>NW_015090976.1:562733-660687 GCF_001431845.1 Calidris pugnax | reverse complement strand
CATCCCTCTGATGAGGAAAGGCTGAGGGATTTGGGTCTTTTTAGTCTGGAGAAGAGAAGACTGAGGGGGGATCTCATCAATGCTTATAAATACTTAAGGGGTGGGTGTCAGGAGGATGGGGCTGGTCGTTTTTCAGTGGTGCCCAGGGACAGGACAAGAGGAAATGGGCACACACTTGAATGTAAGAAGTTCCACCTCAACATGAGGAGGAACTTCTTCACTTTGAGGGTGGCAGAGCCCTGGAACAGGCTGCCCAGGGAGGTGGTGGAGTCTCCTTCTCTGGAGACATTCAAACCCCACCTGGACACGTTCCTGTGGGACCTGCTCTGGGTGGACCTGCTCTGGCAGGGTGTTGGACTAGATGATCTCCAGAGGTCCCTTCCAACCCCATGTGATTCTGTGATTCTGTGATTTTTTAAGTTTGTGAGAAGCGTATTAAGACTTTTTCCCAATAAATGGCAGATGTATGAATATTTTGTGTGTCTTCATCTGGCCTCCTGTTGCTTCGTGCCAAGTGTTCTGTGGTGGGACATTGAGTGAGAGGAACTGCAGCTTGGAGATCCTGCTGCTGGGTGTCCAGCTTACCTGGATGCACGGAGCTCGGACGTTTCTGCAGAAGTTCCTCAACGTGTGCTGCTGTGGAGCCACTGACCACACACCCACTGGCATCTCTACGCACGCACACGGAGAACCTCTGGACCTGCTCCAGCACTTCAGTGTCCTTCCTGTAGTGAGGGGCCCAAAACTGAACACAGCCCTCGAGGTGAGGCCTCACCAGTGCCGAGTACAGAGGCACGATGACTTCCCTACTCCTGCTGGCCACACTATTCTTGAAACGAGCCAGGATGCCATTGGCCTTCTTGGCCACCTGGGCACACTGCTGGCTCATGTTAAGCCTGCTGTCTACCAACACCCCTAGGTCCTTTTCTGCCAGGCAGCTCCAGCCACTCTGCCCCAAGTCTGTAGCATTGCCTGGGGTTGTTGTGACCAAAATGCAGGACCCGGCACTTGGCCTTATGAAACCTCATCCCATTGTCCTTGGCCCATTGATCCAGTCTGTCCAGATCCCTCTGTAAACAGAAGAGAGAGAGAAACAGCATTTCTGTTCCAGACACACACATCCCCTAGAGCCAGGTGAAGATCTGGGTGTTTCCTTAATATCTGGAATTGATCCAGTCTGTCCAGATCCCTCTGTAAACAGCAGAGAGAGAGAACCAGCATTTCTGTTCCAGACACACACATCCCCTAGAGCCAGGTGAAGATCTGGGTGTTTCCTTAATATCTGGAATCCCACACTGTGTACAGGCCGCTGACGATATGGGAACAGAGCTCCCAGTTTCTCTAACCACCGCAAAAAGGAAGCAACAATCACTATATTAATAAACTGGCTTTGAGTAGAATGTAAAAAAATTGCCTACACCAGCTCCTCAAACTCACAAAAAGCAAATACATCAAAAAGGTGAAGTGCATTAGAAGAAATCCATGGACCTATGAAGAGTTCCAATTGTACTTCTATAATATGCAGTTACAAGAAACACGTACTTGCAGACAAAACGCTTTTCTGACGCTAAACCTTTATCCCAGTGACCCCAGAGCCTCTCGGGGGAGTGTTTCCCTGACGTGTTGGAGATTTCTCAGAATCCCCACCACATAATTTGAAAAGACTCAGTCTCTTCTCCACCTCTAGCTTTCCAATTATAATTATCTTTTCAAATAGTACTATAATTCCTTTTATTTTTTTTTTTTTTTTTAAACAAGCTTGAAAGATAATAAATGCATGACAATTGCACCCAACATGCTGAATAAATCTGGTTTAGAAATAGTTGATGGGCTTGCTGTGGTACCTGCACACACTCCATACAAAGGGGACTCTGAGTCCGTGCTAACATGACCCACCACCCCTGCACAAAGCCTGAAGGACTAAAATACACATTGGTTATCTGATGAGTAGCTTTACTAATGTCACCTACCTACACTCCATACAAAGGGGACTCTGAGTCCGTGCTAACGTGACCCACCAGCCCTGCACAAAACCTGAAGGACTAAAATACAATTTTTTTTTTTTTTTTTAAACAAGCTTGAAAGATAATAAATGCATGACAATTGCACCCAACATGCTGAATAAATCTGTTTTAGAAATAGTTGCTGGGCTTGCTGTGGTACCTGCACACACTCCATACAAAGGGGACTCTGAGTCCGTGCTAACGTGACCCACCAGCCCTGCACAAAACCTGAAGGACTAAAATACACTGATGAGTAGCTTTACTAATGTCACCTACCTCTCCCCTTAACATATAATTATTGCAATAATCTTTATATATACCTAAATTAACACATGTACACATTCCAGTTGGATGGAGGCCACCGTGCCGACTAAGACAAGTGTCTCAGGGACGTGAGGATGGAGACACCTGCAGAGATCCTTACTGACACCTCCTCCCAACGTGTCAGGGGGAAAATACAAGTTTGTCTTAGACTTGACTTTAGGACTGAACCAAAAGAAAACCAAAAAAAATTCCAAACCAGAACACAAACAAGAGTAAGTTCTCAAGAAAAACAAACTCTTGTTCCTAAACCAGATTGTGTTCCTTGAATCCTTGATCAATCCTTCCATCACTAAAGCCTCACTCAAAATGAAGAACAGAGTAATTGCTTCGACATTCGACTTCAAAACCCCTTTCCTAAAACACTATGTATCGGTAAATTACATGCAAAATATATACAGGCATAGCTATTTAACTCCTTTTAAAAATGTTAATTTTGCTCATTTCTGTAATGACCTTCCATGTGATTTTCTCGATGTGAATCCGGAACAGAAGAAACTCTAAATAACACCAGAAGTGACCAGTGAGATGGAGGGACCAAAAGCAGCTCTTACCAGATCCTCCAGGCAAGTACACAGGGGAACCAGGGACATCACCTTTAAGGTGACAGCAACTCCCTACGCAGCTACTTTCATCATTAAGCTTCCAATTCACACACTCTTTAAAGAAAGTTAATGTTATGTCCTTTTTCTTCTTTTTTCTCACCAATTCCTGCCCAGCAGGGTTTATTTGCCCCTGGCAGAAAGGGCAGAGCGCGGCGTGCGGGGACTGAGAGCATCAAACCAGAACAACACTGACAGAGCACGCTTGAAAATATTAAACAAGTGATAAAAAAAGCAAACAAGTAATTTATGAAAAAAATTAATAAGAGTAATTTCTGCTGGTTTAGATCTCTTATACAACTTTAAGGCACTTACATTTATTAATAAAGCTTTGCAATTACCGCCACTGGAATTCTGTACTCATGCCCTGCATTCACTGACACTTCTGGAAATTCTGAAAGAGTTCCAGGAGAGATTTGAAGTAGTAAAAAAAGTCTTCCCAACTCCCAACTTGTGTCTTTCACTCTGAGTAAGACAGTCGGGCAGGCTGGCTGCTCTGAAAGAAAAATCAAACCACTTCCCCGAGTCAATCAGAAATCTTTGGCTGTGGTGGTGGTGGTGTTGCTCTGTTGTTGTTGTATTTGGTTCTGTTGTTGTTGTTGCTCTGTTGTTGTTGTTGTTGTATTTGGGGTTTTTTTAAAGAAAACTTACAAGTATCCACCTACTGCTTCCTATTGGCTGAAATACACAACACGGCTAGTTTTAGGCTAAAAATAAATTATGACAGAGTAGCCAAAAAATACAATATATGCTTTCCCAGTCCTATTTCTTTGTGATTACATAGGTTCCTCGGTACAATTTCAGCAGAAGAAATTTCAGGAAAGCATGTATTTTTTGCATTAATAAAGCAGCAGCAGAAGGAATAGGAAAGGAAGTGCCCAAATCTCTGCCAAACACCAGCAGACTGTAACAGCCTGCCTTATTTACAATGGAACATCCAGGTATTTATAATGTGGTTACTTAGAATGTACCGTAATCTATGGTTAAAGAAAATTATTCTATCCAAATGCAGCTACATCATGCTAATTGGTTGCTTAGCAATTAATTAAACCTCAAATCTGGGGTCAGAGCCTTTTACCAGCTGTGATAAAGCAGCACCTCTAAAAAAATGAAAACCCAAACCGCCACCTTAGTTTGATTTTTCATATTTACATACACAGAAGTTTTTGCATTGAAAACTTGAAAACCATCTGTACACAGAATACAGCAATTAAAGTTTCCATGAACAAAATCTGAAATTTGCAAGTTTATTTGAAAATCATTACATTAAATAAAGCAGCATTAAAATCCAACAAATGGGGATGACGATGAAGAAGAAAATAATGACCACATAATATTTGCATTCTGCCCTTCCCATATATCTTTTATGCTCGTTGAACCTTTGGTCTCAGTGTAACCTGAAAAGCCTCCAAATTCTGAGTTTACTTCACTTGACTGAAATAATTCCAGTAGGGCCTGCACTGGTGAGCTACAAGAACTTCTCTTCTCCTCAGGCACAGCCAGTCCCTCTGTGTACTTCACACACAACTCCACATTCTGTTTCTGGGCTTCTCTTTTATTTTTTCCCAAGTACAGCTTCACTTTCCTGCGCAGTTTTCCAGAGGGTGAGCTGTGTGCACTGCTGGCAGCCACCTCATTGAGGTCTTTGTTTACAGCAGGATCAGGCACCTCAGCCTCCAGAACAACATCGTGCTGCAGCTGCTGATGCTTATCACAGAAATCACCCTGGTTCTTGACAAATGTAGGATTGGCATCTGTTTTTTTCAAACACTTTGCTGGTAGAACCACTGCATTATTTAGTTTTCGTTTTGGCTGTGAAAGGTTTTTGTCTTTTTCACCAAAATCTGTAATTTGTGTATGAGAATATAAAGTACACACGCCTTCCTGAAAACACTGTATATTCTTTTTATTTACTTCTGCTTCCAGTATTTCTTTACTGAAGGGCTCATAAGCTTGAGGGAAGCTCTCGGCGCACGCTTTGACGTCTTTCTGAGGGGGAGGTTGTATGAAATTCGATGACACAACAGCCTCACTTAAGTTTGAGGCACAGGAGCAAGCAGTTTTAGTATTTTCATCATTATTTCTGAACTTACTTCTCAGTTCTGAAGGTTGTGACAGGTGACAGTAAGGCACTGCAGGGGCAGGCCCTGGCACACAGTTTGGGTGCATTTCTGCCGGCTGCCGACCCGGCCGGAGCGCCCGCGGCCCCGGGTCCTTCCACGAGTAACTCTGCAGTGAAACACGCTGCTTTTTCAGCCGTTCCTTCAGCTCCTCTGGCCTAGTTATCTTCCCAACCATAGGGGAAAAATAGCCCGTGCTACATTTTGTCCTAGAATGGAATTGTTTAAAATTATTAACAAACACTTGAAAGAAATATGGGGAATGTAACTCCTTATGCAACTTATTCTAGAAAACCAACTGAACTGACAAACACATTTTTGGTTTTTACCAAAATTTAAAGGAAGGCTATTCAGGCTAGCAACACACTATTTCTACCAGAACAAGAATGCCTTATTTGAATTTGATGGTTTCCTATTGACTCCTACAGCTCATAAATTTTTTTAAAAACACATGAAGCAGTCTAGTATTTCAGTAAATCTCAATTAACAGTGGTATTAAGAACAAAAGAAGCCAATGAATCTAACATAATGACTATAGATACTTACAAATATTCTATGATCTATACACTCAAAAGTAGCATAATTAGATATGCTTTTCTTGACACAGTATTTCAAACCTAACCACTCAGTATTTTTAAACCACAAAAGGAATAAAGGCTTGCCTTCATTAGGATATCAGTTGTTTGACTCTATTTGTATTTCCTTTGATTTCACTAAGAATATCTTTATTTATTCAATACTTCTTTTTTAAAAAAAGAAATTAGAAAGTTATTCCTTATCTCCTGACTCATTTGCTAAAAAATCAGAGCAATTTTGAATTGAAGTACTGTTCCAAGTAATGAAGACACTGATGCCTACAGTCCAAGACAGCAAACAAGTCCTTCTCTCCCATTTAAGCTTTTGGGCAATGAACAAGAAAGGAAAATCTGCTTTCTTTGTCCAGCACAGGCAGGACAGAAGCAAAGAGGCTTAGAGTACAGACAAGAGGATCTAGATTAGAGTAGGCAAAGTTTTTACCACTAGTAAGGAGATCAGATTAACCAAGGACAGTATAATTTGCAGTTTTTAGGCTACTAAGACTATCAGAAAGTTTTTAAAGCAAGCTGTCCAGAGAGTGCTGTCCTTCTGTCAGCACTTATTTAGTGGATACGGCTTTTCTGAAGCTGAAGGGCAGGTAGGACAACTTTTGGCAATTCCTTTCAGTCTCATTTTCCTGTGATGCCAACTGCACTTTTATGTATTTGTTTTTTCCTAATTTAGGTTTCATAGAACTGATTTGCCAGGTAAAACTTCATTGCAAATTTCAGTGATTTATTTCAGACTGAAAAATACGATTCTGTACCAGATCCAGAGTTTCAAAACTAAGTATCTTTCTATTCAATGTCTTAGCTCAGAGACTTTCAAATTTACGTAAAAAAGTAACTTACCTTTTTATTTTTTTTGCGTCATCTTTGTATTCAACAAACTCATAAACAAACTTTGAAATTATATCATCAACAACTTGATACTGCGTGCTTTGTGCAAAATTTCGGTGCTGTTCACTTTCAAGATGCTGGAATTAAAGAAAAAACACGAAACAAATTTAACTCTACAGCCATGAATATACAAGTCAACAGTATGATATTTACTTACTGCTCCATGTCATTAATTTATTGCCAATGTCTCTGAGACATGAGCTATTAGTGTCTTCAACTACCATAGAGGCAGCAATCAAGAATTAAAACCTACAAGGGAAAAAAATATCCACTTGCTGTTTTTTAGGACGTGTATTCAGAAATCTTTTAAGGCAAAAAATACATTAAACTAGAAAGTAGAAACCATTGTTGATACCACACTTAAGAGATATGACCGTATCAAAGCATACACTTGACATTTCACTTACTGTTTGCAGATCTTCATATTTCTTCCCACAACATTCACAATATCCTTTCTTTTTCTTGTCCTTCTGAGGGAGCTGAACAGGAGTTCCGCAGTCCTTGTCACTATTTATTTTGTTTCTGTTAACAGAAAAGTTGTATTAATGAGTCTCCAATATGGAGCTGAGCTCTATACTTGCCTATCACAGTATGTTTGTTCTTATTCCCCAAACTGAAATAAACCAACCCACCTCTCTATTTCCCCTCAAACTATTCATATAATGTTAGTCAAAGCTCAGGAAAACAAAGAGAAAAAATATGCATTAATTAAAAAAAGAGAAAGATTTACTGCAACAGGACAGGCAGACCCAGTGGAACCATATGTAAGCATAAAGCATCCAGGTTAGTACAGAGGCACTACTATCACTGACTCAAAATAAACAATGCAAAAATTGCTAAGCAAAAAACTCTCCCTTGACAAATCAAAGGATACACTGAAATCTCTGCACAGAGCTGGTAAAAGGCTTGATAAAATCAAAACTAGAAAACAAGAAAAAAGTCTTCTAACATCTCATTGACTGCCAGTATTTCTAACGCCAAGAAAACAGGCAGCAAAAGCACTTGGTCTAACAGATGAACTCTCATTCTTTGCTAGAAGTGAAGAACAATTGTATTCATTGGTTATATGTATCTTTTGAATATGCTGACCAAACGCCAGCTTGTCCTGTTTTTCTAGGTAGAGGCTAAGTGGAAATGTGAGACAATGGACCTCAATTCTTCCTGGAGATCAGTCTAGGCAGCAGCTTTCAATAGCTGCCTCCATGACCTTCAGAGTCCTTACCCGGGGAGAGCTGGTTTGCTGCAATTGGTACTGACCCACCTCAGGACGATGCGCTAACGAGAAAGCAAAACTGTCATTCTCTGCTTCCCATTCACTTCAGAGTAAATAGTGCCATCTCCCTGTCTGGCCAAAAATCCTTCTGACAGACTTTACCAAGTATCTCCATAGATGTGTACTCGGGCCTTTACATCAATAAACCTGTCCTGAAAAAAATCTCTTAACTTACAAAGCATAGGAATGTATTGCTCAGTATAATCCATGTAGACTAGTCCAAATTGGAAAAATCTGCCCCAGCGTTTGCTGGGTTCCACAGGAAAGGCTCCACCTCCCCGTCTACTCCTACTCCTACACTAGCCTTTTCATCTCCCCTCTTCAGAACTGTCCTGGGTTCCACAGGAAAGGCTCCACCTCCCCTCTACTTCTACTCCTACACTAGCCCTTTCATCTCCCCTCTTCAGAATTGTAAAAATCACAATAAACCAGTAAAGCAGGATATTAGCAAAGGCATTTATCATCTGAAGACTGAATAACGTCTGCTGGTTTTGCCTGATGCAGAAGCAAGGAGAACTGACAACTCAGTTGCAACAAGTTTTTTTTCCCAAATAAAGTCAGAACAAGCAAACACTCCCCTTTCTCCTTCCTGAAGCTGACATTCCTCACATTTACCTGCTGAGTATGAAATAACCTCCTACCTAAGTATCTCTTTGGCATGTGCCAATCTGAAACATTAAATAGGAATATTCATTCAAACATAACTCCTGAATTTTTTAATGTATATATATTAAGGAATATTATATATGAGAAGTATACGAAACATTAAATAGGAATATTCATTCAAACATAACTCCTGAAATTTTTAATGTAAATATATGAAAAGTATATTGTCTTCCCCCCCCCAACCTTTTTTTATAATGCTTTAAAAAGAATGGGCCTTTCTAGGCCCCTCTGAAGAGACAGCATTAGAAATTGTCTTTTTGTTGCAAGAGTTCCTGCTTATTATAGTTCCTTTGCTTTTTCATACTGCTTACATTCACTGCAATTGAAAAAATAAAAAAATAAAATTCATCATGGCAACCTCAGCTGAAAACATCCAACAGTGTAGAAGCTATTTTATGAAAAAAAACAAGTATCAAACCTAAGTACATCTTAGACCCCAAGGACTGAAAAGCAGCAAAAGTTACTAGATACTGAAAGTTCCACATACAGCAAAGCTACCTTTCACCTAAATATCTTCTATCAATTTTAGAAGTCAATGAATCATTATTACTCCAGATATGCTAGGCAGAAGAAATTCAAAACAATAGTTTGATTCATCAAAAAAACAGGTAATTAAGACTCCTAGGTAGTTTCAAATCATAAAATTGATTTACTAAAAGCCCTAGTTACACCTGGAATGCTCCAATAGAGCCTAAATGCCAAAACAGATCATATGAACACGTGCTGCAAGACCAACTGCAATTCTACTGGGCAGTTGGCATCCACTTTTCATCTCTGGGGAGTTGAAGCAGTATTTGCAGAGGCTAATTTCAATAAATTAGACTTTATCAACAGTGTGCTCTCTTTATCAACAATGGTTTTTGCACTGTGACTGAATATAACTGTTTTTAAAACTTAACTGCCTACTTTCGCATTATACTGACAAATATCAAAAGAAGTCTGAAGCAATCCACTTCCTATAAAATACTTACTGGATGGTATCCAAGATGAGGACAAAGAAGAAACCAGTGGCAGAAAGGGAAAAATAAATCTTATGCTGACCCACAGTGATAGAAGGAGGCCACATTTTTTCATGTATGCATCTGTATGTCCAAAAAAAGGACTAAAGACAGGAGAAAGAGGGTACAGAAAGATTGACAGACACCAGCAGTTACAGTGCAGCAAATACAGCAGCTGAGACACGAATATTAGTATTAAGTATCACAGAAAATTAGAAACAGATCACTTCTTTTAGAAAACAATTACTTTAGAATTATTTTAGAGAACCACCCTCTCCTCTATCCACACCTCAGTAATAAGTTTTCAACAAACCTTTGCTTGGACTGAGTTTGCCTTTGACCAGAAGGATGCTTCTTATCTACCTCAAATGGACTATAGGGTTTTGGGACACAGTAGTTCAGGGCTGGAAAACTGGGTAGCTGCAGATAGAACGGTCGGTAGCGGCTGTATCAGACAAAACAAGCGCATTAAGACCATGAGAAGTGGAAAAAGGATTTTATAGCACAAACTACAATCAGGTCAAACGTCTCGAAAAAGTGTTTCTCTTTTACACATAACGTAGACAGAATGCTAACCAGATAAACTCCTTCCTTCCTTCATTCTTTCCTTTATATAAACTTGGTACTTTCTCAAGATAGATTTGCCTTGAGTTTCCACAGCAGTTTTACACATTCCCTGGGGTATGACCTTCATGCCTATTTACTATTGAGAGCTGGGTAACCATTAGAAAAAAGAACAACTTGGATGATGGTGCACCTGTGTTCCCGAGAAATAGATGGAGCAGTTCCCAACATCCAATGCATTACTTTTTTTTTTTTTTTCCATTATGTTACTATTTTCTTCCTTTTTGACAAATTTTAATCATGTCACCATTCAAAATATAAACCTCGACTTTTCATTTTCCAGAAAGATAGTTCATAGAATGGGCTGGGTTGGAAGGGGCCTTAAAGATCATGGAGTTCCAACCCCCCTGCCCTGGGCAGGGACACCTCCCACCAGACCAGGTTGCCCAAAGCCCCATCCAGCCTGGTCTTGAACCCCTGCAGGGATGGGGCAGCCACAGCTTCTCTGAGCAACCTGGGCCAGTGTCTCACCACCCTCACAGCAAAGAATTTCTTTCTGGTATCTCATCTAAATCTCCCCTCTTTCAATTTAAAACCGTTACCCCTTGTCCTGTCACTACTCTCCCTGACCAAGAGTCCCTCCCCAGCTCTCCTGTAGCCCCTTCAGGTACTGGAAGGCTGCTCTAAGGTGTCCCCGGAGCCTTCTCTTCTCCAGGCTGAACAACCCCAGCTCTCTCAGCCTGTCCTCACAGCAGAGGTGCTCCAGCCTCTGATCATCTTCATGGCCCCCCACTGGACCCGTTCCAACAGGTCCATGTCATTTCTGTGTTGAGGACTCCAGAGCTGGACACAGAGCTCCAGGTGGGGTCTCACCAGAGCAGAGCAGAGGGGCAGAATCTCTCAACTTGCTGGCCAGGCTTCTTTTGATGCAGCCGAGCATGGGGTTGGCTTTCTGGGCCACCAGTGCACACTGACAGCTCATGTTGAGTTTCTCATCAACCAACACCCCCAAGTCCTTCTCCTCAGGGCTGCTCTCCAGCCATTCTCCACCCAACCTGTATTTGTGCCTGGGATTGCCCTGATCCAGGTGCAGGACGCCCCACTTGGCCTGGTTAAACTTCATGTGAGGTTCACATGAGCCCACCTCTCAAGCCTCTTCAGGTCCCTCTCGATCGCATCCCTTCCCTTCAGCATGTCAACCGTGCCATGCAGCTTGTGTTGTCGACAAACTTGCTGAGGGTGCACTCAATCCCACTGTCCATGTCTTCAACAAAGACATTCAACAGCACTAGTCCTAGTACTGACCCCTGAGGAACAGCACTCATCACTGGTTTCCACTTGGACATTGAGCCATTGACCACAACCCTTTGAGTAGTTCTCAACAAAAAGTTGTTGAGAACCTCAGCCTTCTCCTTGTCTGTTGTTACCGGTTTGCCAGTCTTGCTCAGCAGTGGGGGCATGCTTTAACCTTCCTTTTCTGGTTGACATCTTTGGCAGCCCTTGTTATTCTTAGCATCCCTTGCTGGGTTCAGCTCCACCCGTGCCGTGGTCTTCCTGACCTGGTCCCTACATAACCAGTCAGCCTCCCTATACTCTTCCCAGGATACCTGATCCTGCTTGAACTGCCCGTGCAGTTCCTTCTTGACTGACCGTTTAACCAGCAGGTCCTGACTCAGCCATGCTGGTCTCTTCCCTTTCTTTCTTGATTTCTTATACCTGGGGATCGAGAGCTATTGTGCTGTGGAAAGTGTCTTTAAAGATCTGCCAGCTCTGTTCTGCCCCATTGTCCATAGGACCATTTCCCAGGGGGTCCTTTTGACTAACTCCTTGAAGAGCTGGAAGCTTGCTTTCCTAAAATTCCTTGTCTGTCGTGTATCCCTGAAGACTGCGAGCTCCACCAGGGCATGATGGCTGCAGCCCAGGCTGCCCCCATCTTGACATCCCTGATGAGCTCACTTGCACTGGTGACCATCAGGTCCAGTATCACATCCCTACAGGTAGGGCTGTCTATTTCCCGTCTTAGGAAGTTATCCTCGATGCACTCCAGGAACCTCCTGGATTGTTTACAGCTCACTGTGTTACTTTTCCAGCAGATGTCAGGGTGGTTGAAATCCCCCAGCAGGATGACAGCCTTTGAGCATGATGCCTGCTGGAGCTGGAGTAAGAAGACTTCATCAGTAGGCTGCCCTTGATGAGGTGGCCTGGAGTAGACACCAACCACAAGGTTCCCCTTGTTACCTCGGTCTCTAATTCCCACCTGTAAGCTTTCCACTTCCCCTTGGCTATTCTTCAGGAACATCCCCTCACACTCTATCCATTCCTGCCTCTGCCCCTCCTTCCCTGCCTGGCCCTTCTGAACAGCTCGTAGCCATCAACAGCCACACCCCAGCCATAGGATTCATCCCACCAGGTTTCAGTGATGGCCACCATGTCACAGCTTTCCAGCAGCACAGTAGCTTCCAGCTCCTCCTGTTTGTTACCCACGCTGCCTGCGTTTGTGTAGAGGCACTTCAGCTGTGTCACCTTCTTAGAGGAACAGTCCTTGAGTTGTTTCACAGGCGTTTCCCTCAGGAGGCCCTGAGGTGAGACTTGTTTCTGTCAGACGTTGGCTGCAGTGCAGTGTCCCCAGCAGGCCGCAGGGCAATGGCCTGAAGGCCCTTACTAGCCCCCGTCCCTCTAACCCTGATGTGTTCTCCCACAGCTTGTCACAAACAGTGAAACAGGGCATTCCACAAGTTCACACACTGAATCACTGCACTGAAATGCTAATGCCAGAGTTCAGTCTCTTTTTTTCCCCCACATCACTACTGTAAGCTGCCCAGGCAGAAGAAAAAGAGCACATCTGCAAAACATACCAGGGACAGCTAAGCATCTTGTTCTACTTCTGAACTGTTACTTATGTTGCATAAACATTTAAACATTAAAAAACATTATGTTACATAAACATTTAAAAGTGTTTCAGGGGTTTGGTACACAGCTACATTCAGAAGTCAAATTCACACATATTTATATACGAATTTCTTGTACTTACAACTGTGTCCAGTTCTCCCCACTATCCTCATGCCCCTCATACCTATTACACCAATTCACAGTGTAAGGCCAGGTTTAGATCTCTTTTTTTTAATTGAGGAAAGTGTTAAAGAAATCAGGTCAAAGAATTTTGAGTTTATAAACATCACCATAAAGCAGAAGTTAGTTAAGAATATAACAGTGCAAAACATGCTGTGCAGAACCGCACTTTTTAATAACTCCTTGTTGTCTCAATTTTGGACAAACTGGTATTTCCTTATGCACCCAGGTCTGACCAATTACAGGACCAGAAAGAAGTGAAAATTTTAAAGGCTGAAAATACCAGATTTCATGCTAATGTGGATATTGAAATCAGATCAATACTTTTGGGTTTTCTCCTTTTAAGAAGAAATGACTGAACAGGAAATTAAAACCTAACTACAAGGGATGATTTTAACTGTAACAACTTCCCTTTCCTTAGATCTAAACAGTCTCTGCAGGAGACTCATATCATGGAGATGGAATTTAGTGTACAAAGCTTCATTGGCCTTTTGGGCCATAGGATGTCAAAGTTCGAAGCTTCCAGATTTCCTTTTCATTCTTATGGCAGAAAGTAACCCAAAGGACCCAATACAAACTGGACCTACAGAGTAACTTTCCACTTCCATTACTTATTACAAATATCCCCTACTATTTTACTACCTGCTCCATCTCATCCAGTGGCTAAACACAGACACCGACCCCGAGCACGCAGAGACAAAAACTGTGTGTTGTGTTCTAAGAGGACAGCACGCCTGGCCTCCAGCCAGGAAGGTGAAGGAAACTGAAATCTGAATGCCACTTCCTCAAGGCATACCAAATGGTTCTGAATTACACAGTTTGAGAACCACATTATTGAATTCATGAAGAGAACACTTACCGACTTCTATCTTCCACCTTGACAAATGGATTTTTCAGTCTACCTGCTCAAGGGGGAGAAAAGGAAATTAAGAGAGAAATACTTTCTTCATTCAGAAAGCTACTCCAGTGGCTGAAGAAATAAGCAGACATTACTTTAGAATTCTTCATGTACATGTTTGGACAAATTCTCGATTCACATCAAGTTTCTTTACATACAAATTAGAATAACAGCAGCACACTTGACCAGATGAGAACTGTAGTACATTTTTAAGCATTCAGAACATAAAGCAAAACAAAAAAAACCTCTACAAGTACTGAAATACTTACTTTTTGACTTCGGAGCAGTAACCTGTTTTCCCTATTGAAAAGAAGAGAAAAGATATAAAATCCATGTGAATATTATTCTGCATTTTACTAAATATTTAGCTACAGCTAATTTTAAGTGATGAGGTTTACTTATGTGTTATTGTGTTACTCATGACTTCATATACAGTCGTGATAAATTTTGCAGGAAATTAAGCTCATTAGTACTTCAGAAATATGGTGACATGTTTCACACAGAAATATTTACTTCTACACGGGGGGAAAAAAAAAAAAAAAAGTGTTCTCCTTGAGATGTTTCAATTTATTTTTCCTAAAGCCAAAACCAAACAAAAACCCCACACAGGTAAATTTATTCACTTACTCTCTCTTCTCCCCCAAAATACCTTGCCATGGTTGAAAGTTTATTCATTCTTAAATACAGACAATGTTTTTACAACACTTTATAAATGCTAATTAAGTACAAGCTATAAAAATCCACCAAAATCTGCAGATAGCAACATCCTCCAATTAAAACAATTAGTACATTTTTAAGCATTCAGAACATAAAGCAAAACAAAAAAAACCTCTACAAGTACTGAAATACTTACTTTTTGACTTCGGAGCAGTAACCTGTTTTCCCTATTGAAAAGAAGAGAAAAGATATAAAATCCATGTGAATATTATTCTGCATTTTACTAAATATTTAGCTACAGCTAATTTTAAGTGATGAGGTTTACTTATGTGTTATTGTGTTACTCATGACTTCATATACAGTCGTGATAAATTTTGCAGGAAATTAAGCTCATTAGTACTTCAGAAATATGGTGACATGTTTCACACAGAAATATTTATTTCTACACGGGGGGAAAAAAAAAAAAAAAGTGTTCTCCTTGAGATGTTTCAATTTATTTTTCCTAAAGCCAAAACCAAACAAAAACCCCACACAGGTAAATTTATTCACTTACTCTCTCTTCTCCCCCAAAATACCTTGCCATGGTTGAAAGTTTATTCATTCTTAAATACAGACAATGTTTTTACAACACTTTATAAATGCTAATTAAGTACAAGCTATAAAAATCCACCAAAATCTGCAGATAGCAACATCTTCCAATTAAAACAATTCTTCTAAATTGATTAGAAGGAGTATTTTTCTTCAGAAAAGAGTAGAGTCTACATTCAAGCATCAGCTGTTAGCTATAAATCATTCTGGTAAAGGTACAAATTCATATTTTATACTACTTGTAAAAAAAAAACCAACATCTTGCTATCCACAAGCCCTGATGACTTAGCAGAGGATTTCATGAGGCCTCAATAATTAGCCAATATTGCATTCCAAACCGACATCACATTCACTAGATGGTACGTTTCCATGTACTTATCCCAGCCCCTTGCCTAGACCAGCTAATTGCACAACTTCACGTGTTTAATCCATGTTACAGAGCAACTGCAGAAGGTGCACACAAGCAGCTAAAACAGTTTCAGTGTCTCGCTATATCATACACTAAAATATGGAGAAATTGGGATTTTCATATGCCGACTGCACATTATCGCAAAATAGCTGAAAGATGCATTATGCTAGTTCTTTAAAAGACTAGGAAAGAAAAGATGCAGAGTTGAGCAACTGACACATAGTGCCCAGAGACAGCTTCTTCAGGAAACATAACTGTGATTCTTCAAAATAGTCCATCAAAAGGAAAGGGTTTCTAATCACCGTGCCATAGGAAAAATTGTACAAGGCAATGTAAGCATTACAATTTTCTTTTTATTATTTATTATTTTTGAGGCAGGCAAAGAAATTTTAATTTATTTTAAATTTCAGACAGTTCATTTCTTCTGATTCTCAGATATCCTTTGCAAAAGCAAAGAGCTACACATTATTTAATCGGAATTTATTTTTTAATAATGCTGAAATGTATAGTTAATACTTTCTATTTTTCAAAGACCGTTTTTAAATCAATTCATAAAACATACTTGTCTGTGAAAAACTGAACATGAGCAGGACTTTATAGAAATAAAATCTGTAAGCTTCACAGTAAGTAATATTTAGTACACCCATGTTTTCTCAGTTAATGAAACATTTTCACAGTTAATGAAGCATTTTCACAAACGGCAAAGAACACTTACCACATCTTTAAAAGAACTGCCTGCTCTTTTGGTTAGGTAGAGCTCCTTTTTCTTTTGTTCAATGTAATTCTTAACTTCTGGCAAAAAGAAGGAGAATTATACTCAGCTAGCTGAGTTTTTTTTTGTATGTTTGAAGGAATTTGTTACTTTGAATATTTTGAATTCATCAAAAGAATAAGTGAATGTAATAAGTGCAAGTAAGGCTTCAACAAACAAAAACACTTACCATCAATATGAAGTACCTTCACTCCCCAACTCAAAGCACTGGATAGTATACTGCCAGACGGGATTAAGTCCTGCAAACAATAAATTATAGTAATAATTTTAAGCAATACATGGTAGACTATGTAGAATATTTTAAAATATATTACAACATGCAATATGAAAGCTGAGATCAAAGCACAGATGCCTTGCTCCTTGCCAAAAGACTTATCATTCTCCTCAACTGATTTTTCCATCTCCGTGTCACAGCATTTCACCGTCAAAAGACTGTATTTAACCTTTGATAAAGCCAAAACTGTTCTCTATTGTCACATTGGGTAGTAACTAAGATTTGAAGACAGTGATTTATACATTTATTTTAATTCATAAGCACCTCTCAAATTCTATCTACATTAGCAATCCTGATAAATTGTAATACTGGTCGTAAGACTCCACAGACTTTCAATTCTCCAGGCAGAAAGCATGACCTGACAGTTTTATTTAGGACAGTCCCTTGACTTCTGTCTGAGCATTCCATGAGGGAATTCTCTCTTAGACCTCTAAGACCATTCTTATTAGCACTCGTTTTCTAGAAGAGAAAAAGGAAAGTTTCTCAAGCCCCAATTCCTTGATTACTTGACTTACCTGCTCTTTGATTGCTTTTTCAACTAAGGATTTTCCTCTGCTCATCCGTACCTATATTAAAACAGAAACACATTTGTAGCAAGTTAGAACTCATTTCAAAAAAACAAAAGGTAAGACAATTTACACTGTTGCTAACAAATACCTATTTTAGCTACGATAGTCTTTTTTTTAATTGTACTTTTTCGTTAATTCACATCTTCCCCACAAGGTTCAGGTAGATAACAATCTGGGGGAAAACAAAACAAAAAAAAAAAGAAAAAAACCCCACCACATAGTCATTTTCAGCCAAAGCAGGTCACTGCATGGCTGAAGCAATGTCAGGGCAGGAACAAAAAAAGATGGTGGCAATAATTAGCCAGTGGCACACGCTCACGTTAGAAACTTCACATAAACCTGCAAAAATTCAGATACTAACGGCCGTAATTAATGTTATCCTCTTAAAAAGAGCTCAGAAAAACTTCATATTCATAATGTTTGATTTTAATGATTTCCTTGAACTGCTATCAAAGAGCACTTCTGCAGATCTCTGCATTACCAACACCACAGCAGCCAGATGTTAACAGGCTGTGCTGCTAAAGCCACAGGAACCACTGGAGGCCAGCACAAGCCTATCAATACTGATCCAGCTGTCAAACATCACCGTTTTTTAACAGCGATTAATTATAAGTCAGGCATACTGGATTAAAACAGATTTTAGTCTGCTTCTTTGCAGGAAAGGTTCCTTTTATCAATTAGTTTTTGAAACTTTGCTTAATTAGTTTGAGTTAGTTAAGTTTAACAAGTTAGACTGAACTAGTTTAAAAGTACGTCTGACCTGTTAAAAAAAATAAAATTAAAAGCCCCAAAACCTTATTCATACAAGAAACTCTTGTGATCTTTAGGAAACAAAATAGGAGGAAAACTGTAAGAGCATATCGCATGGGTTGTGCCCGATTTGCAGTATTATTACTAAGAAACTTACTGTATCTACTATTTTAAATGAACTTGAATCACGTCGATCTTTTCGGTTGCTAGGATGAGGTGAACCATTTCCTCCATTACATGCAGATTCTGGGCTTGGAACAGGAGAAATCTGACCAAGAGTTGGTGCAAATTTTGCTTCCTTTTTATTAGACACCAGATAGCTGATATCTTTACTAAGAAAGCTCTCCACTCTCTAAAGATAAAGATATAGAGCAAGTAATTATTTCAGGACGATAAATTAGTACTCATGTTTACATAACTACTTTAAAGAAAAGTGACAAAACTTCTAAAATACTTAAGTCAAATACACTGGATTAATAAGAAGATATTTTCTAAAGATCTGGATAACAAGCACAGTTGAGCTGTAATAGCCTCTTACCAGTCACAAAGTCTAATTTCAATTTCTTAATTTTGTAATCTCTTTCATAAGAGCTTTGCTTTATTTTGATTATTATCATTCTTTCATCTATCTAGCTGCAATACTTTCCAAACAGAAGAATTCAAACACTGCATTGAGAAATAATGGAATAATTCAAGGAAAATCGCACTTAGATAATTTTATGTAACAAAAATTCAAGTGTTCAGATAAACTGAAAGGCATGTGTACACTTTGCAAGAAGCTATACATTCACTGAGTCTAGAGCCAGCAGAAAAATTGAAATTTCAGGATAGTTACCATGTTTCACACCTACAGTATTCAGAACACTTCTCATAAATGTAGAAGACTTCAGTAGATTCATAATATTTTCATACTCAGCATGACAAAAAATGTAGTTATCCTATACTTATTCTCTTCTATTTTGCTCCTTCCGTTACCAACCCCGGTGTGATTATTTGCCTTGTTACTTGGTACCAGTTTATGTAGCTTAAAATGTTTTCCTCTCCTCCACTACTCAGCCTGGGAAGCACAAATGGTACAGGCAGCAAGGCTGAACCTGTGCCTTCCAACTCTGCTCTGTGCCTTTTACAGAGGTGGCACAAACAGAGAGAGGCACTTTTGAGCGCGCTCCACGCAAGACCTGTGGTAGCTGCTCATGAGGATGCTGACCATCTCAGATTTAGGCATATACTCCTCAGACTGAAACAGAAAAACTTCCTTTTTAGTCTTTGATTTGCAACCTTACCTTTCATATATGAATTCCTAAAATTCTGTCTTAGAGAGAAAGGCAAGAGATAGCAAAGAAATGCATTTAACTTGAAACTATGTTATTATTATTCCTTGCCTCTATGTTAATTTCAGACAGCATCTTGATTTACAAACATCACTTTCACAGAAATGCTCGGTAACCCTCTGAGCTCACAGAAGTTTTGCCAAAGCAACATTCAGAATAGCTAACAATTTAAGCAGACCCCTTTTGCTTCTGTGGTTAAAGGCTGTTTAATACTTCAACTGCCAAGATTCCCCTACGCTAATTCAAAATATTCAACTTTAAAGTCGATTAAGCAATTGCATTGCTTCTGTGTTACTATGATAGCCTCTACTTGCTTGTATCAAACTGTTTCTTCCATAGAGAAGAGAGAATTAGGGGGAAAAAAAAAAGGTATGAAGATGCTTTTACAATTTACAATTTAAATAGCGGTATTTAAAAATACTCACTAACATACTCTGTGCAGACACTACTTACTGAAGCTACTGACTTTCAGGAAGCATATACAAAACACTTCCTCTAGTCTATTTCAGATTCAGCTGAACAACTTTATTTGTAACATGTAAATCTGTCAATATCATCAGAAGCAGCAGAAAAAAACATAAATCACCTCTAACCATGAAACTTACTAAATTTGGATAAAATTTTAAGCAAATGAATAACCAATTGAAAACCAACCCTTATAATAAAACCACTTTTTTTACAATTAGCAAAGCAGCTTCTAGCAAAAAAGCACAGAAGAGTTTGTTGATAAGCTAATTGTTTGTATTAAACATTAAGACAAACATAAAAAAATAAAACCCCATCATGTACAAAATATGAGTAACATTACAATGCAGTCACAAAGAACACAGAAAAGGCATTCTACATGAGCAGATTTTCTTCTAGTTTCATAAGGGTCTCTGCTCATTAGCTTACCCCTCCTAGCTCTTTGAGGTCCTTCCCTATTTTTTCAGAGACCACATTTGACGGAATATCGAGGTAAAACACCTTCCCGGTGAGTGGCTTATATTTAAGTTTCTCTGGTTTTCCTGTATCTTTTTTTACATTCTTCAGGGAAGATCTTATCTTTTCTGATTTTGCTTGCATTCCATCTGCTGCAAAAAGAAAAGGGAATTTAAATAGGACTGTGTTTTATGAAATGTGTTTATTTTTCTCTTTTCAAAAAGGAAAATTCCTACATTGTAAAAATGGACAAGACAAGCCTTCATGCAATACTGGACTTTTAAAAAACAGCTGTGTGTCAAACACACATATCAAAACCAAGACATTAATAATAATACCACATATAGCCTGTAAAAATTTCTTTTTAAAATCATATCCTAAAATGGACTTTTTATTTCACTTGCTACACAATGCCATCAGTTTTCTCACCCAGACTGTCAAGTATTTGCTCTCTCTGTACCACAGTGCACACACTACCTGCCCTGATAATCACAAGAACACCATTTAAGAACAGAATCTGTCTCTCATTCACCTGAAACAAAAAGGATTCATATAGACTAATTAGAACAAAAAACTGTCAAAAATAACTGAAACACCAAAAAATGCAAGACCTAGATCCTACTATTTATCTGAATTTTGAGCATTAACGCTGCATCTTAATGCAGGAAAACTAAGCTTAAATTTCAGAACCATTCTAGTTATGACCTCTCTTTCTGTCCCAGGGAATTTTACTCTAAAACTAAGAAACCATGTACAGCAATTAAACTGTGCTGATAAACTTTCCTGATGCTCAAGACAGAGCTATCCATGCAGGCCTAACTGTTAAACTAGATATTTAAATAAGCAAATAAAAAAAAAAAATACAGTCTGTCTGAGCCTCATTTCTCAAGGGAAATCTTGGAGTGTGGCAGAGTTCTACAACATCAGCTCAATTATTGAGTAGTAATCACAAAAGAAAAAAATTAGAAATTGCTAAAAAACAAAATAAACTGGATAATTTTCTCTTGCCCCTGAATAAATGCAGGACTCAGTCACTCTGAGAACAAATAGTTTTCTGCACAATATATTGTTAATTTCAGAGTTAGAAGAGGCTTAGTTAAGAGTACAATTATTGAACAGAAAGTTGGTTCTGTTTTACCTCAAACCAGGACAATATTAAATACAGCCTGCAAAAGAGTAACAAGGATGATCAAAGGCCTGAAGAACGACCTTGTACATTAAGACTTTGTCATCTGTAAAGTAAATGATTTAGGGCGAAAAAAAATACAAATATACAAAATCAAGAAGAACTTAAGAGAGAATGATTAAACAGCCCATTCCAGCAGAAGAGCTATGGGGCACCAAACAAAGCTAGAAGTCAAGTACAAAATTAAAAATTAATTAATTCTCTATACAATAGGGCAACCCTGTGCAGCTTGCTGCCAAAGGATGCTGTCGATACTAAGATGTGATTTCTAGGGGAGGCTGTACTGATACAAGAAGAGGAACATTTTTGAGGGGTCTCAAATGCACTGAATTGACCTGCAACCCATCAAGTTCCTGCACCTAAACACACCTGGAAACCAGAATAATATTATTAGATGAACGCAATTATATCTTCTCTGTTCCCAGATGCTTCCACAGGAATCCATTTACAACCAATGACAGAGCCAGAATAATCCAAGAATCATATATCATTAGTTTTACGTTGTCTTTCCTTTGTCACCGACACCCTACTCCTGGTTGCTTCTCTTCTGGATAAGCTCAAAGCAGACAATGGGGGCTGCTGCAAGATAAGGCTGAACATACCTCTCCTGTAGACAAAAAGCCAGCACGTAAACCAGTCCCTCTGTCACATGTTCTCTCAAAGACCCTGAAATGGCCTTAGATGGCAGAGAGAGCAGAACCACCACTCACACTGCAAGATTACCTGAGGAATGGTTATGAATGGACAGGCTGGAGGGATGGGCTGAGGCCAATGGGATGAGGTTCAACAAGGCCAAGTGCCGGGTGCACCCCTTGGGTGACACCAACCCCCTGCAGCGCTACAGGCTGGGGGCAGAGTGGCTGGAGCTGCCTGGCAGAAAAGGACCTGGGGGTGTTGGTGGACTGTGGGCTGAACAGGAGCCAGCAGTGTGCCCAGGTGGCCAAGAAGGCCACCAGCATCCTGGCCTGTGTCAGGAATAGTGTGGGGAGTAGGACTCGGGAGGTGATGGTCCCCCTGGACTGGGCACTGGTGAGGCCCCACCTCGAGGGCTGGGTCCAGTTTTGGGCTCCTGACCACAAAAAAGACATTGAGGTGCTGGAGCAGGTCCAGAGAAGGGCAACGAACCTGGTGAGGGGTCTGGAGAGTAAGTCTTATGAGGAGAGGCTGAGGGAGCTGGGGGTGTTCAGCCTGGAGACAAGGAGGCTGAGGGGAGACCTTCTCGCTCTCTCCAACTCCCTGAAAGGTGGTTGTAGAGACACGGGGGTCGGTCTCTTCTCCCAAGGAACAGGCGATGGGACAAGAGGAAATGGCCTCAAGTTGCCCCAGGGGAGGTTCAGGCTGGATATTAGGAAAAATTTTTTCACTGAAAGGGTTGTCAGGCATTGGAATGGGCTGCCCAGGGAGGTGGTTGAGGCACCATCCCTGGAGGTGTTCAAAAGACGGGTTGATGTAGTGCTGGGAGACATGGTTTAGTGACGGTGTTGCTTTTTGTTTGTTGTGTGGGTGTTTATTTTTGTCAAAATTAGGTTGACGGTTGGACAAGATGATCTTTGAGGTCCCTTCCAACCTAGAAGATTCTGTGATTCTGTGACAAACACACCCAAGTGAAGCAGGAAGAGCAGTCAGCTTTGTAGAATCGAGGAGACCAAAAGAATTAGAGAAATGGGAAAGCAAGGAGGCTTAGGGGGGTGTAACTGTTCCAGAATCTAAATAAAAAAGATGCACGATAAACAGGTGTGCATGTGAGATTCCGTAGATGACGAGGGATCAAACACAGTGTTACACTCTGCACACACACACGCTACGGCCAGGGGCAGCTCAAAAATAACATGCTAGATGCTGGAATCAATACTAGAAAATACACATTAAGCTTCTTAGGTATAATCAGAAGTTTGGAGGGAGTACTGCAAGATCAGTGCTGAGTCTCTGTGGTGAAGCATTTTAACGCCCTGGGCGTGCGGGGCGGCCCTCACGGCAGGCCCCGGTGCCTGGCTCCGGCAGGGCCCGGCTCCGGCAGCCCCGGCACCACAGGCACCCCCCGGCACGGGGCGAGCCGGACGAACGCCTTTTTCCAGATACACGCTTTTACGTTTAACTCCCCCAGAGTTTAACTCCCGCACAAAGCCAGCCCCGAAGCGCGCTGACCCGCGGCCCGACAGCAGCGGGAGGCCCCAAACCGGTACCAGCCTGACGGGGTGCGGGGGGGAACCCGTCCCGTCCCGTCCCGTCCCGCCGCGCGGGGCCTCGCTCCGCCTCCCGCCAACGGGCGGGCCCGGCGGGCGGCGCTGAGGGAGGAGCGCGGCGGGGACGGAAGGGAAAGGGGTCACTCGGCGTAAGGGGCTGGGGGGAGCGGGAGGCGGGAAGAGGGGTACTGCCGCCTCCTCCTTCCCGCACCTCAGGAGCCGGTGGGCGCTCTCCTCAGGAGGAGCCCCGGGGAAGAGGCTCTTCCCCCGGCCCCGGCAAGGTGGAGGAGCGCCCGGTCCAGCGCTGCCGGCCCCGCCGGCTCCTTCCTCCCCCGGCTCGGGTTCGGGAAGAGAGCGGGTCCGGCTCGGGCACCGCTTCACCCCCCGAGGCGGGGCTCGGGGGTCGGACCGGGGAGGGGGGTGCACTGTGAGGGGTGTCCCCGCCGCCATTGCGGTGCCTGTGGGGATCACAGCCCGGTGGCTGCACCGAAATGGGTGACCTGTGCTGCTCTGGGAAGTGGTTTTCTTATAAATAAGTTTTAGAAATACATCAAAAAAGACAGCCCCGCGGCCCCCTTAAGTTGTTAGTGTCTGAGAGGCGGGTCTTGCTTGATGCAGCATGATCTTTTCTTATATTTTCTTTGAAATTTGGTAAAAATAACAAAATGTGTTCCTGTAGATCGAATAGAAAGCTTGGGCCAGTGTAAAATAATGAAATTAAAACTGCACTTACACACAATGAGCAGTTTGAAGGATAGTGCCTTGATTTCGGTCACACCAACCCCCTGCAGCGCTACAGGCTGGGGCAGAGTGGCTGGAGCTGCCTGGCAGAAAAGGACCTGGGGGTGTTGGTGGCCTGTGGGCTGAACAGGAGCCAGCAGTGTGCCCAGGTGGCCAAGAAGGCCAACAGCATCTTGGCTGGGATCAGGAGCAGTGTATCGAGTAGGACTCAGGAGGTGATAGTCCCCCTGGACTGGGCACTGGTGAGGCCCCACCTCGAGGGCTGTGTCCGGTTCTGGGCCCCTCACTACAGCAAGGACATTGAGGGGCTGGAGCAGGTCCAGAGGAGAGCCACCAAGCTGGGGAGGGGTCTGGAGAACAAGTCCTATGAGGAAATGCTGAGGGAACTGGGCATGTTTAGTTTGGAGAAGAGGAGGCTGAGGGGAGACCTCCTTGCCCTCTCCAACTCCCTGAAAGGAGGGTGTAGAGAGGTGGGGGTTGGCCTCTTCTCCCAAGGGAATAATGACAGGAGCAGAGGAAATGGCCTCAAGTTGCCCCAGGGGAGGTTCAGGCTGGATATTAGGAAAAATTTTTTCACTGAAAGGGTTGTCAGGCATTGGAATGGGCTGCCCAGGGAGGTGGTGGAGTCACCATCCCTGGAGGGATTTCAGAAAGGTGTAGACGTGGCACTTCAGGGCATGCTCCAGTGCCCGGGATTGGGGGGGTCTTTTGTGTGTGTGTGGTTGGACTTGGTGATCTCAGAGATCCTTTCCAACCATGAAGATTCTGTGATTTGGGGATTTTATGTCCTGAAGTGTTTCTGTTTTTATTGTTTTCTCCTGTCCTGGTTAATTGCAGATACTGGGAATACATAAGCTCCTTATTTTTAGGTACTGCGAGTACCTTCCTAAGGTGGTGTAACTTTGCCTGTGCAGCCAAGCAGCAGGATTTGTCAGAGGCATTGATACTTAACGGTGGCATTAAAACTGATTCAGTCACTGTTTATTGCATCAGGAGCTTGCCAGGGGATGTAGTCACCACGAGTAAACTGTTGGATCAACCAGGAGACCTCTCTGGAATTTCTCACAGGAATGGCAGAAGCGAGAGGAGGACTAGATGAATTACTCTGCTGTGCTACAGTTCAGGGACAGCAGGCTGGGAATTTATCTTTGTACAGACTATTTATATGCTCGTAAGGCCTTTGTTGCAGCAAGAGGTAATATATATTAAATATTTAATGTGGTTTACAAAAAAACCCATAAACATTGTAATTCATGTAAGAAGGATTTGAATGATTTACTGTCATTTTGAAAACTTAGAGTATTTACAAAACATGGCGCAAATACTGTTATTTCAAAAATTATAAAGCTGCTTGTATACCCATAGAAGACTAATATTTACACTTTTGCTCCTTATACATAATGTATTAATGAAAATTTAGGGTATTTTTTCCTTTGATTTTTCTACAAGCTTTGAGCGTAGTCTTGAAATTTGTTTTTTTGTTCCTTAACAGGTTTCTCTTCTCCAGGGATAAAGCTGTGGCTGCAGTGAGTGACAGCGATTTAGATAAACCAGCCATTATTCAGCAAGCAATAGCCTCTCGTTGTGGTGCTATAATGACATGGTTATTTGGTAAGGCAAACTTTCAGGATTGCCACAGAGAGAATCTTTGCAAAGTGATTACTCTTCAGTTTGTCTCAACATTGATGTCTGCGTATTTATGCGCTATAAATTTCCACTAATACGTTCAACGAGGGTGTTTTTGGGTAGTTTTCTCATGTTTTTATGTATTTTAACAAATGTGGTTAATTGAAATATTTTCTGATAATCTTTAACCATTTCTGAAAATAGGAATAATTTTTGTTAACTTTTCATTTCTTTGTCTTTTTTCCTCTTGTGTAGTAATTACACAGAATCACAGAATCATAGGGGTTGGAAAGGACCTCTGGAGATCATCTAGTGCAGTTGTCCTGCCAGAGCAAGTTCATTGCTTTCTTTCTGCAAGAAAAAAAAAAAATATCCACACTTTCTGCTGCTTAAAAAATAGATTTTAAATAGAAGTCTGCTTTACAGAACAAGAAGCTAAGTCCTGCAGGGCTGTCCCCCTGAGATGTCCCATTCATGTTACCACTTCAGTAGTAACGATATATTCTGCTCTGATGTCTTACACTGCCAAAACCATTAATTGGTCTGTTGTTTGTTTTTTATTTTTTGGTTTTTGTTTGAAAAAAAAAAAATATCCACACTTTCTGCTGCTTAAAAAATAGATTTTAAATAGAAGTCTGCTTTACAGAACAAGAAGCTAAGTCCTGCAGGGCTGTCCCCCTGAGATGTCCCATTCATGTTACCACTTCAGTAGTAACGATATATTCTGCTCTGATGTCTTACACTGCCAAAACCATTAATTGGTCTGTTGTTTGTTTTTTATTTTTTGGTTTTTGTTTTTTTTTTCCTCCCTAAACATTGCTTTTAAGGATACTTTTTTGTTATTCTTTTAAACTTCTGGATAGTCTGTGGAATTCATTCATCTTCTGCTTCATATTTAGTCATCTTGCTCAGGACCTCCTTCCCCGTGTGTATCTAAGGAGGCATTGGTTGGTTAGATTCAGCACTTTGTGTCCCTTGGAGTTCTCCAAGCTCATTAGCTTATGCTTCATATTTCAGTTACTTTTTGGCTTGTGCTAGCCATTAGTTCTGACTTTTAACGTGGATTCTGCTGCAGGGCAATGTGCAATTTCCTAAACATGAAAACTCTAAAGTTTTAGATCTTGTCTACACACCACAAAGAAGGGAAGTCTGTCGTGAGTTTCACATTTTTCTTTCGAAGATTGCTATTACAGTCAGTTTATTGGAAAAGAATGAACACGTGGAAAATGCTGTAATTTTACCTGTTTTAGGCCAACATCTGATATCGTATGCCTTGTGGTATATCACTTATGAAAGGTTAGCAGCACAGCAAAATAGCCCAAGTTTTAGCACTTTCAGACACAATGATAAAATGGTTTTTGGATGAGCTTTGTGTATCTCTAATATTTGTTGTTACTCTTAGTAAGTTAGAAGATACATGTATGGTTACTTGCAAACCCTATGGAATTTGTAGTTCTTTTTTTCCTCTGTCTGATAACATTGTAAAACAGGTCTCTTTTCTTTCCTTCTGATAAAAAGTTATAGAAGTTCATGGTAAGGCATCTGTACACTTTCTACATTTTCAGGGTGTTTCCAAATGACTTTTGTTTCATTTTAGTAGCTCCTCTTGATGTTATCAAAACTTGACTGCAAGCCCAAAGCAGTCCATTCTCCACAGGTAAATAAATGTGTAGTGGAATGGAGTTTGCTCCTTTGCTGTTGTATTTAGCAGATAGTTATCATAATGCTGAGCTACAGAATGTTTTCCTTTGTTTCCCAATAGTTATATTTGTTTCTTCAGCATTAAAGGGAGGGAAATGAGCAACATAGCAGTATGTACTGAAATTGCTAAAGAAAAAATTTGTCAATCAACAGACACAGTGGAAAAAAATCCCACAAATACATACTATTTTAAACAGGATTTTTTTTCCTTAGTATTTTCATTGTGGCAGAAGGTACAGCTATTAGTGAGTTGAGTTTCAAAAAAATTTTACTATTTTATCAGAGTGCTGTTGATGTATCTTACTCCAGGTGCTACTCCAGGTTCTTCCATGTCATGCTGTTTAAATTTGAGTATTGTATGAATTTGCATACTGTATGAATTTAACATCCTGTATGAATAGTATGGATAAAATTAACATACAATTACTTAAACCTAATAATTACATCTGAAGTGACTGTCTCTGATTTTTAAAAATACTTTTCTGTGGCACTGTGTATTTTGTTTTCTTGTGCTGTGTTGAGTTCCGCAGAGGGACTGTACATCAGCTGGGGCAGCTGTGAGGAAAATTGTCACTAGAAATGGGATTACTGGATTATTTGCTGGTAGATCTTTTTATATCTTTTGAAAAAAACTCAGACTAGAGAGAAGGTTTTTTAATCACGAACAAGTGATTATAGATGTTAACATGCATAAATTATATAATATTACTATCTCTGAACACTCTCAGCTATGGACTAGTTTGTATATATAAAGCAACAGATGTGTCTCTACGTACAGAGAGAGTTTGGGCGATCTCTTCACAAGTTACTAAGATACAGCTGCCAAAGATGGCCACAATTTCTTTAAAAAGTAGAGGTGTTGGGCTCAACAAATACATCTGTGTTGGCAGTTAGAAACGGTGGGAAAAGGTTCAGTTCAGGAAATAGTTTTTTCAAATTGAAATAATTTGTTGATTTCTTAAACTGTAATACTTGGGGTTCTCAGAACGAATTGGTACAAAGGAAATGAATGGCTCGTAGGTTTGGAAGCTGCAGTGGGGAGGTGTTTCTGGGCTGAGAAAGTTTCTTAGATGCAGTTTTTAGCCCAGTGCTAAAAATTGCCAACCTGTCAGTATCGTTGCAGCACCCGGACACAGGAATAGCCAGCCTCATTTTTGTTCTTCATCTCATACTGGTTTCTACACTCACTGGTTTTGGTTCTTTCTGTCTCAGAAACAGAGCTTAAGCTTCAGTGGTATTTTTCTGTTTCCCTTCCTGGTCTTTGAAGAAGCTGCATTATTGAGAAACCAAGAAATGGGAGTATGGAATAGATATTTTGAAGTAGAATTCACATCATAAAATTGGCTTGTGAATGCCAGGCTGGGATAGATCCCATCTCTCCTGTGATGCCGTCGTTTTAAGTGGACTTTAATGCAGGCTTGTACAGAGGACTGGAAGATGCGGGGATTTTATTAGTATTTGTTTGCTAGATGGGAGTAATCATGTCAAATACTGTATAATATTTGGAGCATTCAAGGTGTTTCTGGGCTGAGAAAGTTTCTTAGATGCAGTTTTTAGCCCAGTGCTAAAAATTGCCAACCTGTCAGTATTGTTGCAGTGCCTGTACACAGGAATAGCCAGCCTCATTTTTGTTCTTCATCTCATACTGGTTTCTACACTCACTGGTTTTGGTTCTTTCTGTCTCAGAAACAGAGCTTAAGCTTCAGTGGTATTTTTCTGTTTCCCTTCCTGGTCTTTGAAGAAGCTGCATTATTGAGAAACCAAGAAATGGGAGTATGGAATAGATATTTTGAAGTAGAATTCACATCATAAAATTGGCTTGTGAATGCCAGGCTGGGATAGATCCCATCTCTCCTGTGATGCCGTCGTTTTAAGTGGACTTTAATGCAGGCTTGTACAGAGGACTGGAAGATGCGGGGATTTTATTAGTATTTGTTTGCTAGATGGGAGTAATCATGTCAAATACTGTATAATATTTGGAGCATTCAAGGTTATGCAACAACTATTCCCCAAGAATTTTTTCCTTTAAGTTTTCTGTCAAACTGTGGAATAGATATTTTGAAGTAGAATTCACATCATAAAATTGGCTTGTGAATGCCAGGCTGGGATAGATCCCATCTCTCCTGTGATGCCGTCGTTTTAAGTGGACTTTAATGCAGGCTTTTACAGGGGACTGGAAGATGCGGTGATTTTATTAGTGTTTGTTTGCTATATGGGAGTAATTATGTCAAATACTGTATAATATTTGGAGCATTCAAGGTTATGCAACAACTATTCCCCAAGAATGTCCCTGTGAAGACCCCGTTTAGCCATGTAATTCCTTGATGGCGTCGTTTTAAGTGGACTTTAATGCAGGCTTGTACAGAGGACTGGAAGATGCGGGGATTTTATTAGTATTTGTTTGCTAGATGGGAGTAATCATGTCAAATACTGTATAATATTTGGAGCATTCAAGGTTATGCAACAACTATTCCCCAAGAATGTCCCTGTGAAGACCCCGTTTAGCCATGTAATTCCTTGATGGATTTTATTTCTTTTCTTGTACGGGCTCTCTTAAAGCCTGTCTTAGTATTTTTGATAGCTTTGGCAAAGATCACTTTTCAGCCCTGGACTATGTGCAGTAGTTGTTGCTACTGCTGTGAAGAGCATCAGAAGACATCTTAGCCATTGGAACCCTGCATATTTATAGGACAGAAAAGAAACCCCCAGGAATACCTTCTGGTGTCTTTTTCAGATCCTGGCAACTCTCTGAAACCAGTGGGTCCTACCTAATAGCATGACCTAATTCTTGGTACTAACTCAAGGCCTCCAGCAATGAAGCTGGCCATTTTCCTGAGAAGTTCAGCAGGAAATATCATTCCTCCTTTTCATCATTATGGCGCGATTTTAAGAGGACTTCCTGGCATCAAGGAGTGATCTTAGAGGCTCCCAAGACCTTGGAATCATGGAACCACAGAACTGTTTTAAGAGGACTTCCTGGCATCAAGGAGTGACCTTAGAGGCTCCCGAGACCTTGGAATCATGGAACCACGGAGCTGTTGGAGTTGGAAGGGACCTTCTAGAGCCCATCCAGTCCAACTCCCCGGCCAAAGCAGGGCTGCCCAGAGCACATCACTCAGGAGCATCCAGGCGGGGCTTGAAGATCTCCAGAGAAGGGGACTCCACACCCTCCCTGGGCAGCCTGTCCCAGGGCTCTGCCACCCTCACCCCAAACAAGTTCTTCCTCACATTGGAGTGGAACTTCCCATGGTCCAGCTTGTGCCCGTTGCCCCTCGTCCTGTCACTGGGAACCACTGAGAAGAGTCCGGCTCCATCCTCCTTCAACCCACCCTTTAGATCCTTGTCAGCATGAAGAAGGTCTCCCCTCAGCCTTCTCTTCTCCAGGCTCAAGAGCCCCAGCTCTCTCAGCCTTTCCTCATCAGGGAGATGCTCCAATCCCTCCATCATCTCTGTTGCCCTACGCTGGACTCTCTCCAGCAGTTCCCTGTCTCTCTTGAACTGGGGAGCCCAGCACTGGACGCAGGATTCCAGTTGTGGCCTCCCCAGTGCAGAGCAGAGGGGGAGAATGACCTCCCTCCACCCACTGGCCACACTCTTCCCTACGCAGCCCAGGATCCCACTGGCCTCTTGGCCACAAGGGCACATTGCTGGCTCATGGAGAGTTTACTGTCACAACACCACCTGGAATGGAACACGCTTCTGCATCCCCAATGTGTTATAGCAGGTCATTTACCTGTTTTGGGACCCTTGTTGTGGCTTTCTCAGTGAAAGAGCAGCACCAAGAATGTTCAGTTTGATCCTGCACTCAAGTTCCTCCCACCTACCTATAACTAAACTTTCTTCCACCATGGAAAGGATGGTGGATGCTTGTGAGTTTTGCTTCACGCTGCTCAGTCCCTGATTCACATCCAAGTGAATGTGAATATGGAGGCTCCTGCGTTACATTTCGGGAGGGCACAGGCCTGCCGTGCTGTTGTTACCAGGGAATGGAGTTCTGTGAGACCTGTCATCCAGAAGTGCCCTCACTCCTGCCTCCTCTCCCTTTCCTGCGTTCTGGCTGAGTGGGAATTCAGAGGGAACTGGGGTGGTGCTGGCGTGTCCCACCCCGTGCAGCAGAGTGTGCACCAGGCGGGCTGGGATCGCCACCAGGTGTGACAGGAACTCAGAGTTTTGGCCTCGTGTGACAGTGTAAGTGGGTATGCACAGTGTGAGTATTCAAGCTGATTACACACCCTCAGGAATTCAAATTACTGGTTCATGTCTTTTTGTGAAGACAACTGTCATTCAGTGAACGAAAGCAAACCTGTACCTGGGGTGAGCCTTTGCCTTTGTTGAGTGCCTACCTTCAGGTAGTTCTGTCCGTAGCTCCCTGCCCTGAGTATCCCCAGACTGGAACAGTGTCACTTCATGACTAAACTGCTTTTAAAGTGTTTTGCTTTTGAATAACCTCCTTTCTGTGTATGGGTACCAGGGACTGCAAATTCAACCCTGACTGTATAGAACATGCTCATAGTCACACAGTGCTCTTGGCTTCCTGCGTGCCCACCTCGGGATGCCCATCTCCCTCAGCTTCCTTCCTTCCCCACTGCTGCCTGTCCAGTTCCACCCACGGCCTTCTCCCAGGAAAGAGGGTCCCTTGTCTTTCTGTCTTCAGCAAGTCGACCCGATGCCAAGGCTGCTGTGGAAGGGCTGGGACAGTCCCCGCTGTTGCCAGGCACAGAAGTCCTCTCTGATGCACGTGTGTTGTCGTCTGAGCGGCAGCCTGAGGAGGAAATGACAAGAGAGTGAGATTAAAATGATACAGAGATCAAAGCCTACGGCAGTTCATACTTAAACGAACAAGAGATGTTCCAAACCCAAGAGGTGGGCGAGTGGTGACAGCACTGCGTGGGTTCATTGGGGTTCTCCTTGGGATGGCCACACAGCGGCTGGAGACCACCGCTGTTGCCAGGCACAGAAGTCCTCTCTGATGCACGTGTGTTGTCGTCTGAGCGGCAGCCTGAGGAGGAAATGACAAGAGAGTGAGATTAAAATGATACCGAGATCAAAGCCTACGGCAGTTCATACTTAAACGAACAAGAGATGTTCCAAACCCAAGAGGTGGACGAGTGGTGACAGCACTGCGTGGGTTCATTGGGGTTCTCCTTGCAATGTCCACGCAGCCGGCTGGAGACCAGCAGGACCTGTGTTTGCTGGAAGGTGCTGTGTGTGTTGCTGTGCAGCCGGGACGTGGCTGGGCCCCAGGAGCGGGGTGTCTGGGCGCAGCGGTGCCGGCAGAGCGCGTGACGTGATGGAGCATCAGTACCATCACCCGGTGTGAGTGGGGTGTCGTTCACAGCTGCGGTACTTCCCTGTAGTTCTTGGCACGTGCGTCACGGGGCACAGAGACATTCCCTCCCTCGGGTGGGTGAGATGCCCGTTCTGCCAGGCTTCCTGCTGCTGCTCCCAAGGGACACAAGTTTTCCATAGTTATGTGCCATCCCCACCAGCACCATAAAAACATCTCCGTGTTTCAGGTGGAAGCAGACGGCTGCGTGTAGATGAGTAGATTCAGCCTTATGTCCCTCCCTCTAAGTAAGCTGAATCGCTTCCTAAACTCTGCTGAGACAGCGCAGGGGAGTCACTTTGTCCTTACCAGCTGGCTTGAGGGGCTCAGGCAGACACCAGCGGCAGAGGGCACAGCCCAGCACAGGCCTCAAGCCCTTTCCTCCCAGACTTTATCCGTTTCAGAGCTTCCTAAACCTCTTGTTGTCCCACCTGAGAGGCCACGAGCCTCCGCCTGTCCCACCGGAGCAGCGAGTTGGTGCTGACCCTTAGCAGAGGGCAGTGTCTGCGCCCAGGGACAGCTCTTCTGTGACAGAGCAAAGCAGCCCCGCAGGCCGGGCCACGGTGCTCTGGAGACACGGGGGGGACAGAGCAAAGCAGCCCCCACAGGCCGGGCCACGGTGCTCTGGAGACACGGGGGGGACAGGGGAAGGGTGGGCTCCGGGCAGGTGGGTCCCACCACCCATCAGAGGTGAGCACACGGGGTGATTTGCGGTGGTGGTCTCTGCAGACAGCAATTCCAGTATTTGAGGGCAGGCAGAGGTAGAATCCTGGCTCCAGGCCCATCCCCTGGGGTACATGGAGAGCAGATCTGTCTGAGAACCAACAGCAGCCATCGCAGGTGTCCTTCCAAAGCTGCTCCTGCCGGTGCCGGAACGATCGGCACGTATGGATATGGAAAGTCTTTCTTTTCTCATTTAAATGGAAAAAAATGAACCAACATCCTTAATTCTCCTTGTGTGAAGTCAAAACACACGGTGAGGTATATAGTGCCAAATCTGTCAAGGCATTTTCTGGAATTAACACTGAATTTCTGCTGTTACGGTTGGTAACTAAATACAACTTTATTTTTAGCTGTTTTACAAAGGATAGAAATCACTAATTTTTTTTTCTAAAGACTAAGAAAATAAACGTGACCCTTAAACTATCATTGAAGATTTTCACTGAATTTCACTGAATTTCTAGAGTTGGAAGGGACCATAGAGATCATCTAGTCCAACTCCCCTGCTGAAGCAGGATTGCCCAGAGCTAGAGCATGTTACTCAGGAGCATCCAGGCGGGTTTTGAAAATCTCCAAGGAAGGGGACTCCACACCCTCCCTGGGCAGCCTGTTCCAGGGTTCCGTCACCCTCACCGTGAAGAAGTTTCTCCTCGTATTTGAGTGGAACCTCTTATGTTCCAACTTGTGCCTTTGTGACTTCTTTTGCAGCTAGAGAGAAAAAAAGAAAGGAAAGCAGCTGGGGGGATGGGGAGGTGCTCTGGCTGTTCTGCAGTGATGAGTAAAAGGCAAAAAAATTCCAGCTGCACAAAGCAACGAAGAGTAACTTCCACTGTGCTAACCTGCAGTCTGACTAAGGGTTTTTGTTAGGTATTTAAAATGACATTTAGAAAAGTTTTGGGCTTCCAGCTATATATGATTATTCCTTCATAAGAAGGCTGATACAGAATGAATTCAATAGATGTTTATTTATTCTTGCTTAATGCGTGTTTAATTCCACAGACACAGAGCTGTCACTGCTATCGACAGGCGCACCATCTCCCTTGCCCAAAGGCACTTGACTTGCTCAAGCAGTTTCCTCTGTGTGGTTTGGTTTTCTTTTTATTCAAATTATCTTTTTAACTGCCCTCACTCTACCCCTTCTTTCCTGCATTTTCAGTGAAGTGGTTGGATTTCATTTTTTCGCATATTTTAACCAGGGGTGCTGCTGGTACAAAAGAAGCCAGTAGTTGGGTCATTAAGACACCAACTTTCAGTCATGCCTGACCCAAGAAATGGACTCTGCTCCTGTCCTGCTGTGAAGGAGGAGGAATATTTGACACTGTTCCCCCCTTGTGATTTTCGAAGTAATTTTACACTGTAACTGCAAAATAAGGCCTAAGAGAAAGAAAGCAGTAACAGATTCTGGACCACGTTGAATGAAACAGCAACAAACCCCCAGTCTCCCTGTTCTGCAAGAAAAGGATTTGCTGTAAACTCAGCAATGCTGTAATTTGTCAAATGGTCTAATTTTATCCTGTATGATTAAAACAGAGCCAAAACCTAGTAATTAGTGATGATACAAAATGTTTAATTTACATGCAACATTTATGGAACGTCAAGGCAACAAAACATACAGTTTTGGCATTTTTTAAATTTTGTTTTTTTTTTTGAAAAATGCTTAACGTTTGAAACGGAGAAGGACACAGGTAACTGACTTCCCATGCACAGAGTGACACCCCCGGCGGTGTCAGACCACAGAAAAGACTTCAGCTGAACGACACATGAATCTCACAGCAGCAGCTCCAAGAAATGAGCCATCAACAAACATGACTGAAGATCATGATTATTCCCCCCTCCAAAAAACCGACGTAACGGGAGAAGCGTGTAACAGCAAACGAGACCAATTCAATCACTGTACCTTGATGGAGAATGTCAACTTTTGGAACTCGGGTTCCCTCACTGTATTTGTAGTAAAAATGCATCTCTGGTTTACAAATCAGTATTTCATAACGTTCCTCAACTGCCAGGAGAGAAGAGGTGCTTAATGCGGTAACAGAACACCCCAGTCACATGAAGCAATGGACGTGCTGACAGTGTGTGGAAGGATTTAATGGTCAGAGTTTATTACAGAAAAATTAACTGAGTGGGTACACAAGGGCTTGAAAGACAAGGTCTGGTGCATTTTGCTGAGCTGCTTTAGAAATCTGCATTTTGGTGGCACCAGCAGGTGTTTGCCCACCCGGCTGTGGCTGCGGTGACCTCCGGCAGCGTGGGCTGAGGAGGTGGATCCTGAACCTCCTCCAGCTCGATCCGTCCCAGAGATGCACAGCCTCACACTTGGGAAGGTTCAACATGTCCTGCAGTTCTCAGCACAGGTCAGAATGACTCCTCCCTTTCTTTCAAGCCCGCCCAGGGGTGAGCAGAGAACAGCAGTAGTGCCCAGGTACCGGTACAAGAGGCAGCTCAAACCGTGGGGAGGGGAGTGACATACTGTAAACAGCCAAGAGTAAGCCATAATTAAAAATCTGTCTTGTATTGCAGCTACTCATGTAAACAATTTATGAAACTTCTTTGGCACAAAAAAGCATTTTCCCTAGCACTTATAAATACAACGTTCTTACATGCATTTAAGTTTTGTTTAAAAAGGTACTAATCATACTGATAAGCGTTACCTTGATTAGCAAAGTTCATAGATAAAGGATCCAGTGTATCTTACAAAGAATTAAGAATATAGTTTGCAATTCAAAAACTAATTTGCAAACTTTGAAACTGTAGGGTAATCTGGAAAGTTAGTTTCATTTTAAAAAAGTCTCTTTTTTTTTATTGGTAATTTAAATCAATGGCAAGTAATTTGAGAAAACTGACTTAAATAAGTTCTGCTGTATTACCTAATTAAGAAAAATACCTATTGCACTACTACAGGAATGAGAAAAATCTTTAACATGAGAATCTTGTCATTACATTGTCTTTGTTTCCCCTTTTTCACCCTCCTTGGGATCTTGCCAGTAAACACAGAGTCCAAGTTTCCCAAGGTGCCAACCCCCCCATCCTTGCTCCTCACCTTTCCAGCAAGGCCAAGAAACCAAGACATTTCTCATATAATGTTTGTTGCTGCTTTTATAATCTTGTGTATCTGTAACTCAGGTGACTCAAAAGCATTGAGTTTCCCCAACGTCTACAAATTGCTAAGGATGCTCGATTTAGCTGATGAACTTACATTTGTTATTCACATGCAACTTCAAGAGTCAGTGCGAGTGTTTGAGTGTGATTCTCCAGACATCCCCTACGTGCCATGATACTAACAGGAACGGCGAAATCTAACATCCAGTCAACTTGAGAAGAGCTGTTGATAGGTTAAATATGCTCTTGGAGGTTCTACATACACAGATGACAAGCTGGATTTTTAGATAAAATATTTGCCTACAAAGCCTGGTGGGAAGGACTCCCTGCCTGCTCCGCAAGAGCTGACTGGCAGATATTTAAAGCACTGCAGAGAAGCACCGTGGTGAGAGTAGGGCCAGGCCATTGCAAGGAGAAACAAAGGTCATGACAGTTAAGTAGGGGACTGATTTCCAACAGCTTAGTTTTAAAAATCAGTCATAAGCATCAGATTATATGTCCTGTACCTGACCAGGAGCTTTAAATAATTCAAGGCTAAAATAGAAAATCTGAGAAGTCCTCTGGGGGGAAAAAAAGTTTGAATGAAAACTGAGAGAATCTGTGAATGAAACAAGGGAACCATGAAAAGAAAAAATAAACCAGCTTATTTTTAAACTCAGAACTAGCAGTCCTCATTGCAAGTCATTTTATGGAACATAACCCAAATGCATACGACACAAAGCTCTTCTTTCTTGTGTGTATCTCAAGATGGTGTTAAGCCTGGACTTGTCATCTCTGTGGTGGGACTTGCAAGATATTCACTGGATTTCAGGCTCGTGAGAGACTTGTAGCTTGCTACTGATGTGAGAGAGCCACAGAGACCGAGCAGCGACGGGGTGTCTTCCTTCCCTGGGAAGAAAAACAAGAATTAAGCTAAACATTTTTACTGCACAAGATGACCCAAAAAAACCTGAGGGAATAGAAGAAGCGGTTTCACTTGCACTATGATGAATGACGTGGAAGTGCTTCAGTGAAATTCACAACTGCCATTAGGAAGACACATAATTTCTGCCGTGGCTTCCCTGTCCAGGTGGGAAAGAGGTCCCTGCCTCCTGGAGGCTGGGCTGGAGTGAGTCTGCAGGGGAGGCTCAGAGCTCCCCTGGCTGCAGGGTGAGCTGAGGGCACTGATTCAAGCACTGGTTTTAGGGGAGCACAGCACATACACACAGGAGTGACGTTACGCACACGTTAGTACCACAGATCTAATTCTAAATCTCTCAGAAAGGAGTAGAATTAACTGGAAGCAGGATGTATTTCTTTAAACTTTTTTTTTTTTTAAACCTTGGTCTTTTGAAGCCCGTTGGGCTCTGAGCACTGGCAATGAGCCCCACGGTGCAGAGAGGCAGAGCAGGCGCCCTCCATCCCAACACACCTGAGGGTTAACAGGAAACAGACCTATAGGGGTAAGACTGCATTGGACAATGGATCTATTTATTTTATCTCTTCCCTTCTCAGAACATCCCTTCAAGTTATTTTGTGCTAACTCTGCTAACAAATTACATTATAACAAATCTCATCTACCAGCATCTCCCTATTTCATCCTCCTGGCTCACCTGCAGAATAGAAAAGATGCCTTAAACTAGAGATTAAAATGAACCTTAAAAGGTCACAGGCACAAGATTTTATTGATGAGCCAGTCTACCAGATTAAAAAAAAAAACAACAACAACACATATCTATAAAGTTAGCATTTCTTAAAATTGTGTCTCCTGTTCCTGACAGAAAAGTTTTATTCTTGTTGGGAGGATGTAAGAAAAAAACTGAAAGCACCCAAACCGTGCCCTGCACAACAATTCATTCTGGAAAAAAAATAAATAAGTGACTCATAGTTCTCTTGCATAATTTATGGTTCTTATTAGCAGTTTCCAGTAGGTTTTAGGTCTCCCCTCTACTGAGCTTTTTTTTAAGTGACTGAGTAGCTTTCCCTAAAGAATGAACTAGTTTAGCTCTTTTAAAAAGTCTTCACTTTCAGAAAAATCTGTATTATTCCCCTAATAACTGCCCTTTCAAGCCCACATGCAATAACCCAGAGGGCAGTGTCACGCTGCTCAGGCACAGCCCTTGGTTTCAACAAGTGAGAACTAAAAATCTGACCACATGAGATGAGTGGGCTTCATAGTAACATGAAAGTTTACTACTCCCAATCTTGTAATTAAAACTGCCACACAGAGAGTTAGACCAGAGGTTTTTTAACAGCAGAGTCACATGCCATGGCTTACAAAATTATGTCAAAGCTTTGCTACTGATGAACCTCAGTAATTTAGAAGGGAGATGTTATGCTAAAGACAGAGTGTTGAAATCAAAACCTAAACTATTACCGTCAGTGGTTTTGCCACACTTTAATTTACAGAAGATAAACATAAATCCAAACAATTAATATTGCAAAAAACCAGTTGAAAGTAGATCTGTACAAGAACTCTCTTCGTAACAGTCACGCTGATTCTATTTCACTTCTTCCAAGCTCCCGTGAAATAATTTAGATTTTAAGACTGTTTACAGTTTTAAAAGAAGTTTTGAATGTTACATTCTTGATACTTAAAAACCAAGACATTTTAAAATTATGAACTCTGTATTGTCAAGTCTATTTGAAGTTAACATTTGGTGAAATAGAGAAAGGACTTTTTGCAGTAATTTATGCTCACAATTGCCCACGAGATGGAGCAGCGAAGCTTTGCTGAAGGTACAGCCTTTGGAAGAGGTGTGTGCACATCACACACTGGCATCTTGCTCTCTCTAGTAACAGAAACACTGTGGGGCTGCAGCTCCACAGACAATGTTGAAAGCAAGGTGTAAGAACCACAGTGGTAGCTGCAAATCCAGTGCCTTTAATCTTTCTTTTAAGAAACAAAAAAAGGAAAGTTAAAGAACTGAAAAGATTTGAGTTAGTTATAGCAGAAAGATGACAGAAGATCCTCCTTGTAGCTGAGCTGTCTCTGGTTCTATGATGGACAAGGAAGAAAAAGCAACATATTTGAAGCTTAAATTTGAAGCTTTAAATACAGCATGAAGTCTGACAATTATTGGGGGGTGGGCATCTTCACATATCCAAACTTATTTGAAGAATAGTCATTAGGGAAACTAAAAAAAAAAATGCGTAACAATGAAAAAATATGCTGTTCAATGCATGTTTTACTTACACTGAAAATTCATCTCATAGGGACTGAAGATCAGAGCTAGGAAGAATAAAATAAAATGAAGCCACTAGACTGGCCCTGTACCTTCATTTAACAAGTTCATTCCATCCTGCTTCCGGTCCTGGGAGTGACCTGGGTCCAGAGAGGACTGAGACAGACTGACTTCTGCTGAAAGTTGGTCCAGACTTTGAAAACTTTTCCTGCAAAGCAAGTAATATTTAATAGTACCACATTTAAAGATCTAACCAGGCATTTTCAATTCACCTTAAAAAAATTTCTAAAAAAAACCACCAAAACCAAACCAAAGCCCTAGGCGGTTTATCTTTCTCCTCTTAAACACACTCTTTTTATTTGTTTCCTAAAACACTGTTTTTTCCTAAAGCAATTATTTCCTTTTTTTTCCCCCTCCTCCCCCTCCTAAATTAATCCAAAGGATGGAAATTTTTACAGTGAGAGAAACTGGTTTGTTTTTGTTTTTGTTTTTTTTTTGCTGCCAGCTGATCCTTGTACATTGTAACAGTCAATTCCAATAGGATACATTTCAGAGTATGCTAAGGGAAAATGGATAATTTTGAGTTTCCCTGTTCCTCTAAAGGTGAATCAAAATAAATATTCAGCTTACTCATCCCATTGTTGATTGTGCTTTCTGTAGAGCAGAGTGTCCAAGGCAACAGCATTGACATCCAGAGCTCCTGGGGAAGGCCACTGATTGGTGAGGTGAGTAGTTAATTCTTGTCTTGATCTCAAGTCATTATTCTTTAGCACAGTCCTGGGAATACAAAAAGCAGTAAATGTCAGTCGATTAAATGCAATTCCTTAAGGTGCAGAAAGAAAACCAGGACCAACAGAGTCACCAACAGATTGCAATTTTGACAAAGCATCGTAAACTGATAGTTTTTTTTTCTAGGGGAAGCAACTTAGAAATGTACCGAGATGTATTTAGGAACAGAAAAAAGTTGAAATTTTCCGCAAAAGCAATAAAAAAGCAGCTGCTTTCTAAAGATTCTTTCTGGCAGCATGATGGCAACTAACAGGCCAACTATTTTACAAACCAGCAATGGGGAATCTGATGTCCTTCCCTCCTCTTCCTTCCCTCCCACAAATACTTTTTTCAGTTTGAGCACACACAACCCATCCCCCAGTACTTCTGCAGACTGAACTAAATCCCAGACATGTTAATTCCATCAAATACTTCCAGGTAAAATACAACACATAGTTATTCTGTTTTCTACTACCTTATGGTTTCTAGTAATTTATGTTTTTAAATTACAGAAAATGTGTTGTCTGCTTCATGGGAATATGAGGGACTCAGTTCAGTTTTCTAAAATTCTGGAAATGAGGAAGTTAATATGCCAATATTGGAAAACATCTGCCAAAAGTCATGCAGAAATAAGGGAAGTCCATGGTTCTTCAGGCTCCAAGACGAGATCAGCCTTTTTCCAACAGTACAAGGAAACCTCCAACCTACCCCGATTCTGCTGTAGAGCAACTCCAGAAACAGAGGGAATACTGCTTTTTTAACCCATAAATCCTCCAATCCATGAAATACTAGGCACTAGGAAAATGCTCCTTTACAACAGGTTTGACTATATCTGGCCTGAAGCAAGTAACTAACATTATGTATCTTCATGCCAAATTTACTCAGGAGCTCCAAGCCAAATGCCACGTTGTTATCTGAAATGCCAAACCGCACAGCAAATTAAATAACTAGTCATGGTACACATGCATTGATGTGAATTCACAAGTAACATGGTCAATAGGTCTATTTTTACCACCAGAATAAAAACTACATTGTATCTGAACTGTTTAGACAAGAACCTCACCATGGACCCATAACACCACCCAAAGAGTCAAGATTTCCCACAAAACGAGGTAAGACAATGGCAAGTTGAGTGAGGAATTTTCAGTAGCTGGTTTTGGGAGAGGAGACAGATGCACAGCAATTCTGCAAGCACCACATGAAGCACCACGGTGAACAAAACTATTTCCAAGAAGCCTTTCTCAAGATGTCAAATTTCCCTAGCACTCATGCATGGGAACAATTAGCTTTTCTCCCTGGGCATCTCCTCCCGCCCACCGCTGTCCTCTCTAAGGGTTCTGTAGGAATAACCACTTTGAGAACCCAAACTCCTCAAGACTTTAAAGTATCTTGTATCAAGTATTCAAGATACGCGAAGTATCAAGTATTGCATACGTCCCCATGCAGTTCCCCTAACCCCATGGGGTACATGGAGCATTAAACAAGCCCGTTAAAGGCGTGTTGATTGGAGGGAACACCCACCTGGCAAGTTCTCGTGAGGTTTTCCAGTGACACCACTGAATTTCACTGAATTTTCACTGAATTTTTTTAGAGTTGGAAGGGACCATAGAGATCATCTAGTCCAACTCCCCTGCTGAAGCAGGATTGCCTAGAGCTTGTCAGAGCATGTTACTCAGGAGCATCCAGGCAGGTCTTGAAAATCTCCAGAGAAGGGGACTCCACACCCTCCCTGGGCAGCCTGTTCCAGGGCTCTGTCACCCTCACCGTGAAGCCAATCCATGAAATACTAGGAACTAGTAAAATGCTCCTTTACAACAGGTTTGACTATATCTGGCCTGAAGCAAGTAACTAACATTATGTATCTTCATGCCAAATTTACTCAGGAGCTCCAAGCCAAACACCACGTTGTTATCTGAAATGCCAAACTGCATAGCAAATTAAATAACTATTCATGGTACACATACAGTGATGTGAATTCACAAGTAACATGGTCAATAGGTCTATTTTTACCACCAGAATAAAAACTACATTGTATCTGAACTGTTTAGACAAGAACCTCACCATGGACCCATAACACCACCCAAAGAGTCAAGATTTCCCACAAAACGAGGTAAGACAATGGCAAGTTGAGTGAGGAATTTTCAGTAGCTGGTTTTGGGAGAGGAGACAGATGCACAGCAATTCTGCAAGCACCACATGAAGCACCACGGTGAACAAAACTATTTCCAAGAAGCCTTTCTCAAGATGTCAAATTTCCCTAGCACTCATGCATGGGAACAATTAGCTTTTCTCCCTGGGCATCTCCTCCCGCCCACCGCCGTCCTCTCTAAGGGTTCTGTAGGAATAACCACTTTGATAACCCAAACTCCTCAAGACTTTCAAGTATCTTGTATCAAGTATCCAAGATAGGCGAAGTATCAAGTATTGCATGTGTCCCCATGCAGTTCCCCTAACCCCATGGGGTACATGGAGCATTCAACAAGCCTGTTAAAGGCGTGTTGATTGGAGGGAACACCCACCTGGCAAGTTCTCGTGAGGTTTTCCAGTGACACCACATCACTGCCTTACCCAGAAGGACATCTTCTGGGCTTTCATAGAGGTTTAGTAACGGGACACAGTTTGTATTAGTAACTATGCACACGGTAACTCAATGCACAAGTTTCCCAATGAGGATGTTATGGGAGACAGTGTCAAAAGCCTTGCTGAAGTCAAGGTAGATGACATCTGCTGCCCTCCCCTCATCCAACCAACCGGTTATGGCATCATAGACACCACATCACTGCCTTACTCAGAAGGACATCTTTCTTTCATAGAAGTTTAGTAACGGGACCCAGTTTGTATTAGCAACTATGCACACGGTAACTCAATGCAACACCATACACATAGAACACATACGTGTAAATTCCCCCTTGGACAACTCCTGTGTGTTATCACCACGTGACTTGGCAGCAGGGTTAAGCTGTTATTAAATCAGTGTGCTGAGCAAAGCTGACAAAACCACACATCTACAGGCAAGATGCTAATAGGGGAATTCTGGCATTTTATGTAGGTCTCTATATTGAGGTTTTTCCCTCAAATCTTTAACCTGAAATTTCACCCTTTGTATGGATAAAGAAATTCTGAAACAAAATCTAACTAAGGTGCTCCGGGGATTTTAGCATAACAACATTTAAAGGCAGTTCTAGTAGATCAGTACTTTAACCACTTCACCGTGCTCAGGAAAAAAAACACAAACCAGCCATCAAGTAGGACACAGAAGTAACTATTCCCCTCTTAAAATTACTATGCTTTCATTTTGAATCTTTAAAAATATGTAAAAAGAATTTGGAATGTATAAAATCAGTCCAAACACAGTATTCAGTAAATATAAAATAGTAGTATAGATGATAGGAAGTTAGAGAAAATATTCCCAGCAGGTGCTGGTAGGTACCACCTATTTTTTTCCGCCTTAAGGATTATTTGGTTCTTGGCTCTCCTGCAGCCATTTGGGAAGCATCATGAGATTCCACTGAAGCAAAGACTTCTCACAAGCACTGCCTTGTGCAAACAGCAATTCTCTCAAGATAAACAGAGGCAGTATCAAGTCACTCATATTTAACCAGACTTATTTTAAGAATCAAAGTACTAAACTGCACAGAATCGTGGAATTGTTTAGGTTGGAAAAGACCCTTAAGATCATCAAGTCCAACTGCAAACCTAACACTGCCAAGTCCACCACTAAACCATGTCCCCAAGCCCCATGTCTACACAGCACGCATCATCCTGAAACTCTCACTCACCACGAGGCAAAACCAACCCTGCTACAAATATTTAAAAACAGGAAAAGAAGTGGAGACAAAAGCCTTAACTATAGAAAACAGTTAAAAAGGAAGGAAAAAGGATCAAATTTTAGTGAAAAAAGCACATAATCTTTGCACAAGATTATTGAGTGCTGTCCTACTTCTGAGAGACAAGAGGAGTTCTTTCTAGAAATTAAGAGCTCTCAAAAGACAACAATTTGTTTTACCCAAGGCAGATCCCATTTCCACAGCAGCACTTCTGTTCCTCAAAATGCAGACACTGTTCCTAGTGTTGGCCAATTCCAGGCTGCCATACTGCAGAGTTTGAACTAGGCCTTTTCTTAGAGATCACAATTAAGTGCAATGAAGATTATGAACTTTCCTCTATATGTTTACTGTCAGGTTGTTTAACCAAAGGAAGAATATTGCTATTAAAACCTATTTATCTGCTGGTATAGCAAAATAAGTTTGGCATATAAAAGCTTTCAGAGGAAAAGTTAGAATAAAGTCTTCATAGAACAAAATAAGAAATGAAGAATTGGTAGATAGGTACGGATGGCAAATAGGGATGTTTGTGACATCTACAAGTTTCACAAAATATTAAAGAATAAGATGTAAAATTAGCATTTTCTGTTATTCGCACACACATAAAAAAAAGGAACTACTGAACTCTTTGGGCCTTGACTAGGAAATATTTCAAAAGCGTTACCAAAAGTTCACATAAAAATAATGTAGTGTAGTATATAAGCTTCTATATAAAACGCCAGTCTCTAGTGAAACATGTGGAACTGGAATAGCTATGTACATTCTTCCTGAAAACAAACCACCGGCGAGAAAACACCAACTGAAAACCAGCATGACCTTAATGCCTGTAGACCAAGACTCAACACCTAGATTTTACCAAGGTTATTACCTCATGACTTATATGGAACGAAATCCATAATACATCATAACACTGAAGATCACAAGTGTGCAGTTCTGTTTTTAAATAAAATTCCATAAAATATTATTCTATTGGTTTTGTAGCAGTGATGATATAAGGATGATGCAAGATAAGGTTTGAATGCAAGATATGCAGTTCCCCTAACCCCATGGGGTACATGGAGCATTCAACAAGCCTGTTAAAGGCGTGTTGATTGGAGGGAACACCCACCTGGCAAGTTCTCGTGAGGTTTTCCAGTGACACCACATCACTGCCTTACCCAGAAGGACATCTTCTGGGCTTTCATAGAGGTTTAGTAACGGGACACAGTTTGTATTAGTAACTATGCACACGGTAACTCAATGCACAACCATACACATAGAACACATACGTGTAAATTCCCCCTTGGACAACTCCTGTGTGTTATCACCACGTGACTTGGCAGCAGGGTTAAGCTGTTATTAAATCAGTGTGCTGAGCAAAGCTGACAAAACCACACATCTACAGGCAAGATGCTAATAGGGGAATTCTGGCATTTTATGTAGGTCTCTATATTGAGGTTTTTCCCTCAAATCTTTAACCTGAAATTTCACCCTTTGTATGGATAAAGAAATTCTGAAACAAAATCTAACTAAGGTGCTCCGGGGATTTTAGCATAACAACATTTAAAGGCAGTTCTAGTAGATCAGTACTTTAACCACTTCACCGTGCTCAGGAAAAAAAACACAAACCAGCCATCAAGTAGGACACAGAAGTAACTATTCCCCTCTTAAAACGACTATGCTTTCATTTTGAATCTTTAAAAATATGTAAAAATAATTTGGAATGTATAAAATCAGTCCAAACACAGTATTCAGTAAATATAAAATAGTAGTATAGATGATAGGAAGTTAGAGAAAATATTCCCAGCAGGTGCTGGTAGGTACCACCTATTTTTTTCCGCCTTAAGGATTATTTGGTTCTTGGCTCTCCTGCAGCCATTTGGGAAGCATCATGAGATTCCACTGAAGCAAAGACTTCTCACAAGCACTGCCTTGTGCAAACAGCAATTCTCTCAAGATAAACAGAGGCAGTATCAAGTCACTCATATTTAACCAGACTTATTTTAAGAATCAAAGTACTAAACTGCACAGAATCGTGGAATTGTTTAGGTTGGAAAAGACCCTTAAGATCATCAAGTCCAACTGCAAACCTAACGCTGCCAAGTCCACCACTAAAGCATGTCCCCAAGCCCCGTGTCTACACAGCACGCATCATCCTGAAACTCTCACTCACCACGAGGCAAAACCAACCCTGCTACAAATATTTAAAAACAGGAAAAGAAGTGGAGACAAAAGCCTTAACTATAGAAAACAGTTAAAAAGGAAGGAAAAAGGATCAAATTTTAGTGAAAAAAGCACATAATCTTTGCACAAGATTATTGAGTGCTGTCCTACTTCTGAGAGACAAGAGGAGTTCTTTCTAGAAATTAAGAGCTCTCAAAAGACAACAATTTGTTTTACCCAAGGCAGATCCCATTTCCACAGCAGCACTTCTGTTCCTCAAAATGCAGACACTGTTCCTAGTGTTGGCCAATTCCAGGCTGCCATACTGCAGAGTTTGAACTAGGCCTTTTCTTAGAGATCACAATTAAGTGCAATGAAGATTATGAACTTTCCTCTATATGTTTACTGTCAGGTTGTTTAACCAAAGGAAGAATATTGCTATTAAAACCTATTTATCTGCTGGCATAGCAAAATAAGTTTGGCATATAAAAGCTTTCAGAGGAAAAGTTAGAATAAAGTCTTCATAGAACAAAATAAGAAATGAAGAATTGGTAGATAGGTACGGATGGCAAATAGGGATGTTTGTGACATCTACAAGTTTCACAAAATATTAAAGAATAAGATGTAAAATTAGCATTTTCTGTTATTCGCACACACATAAAAAAAAGGAACTACTGAACTCTTTGGGCCTTGACTAGGAAATATTTCAAAAGCGTTACCAAAAGTTCACATAAAAATAATGTAGTGTAGTATATAAGCTTCTATATAAAACGCCAGTCTCTAGTGAAACATGTGGAACTGGAATAGCTATGTACAAACAGATTTTATTCTATTCTTCCTGAAAACAAACCACCGGCGAGAAAACACCAACTGAAAACCAGCATGACCTTAATGCCTGTAGACCAAGACTCAACACCTAGATTTTACCAAGGTTATTACCTCATGACTTATATGGAACGAAATCCATAATACATCATAACACTGAAGATCACAAGTGTGCAGTTCTGTTTTTAAATAAAATTCCATAAAATATTATTCTATTGGTTTTGTAGCAGTGATGATATAAGGATGATGCAAGATAAGGTTTGAATGCAAGATTTGTTAAACCATTTAATACAGGAGTAAAAGCAAGGACATTCCAAAAAGGAAAGAGGAAGAATAAGAGAGACTAAAAGGTTTACTATAGAGAGAAGTTAAAAAAAAGAAGGAAATACGATCAAGTTTGAGTGAAAACAAGCAAACTAGCATATACAACAAGCTGTTAACTACTTTTCTTCAGACTGGAAATAGAAAACTTGAAAGCCAAAAAAGACACCAGGGACACCCCCAACTAGACCAGGTTGCCCAGGGCCTCGTCGAGCCTCTCCTTGAATATCTCCAGGGATGGGGCCTCAACCACCTCCCTGGGCAACCTGTTCCAGTGCTCCACCACCCTCACAGTGAAGAACCCTCTCCTCATCTCCAGTCTAAATCTGTTCCCCTCCAGCTTGAAGCCATTGCCCCTTGTCCTGTCACTACAGGCCTTTGTAAATAGGCTCTCCCCAGCCTTCCTGTAGGCCCCATTCAGGTACTGGAAGGCTGCTATTAGGTCTCCCCGGAGCCTCCTCTTCTCCAGGCTGAACAACCCCAGCTCCCTCAGCCTGTCCTCGTAGCAGAGGTGCTCCATCCCCCTGATCATCCTTGTGGCCCTTTCAAGAAAACTTGAAAGCCAAAAAAGACAACAAAAAGGCTTCTAAATGTAATAACCTCAAGAAACTAGTTGGTACATGGAGAATATAGTGGATCTTAATAAGAGACTGTATGATTAATTTTTGAGTGAAAGAAAGGCAGCGTGTGAGATAGGGCTGAGCAGGGTACCCTGGGCTGACACAGCGAGACTGCAGAGTGCAGGGAGTTTGGTGTGGAGTTGGTGGAATATGTTGGAATTTATGATGAGAACAGAGGGGTTAAGCTGATTCATGGTACATCACCTCATCTACGCATGAAAAAAATTCTTCCCCACAGTCACTAACCGGTATCTTCTCTACCTAGGATCATTTTCATCTCCTTATAATCATGTTGACAAAAAATAGCAGAAGCTCTACTTCATGATCTGCAGAGAGAAAATAATTACGTTTCTCCTGCTCTCAACATCTGTGCCCCAAGCAGTCCTCACCCCAACAAATATTTTTATAAGATAACTTCATACTGTGTTTAAAGTTCTGAAAAACATTACAAAAATCAAGAAATACTGAAGAGAGGGCAGACAGAGAGAGACTATTCCTAATTTCTTTTGAAGCACTTGCTGAGTTGCTATTTTCATACTGAAAAGCAAACCCACCAAAATGCTAGTTGGGATTTATTACAGGAGAGAGGCGTTGGTGATGCTGGAGAAAGAATGTTCCAAAGAATGAAAAAAAGAAAGAATGAAAAATGCTTTTAAAATGATCAGATATCCTTCCTATTACTTCACAGCAGATATATTTGCAAGGTCCTGCACCTGGGACACGGCAATCCCAGGCACAAATACAGGTTGGGCAGAGAATGGCTGGAGAGCAGCCCTGAGGAGAAGAACTTAGAGTGCTCATGGATGAGAAGCTCAACACAAGCCGGCAGTGCGCGCTGGCAGCCCACAAAGCCAACCCCATCCTGGGCTGCATCAGGAGAAGTGTGGCCAGCAGGGCCAGGGAGGGGATTCTGCCCCTCTGCTCTGCTCTGGTGAGACCCCACCTGGAGCACTGTGTCCAGCTCTGGAGTTCTCAGCAGGAAGGAAATGGCCCTGTTGGAACGGGTCCAGAGGATGGCCACAAACATGATCAGAGGCTGTAGCACCTCTGCTGTGAGGACAGGCTGAGAGAGCTGGGGTTGTTCAGCCTGGAGAAGAGAAGGCTCCGGGGAGACCTTAGAGCAGCCTTCCTATATCTGAAGGGGCTACAGGAGAGCTGGGGAGGGACTCTGTCAGGGAGTGCAGTGACAGGACAAGGGGGAACGGTTTTAAATTGAAAGAGGGGAGATTTAGATGAGATACCAGAGAGAACTTCTTTGCTGTGAGGGTGGTGAGCCACTGGAAGAGGCTGCCCAGAGAAGCTGTGGCTGCCCCATCCCTGGAGGGGTTCAAGGCCAGGCTGGATGGGGCTTGGAGCAACCTGGTCTGGTGGGAGGTGTCCCTGGCCAGGGCAGGGGGGGGGGAACTCCATGATCTTTAAGGTCTCTTCCAACCCAAACCATTCTATGAACGATCTTTCTGGAAAATGATTTTATATTTTGAATGGTGATGTGATTAAAATTTGTCAAAAAGGAAGAAAATAGTAATACAGAAAAAAAATGTAATGCATTGGATGTTAGGAACTGCTCTATGGTCTTTAAGGTCCTTTCCAACTCTAACCATTGTCTGATTCTATGATATTTGCACTACAGAAAAATTTAAGAGAAGTCTAATACACACAGTCTCATCATGTTAGCTCAGGATACACTGTTTAAGTTATGACATTTAAATTATGGTGGGTTGTTTTTTCTTTTTTAACATCTAAAGAAAGAAAAACCCCATACAGATTCAAAATCCTACTGCAACTAATAACTTGTTAGGGACAACAAGCAGGAAAAGAGATGAGAACATAATCTGCATACTAGAATACTTCATTAAAAACTAACAAATATTTGTCTTACAATTATATTTTTTTCTTCTCTACATTAGGAACTGCTATTTAAATTAAGCTCCTCTTAGAAAACAAAGACAAAAAATATTCAGTAAAAACTATCTTGCTAATGAATTCCTGCCTATTACAAAAGAATACTGATGATTCATTAACTAATCAACACTAGCATACTCTCAAGATAGGAATAAGTGTCTGTCTGAAGTGCAGCTATGCATGTGCTCCATCCAGGCCTGTAAATTTACTTACTTTATTCAAGAATAACAACAACAGCCACAGTATTAACTTCAGGTTTATACATCTATTCCCAGAAATGCCCCTGCGTGCTTTTGACTTTGAATCCTTGAATTGTGTATTCAGAAAGTAGGGAAAAGTGAGATTAGTGAAGTCTTCCAATAAACATCCTTCACTAGTGTTCACCAGTCCTGTCTCTGTCAGGTACTCTCCAGAATATTTATTTGCTGATTTCCTCAATTTTTATTATTTTGAGGTGTATTTACCAAGCACAACAGATTATTATAGGTGTACCAGACATAATCAAATGCAATTGATAAATTTCTGCTCATTTCCCTGCCCCACAGTATGCAGCCCTCTCAGCTGTTGGGTCCAATCCTGTAGGAGCCTGTCTCTCAGAAGGATAAAGAGTTACTCCTTTGAATTAACACACCTAAGACGTGCATTTTGAACTGTGACCTGACTTGATTTGCTCATTCATAGTGGGAGATGGGACAAAAGACAGCCTGTACCTGCAAAATGCAAGTGATACAAAAACTTTAGTCCAAGCTAATACAGAAAAGCCTTATCTTGGTCACCACATACAATTTCTGCTCCCACTTCAGCTAGACCGGATTTCCAATTTCCTCTGGATCAAATCTGGATTCATGCCATTGGCAGCCTATTCCAAAAGACCCATTTACACAGATTTGTTTAATAAACAAAGAGTCAGTTCTGTTTCCAATGATACCTATGAAAAACCAGTAATTTCTTACCTGCAAGTTTAATTTCTCCAAATCCAGAAAATGCCAGTCCAGTTGGCAATTTGCCCTCCTACCAGGAGATGAAGACAGGAAATAAACCAAACAGACTAATTCCCTAAGAAAGGGAATTATATCAGATGAGTGCTCCAGTTCAAGAACTACCTGAGTAGTGAAAAGTAAAAGCGAAAATAAAAGCTTAAAAAAAAAATAAAAACATTTGAATAAGAAAGAACAAGCTTTAAAAACCTTTATTTAGGACAGGAAACATGGAATGCAAACTCAAATTGATAGCATACATGAATATAACTAAAATCTGTAAGAGCAACTCTAAAATAAAAGGGAACTCTCAGACTGTCGGCACTGCAGCGAGACAGGGAGCTGTCTGGACTGGTATGGCATTGGACTTTGAGAAATTAGAGCAGCAGGTATGAAAAGCAGTTACTTACCAGTACATTTGGATGCTGCAATGTACAGACACAGTATTCCCCAAATGAGGTGCCAGAGCAGGATTTTCTGATGGCAGTGGCTGTGGTGACAGCAAGCAGGGGTGTCCCACCGCCCCCGCTCTCCTGCTCTCGCTGACCGGCCAGCAGAGCTTTGTGTGGAACAGCAATGGCACAGGTCGTGCTACAGAACAGAGCCCCTCGAAGCTCCTATCAGCAATCAATCCTTTCAGTCCTCCTTTATTATCTCCTAGAGATCTTGAATTATATCCTCCAGTAACAATTTCATACAGCCTTTGATCTCCTTGACCTCTGGAGTAACTCGGATAAGCTTATGTCGGCAAAAACACCAGCAGCTCGACTCTTGGGTTCCAGTCTAATCATGGTGGAGATTTCACTTCAGAATACAGGCATCCAGGATGCATCAAAACACAAAACTACGATACACAAAACTTTGTGTGTGCTCATTAGAGTCCTGCTGCAGCGCGTGACTGACACTCATGGCCTTGGACAAATAACCAGGCCCTGACTCCTCTGGAGGAAGACAACGGGCAGAACAGCACCAGTTTCCCCACCCAGTAGGTCTTGACTGAAAATAAGAAAAATACTGAACTTGACTAGCAACCATTAAACAACTATTAAAAAAACGAAAAAGCAGCTTTTAATTCTCTTCTTCAATTATCAGATCCTTTCCGCTGCAAAACAGGGGACTCTTAGCAAACAGCTTTTTTTGACAGATTTTCATATTTGCCTTTAATAAATATCCTCTCAAACGTAGCTTGTCATTCAGGGATTATTTTTTCCATGTCAGCCCTGTAAATACAAATTCTCTGTCTATAGCTGAACTCCTTTTAAAAGAGCATTTCAATGGGGGGAAAAAAGGGGGAAAGCTAAATCAAGATCTTACTTCAGAACAGATCAGGAAAACTTCACCAAAATCAGTGGTCTTCTCAATAAGTTTTTGCTATTTTAACACGCTTCCCTTGGATTCAGTAAAAACAGCAGTATGAACCACAAAATAGTTGGGTAAACTTTGGGTTGACAAAACACTGATTTTTTAAACCTCCACTCATATATTAAGCCAGCAAGAGTTCCAGCAGAGACATCCAACATTGTAACTGTAACACGGATCTTCTATATACGTTAGTTTTGGCAAACACTTGTTTATAAGCCTCCCTCAGAATACCATCTTCCTAATTACAAAACCTGATATGGGAATGTTGACTTACTTTGAAGGATAGAAGACCATGTTGGTTTAAAAAAAAAAAATGCAAAAGAAAAAGTTTTTAAAAAAAAAGAAAATAAAAGAAAGAATCAGGAGTAATGTAAGAAGCAGGAGTAATGTAAGTTCTTCCTAGTAGCTGTATTGCAAATAATACAACTACTAAATTATGCAAACAGTAAGACAGTGATTAAAAGTCTAAGGCAATTGCAGAATGAAGAAAAAGCAGGATGAAAATCTGATCCATGGGGAGAGGCAACAACTGCAAAAAAAACATGCACACGGAGAGCAGCAGAAATGGAAAAATGGGAAGGGAAAACAGTAGGAAATAAAAATCTTTGCCAAGCTTATTTTGAGTTATAATTTGGATAACAAAATACTGAAAATTGTATTAAGTGGTTGCACAAGAATATCTCAATGACAAACAGAAAAAGCTCCAATCTAAATCTTAACCACTTCCTATCCAAATAGCAAGGCAGCTAGTAAAAGCTTCTTGCTCAAGAAGTCACATAACATACTACACTGTATTTTCTTGGTTATAACTTCAGACATTTTGCTTTTTCTATTTTAAGCCTTTCCAGAAATCATTTAAATTGTATTTTATTTTAATGAAACATTGAAAAAACCCAATACACAAAGTTGTAGCCTTAAAACTGGATTTCAAAGAAAGAAAAATAAGTTGTATCCTAAATTAAAAAATATCACCCCAAATTTAAAAAACAAACATACATTTATATGACTGTGTGCACACACACCGACCTGTAACTCACCTTCCTTTTGGGCAAACTATTCACATTTTAAAGAAATTTTTAATTCTGTTTTGAATGAAAAAAATGGATTTTTCTATTCCTTTTTACTGGATGAAAATTAATTGTCTTTCTGATTTACTTAAATATAGCCAAATAAAACCGAAATTTTGGATAATTTAAATATCAGTTTCTTTGTTCTAAAGAATCTCAAGAGAGATTGCTACAGTATATCAATGATAAAATAGTATCTCTGCAAATACAGGACTAGCTTCTCCTCACTATTCTAATCTGATCCTTCTACCCTCACAAAAATCGGTTCTATTTTTACTGTTTGTCATTTAAAGTCCATTTAGTTCGGTATTGAACTTCATGTAACTTGCATTAGGTATATCAGAAGAATGTAAAAAAAATAACTTTTTTTCAACTCTTATTATTTATGTATAAGCACTATCAAATACTACCTTTTGCCATCAGTATCTTCCAGAATATAGAAGCAAATCTACAGTAAATGAGTATGAGGGTTAAGAAATGAAGCAAGAAAAACTGGGACTTGTCAGAAGCAAATGGTAGTGGAATTTTATTTATCTATCTATCTTGGGGTAAATCACAAAAAGATCAAATGCAGTCTCTATTATTGTACTCCAGGAGTTAATGATTATGCAGTGTGATTGACTTACCCTATTTTTTTCAGCTGATGTTCTCTATCCCCTTCATTCGCAGAGAGTATCGAGTTGTTCAAACTGTTTTATGAAATCAAAGACTCAGGTTCACCTGTTCTAGACACGAGATAATTCTCTTTGTGGAATTGAAAGAGGAAAACATTGACGTTTGTTGCACAGGTCCTTTAGCATTACTATGTTAAAGCAAGTATTCTTTTTTTGTCAGTTCAGGTAAATTCAGGTAAGGCTAACAGATAAAGAACCTCCCTGCTCCATACAGGACGTGTTCCCACTGGGAATGCACACCATTGGCAGCTCTGTTGCCCTGAGGCCCTCAAAGATTCAATACTTCTGGTTGGTATTTTGAAAGGCTTTACTTCCCCCCGCTCCCAACCTTATCCACTTTTTTTGTCAGTTCAGGTAAATTCAGGTAACGCAATTATAGATTGCCTCCCTGCTCCATACAGGACGTGTTCCCACTGGGAATGCACACCATTGGCAGCTCTGTTGCCCTGAGGCCCTCAAAGATTCAATACTTCTGGTTGGTATTTTGAAAGGCTTTACTTCCCCCCGCTCCCAACCTTATCCACACACAGATTCACAGATTGGACAGAGTTGGGAGGGACCTCTAGAGATCATCTAGTCCAACCCCCCTGCTAAGCAGGATTGCCCAGAGCAATTATAGATTGCCCAGAACAATTATAATTCTATGCTGGATTAAAATTCTGGAATTTGGAATGCATGAAGTGCTAATGTTCAAGTAACTTCAAGCTTTCTTGCTTGCTATGTTGATGCAATGCCTTCATCCATAGAAGTGTAGCTATGGGAGAAAAGGGGATGGATGCAGCTGTAAAAAGCAGATGTTAGTATTGCACACTAGAGTCTCAGAGAAGGGGACACATTGCCATGCTGATCAATTATAGATTGCCCAGAACAATTATAATTCTATGCTGGATTAAAATTCTGGAATTTGGAATGCATGAAGTGCTAATGTTCAAGTAACTTCAAGCTTTCTTGCTTGCTATGTTGATGCAATGCCTTCATCCATAGAAGTGTAGCTATGGGAGAAAAGGGGATGGATGCAGCTGTAAAAAGCAGATGTTAGTATTGCACACTAGAGTCTCAGAGAAGGGGACATTGCCATGCTAACGTCACTAGATGTGCAAAATGGTCAAAGGCAAGTCCCTGGGATTCTCTAACCCACTAAGGGTGGGGGGAGAGGGGAAAAACAAAAACCAAACCAAAAACCAAACCAAAAACCAAGCCAAAAACCAAGAAAGAGAAAAGAGAGAGCAGTGAGGAGAGACTCCTTACGAAAATGAGTGTTTTTCCCTTTGGAGTCAGCCAGCGTTTTGCTGTAAATATACCAACACATCTTGTCCTTGAAGATTTCAATAATTCAAAAGCTTTTACTTTTTTTTTTTAAATTAAGGTTTATTTTAATATTTTTATCTAACCTTTTAAATCCCCTTTTTAACAGCTCAGAATGAGATTTTAAAATATAAGGGTTTAAAATAAATCCCTCCCTATCTAATGCATCTTGCAGAGTGAGTCCTGTCCATCAAGCTGCTATCAATCCAGAAATGATTTGCTTCCTGCTGCACAAGAAACCCAGGCAATCCCTCTGGATTCTAAGAATAAGGTGCCCTCCAATCGTGGCAGAGCCTTGGCTGCAATTTTGCTTAATTCTGTGTATTTCTCTGCTGTGCCTCACTCCATATATTCCACTCCAAACTGCAAGAGTCTGTCTGTCCCTGTCCTGTGCCCAGGGAAAGTTTTTCCCAGTTACACTTCCAGCAGAAAGGAAACTCCTGTGCCTCCAGAGGTTTCCAGCTCACTGAAAGCAGAGCTTTCCCTCTCGCTGTCTCATCCACACCTTTGTAAAACAGAAGAAGTGTACAATATTGCAGCAAACTTCAAATGAAAAATTCCACAAAACCAATATCCAAACCGCCACATAAACAAAACAGTTTTAACACCTGTCAAAATGCGCAATATTTTTTCTGCACACTTAAAAAAAAAAAAAAAAAGAAAAGGAAAAAGTGCAGACAAAAAGGAGCTGAAAGCAGCCCAGAGTGCAATGTGCAATACTAAGGATTTCAAACTGCTGCTCGAACTGGAGGGAGACGGATGACATAGAGGAAACATTACAATTAAAAGCGTAGCTAATGGGAATTACGGTTTGCTAGCGAGGGTCCATGAAAGCTTTAGAAGGAAGGAAGGAAGGAAGGATTAGCATTCTCAGCTGTGATATTCTAGGAAAGAAAGTCACTAAGATCAAACATTAAATTTTAATCTCCCACTTCCTTTCAGTGAGAAAATACAGCAGCTACAACAAATTGGATTTACTGTACTTATGCAGCTGAGGAACTCGTTTCTTAAAGGAAAAAAAAAAAAAGTCTCACAAGACTATCTGAAAAGGAAGGTAAGAGTGCTAAAGTGGTGATCCAGCCTATTTTTCCAGATTATTTCATTTTTGAGAGAGGATTACAAAGCCAGGCAACCCACATTTAAACCCACAGGCTAAATTTCAAAGCCTTTGCCCAGGCCCTTCTGCTCCCATTGCCTTGGACAAGCTTTTGTCTCCTTGTCTCTGACAGCACAGTTATAGCCCATTTCCTCTATAATTTTGTAACTTCTTCTGTGACCCCCTCCTGCCTCCTCTCAGACAGAGTGTTTGTAGCAACACTGTGAAGGCTCTAGAGCATTTACAAACAGAAACTCGACAAAGCAAGGAAAAGCACAGACCTTATTTTCATGAGCAAGTTCTTTAACCAAATGGGGCACTGTCAGTCTTTGGCAAGGAACCATCTCTGCTGCAAAGAATATAGTTAATCTTTAAGTACGTCGTAAGAGAACTGATATGACGTGGTGTAAGGCCAAATTGTCAGCAATGCCTCTTGCACAACTAACTGCCTGGTGCCCTTGGCCAAGGTCATCCATGACAACTTTGGCATCGTGGAAGGTCTCATGACCACTGTCCATGCCATCACAGCCACACAGAAGACAGTGGACGGGCCCTCTGGGAAGATGTGGAGGGATGGCAGAGGTGCTGCTCAGAACATTATCCCAGCATCTACTGGGGCTGCTAAGGCTGTGGGAAAAGTCATTCCTGAGCTCAATGGGAAACTTACTGAAATGGCTTTCCGTGTGCCAACCCCCAATGTCTCTGTCGTGGACCTGACCTGCCGTCTGGAAAAAGCGGCCACATATGATGACATTAAGAGGGTAGTGAAGGCTGCTGCTGATGGTCCCCTGAAGGGCATCCTGGCATACACAGAGGACCAGGTTGTCTCCTGTGACTTCAATGGTGACAGCCATTCCTCCACCTTTGATGTGGGTGCTGGCATTGCACCGAACGACCGTTTCGTCAAGCTGGTTTCCTGGTACGATAACGAGTATGGCTACAGCAACCGTGTTGTGGACTTGATGGTCCACATGGCATCCAAGGAGTGAGCCGAGCACACAGCCCCTCCCTGCTGCCTAGGGAAGCAGGACTCTCCTTCATTGGAGCCCCTGCCCTTCTTCACCACTGCTGAGCTCTGCATCCTGCAGTGAGAGGCCAGTTCTGTTCCCTTGTCTCCCCCACTCCTCCAACTTCTCCCCGAGCCTGGGGGAGGTGGAGAGGCTGACAGAAAATGGAGAAGCTCATTTTTGCTGAGACTTCTAAATTGAATTCCCTATAGCACGCTGCCCTCCTGGAGCTCTCCGGGCTGCCTTCAGGGGCTGCTGCGGAGGAGCCGATGGACTTCTCTGGAAGGCAGGAGGCATGAGGCTGAGCTCCGTGCAGGGCTAACACGGGGGTGTGGAGAGCATCCTCCCCACAGCCAGTGCCTGGAAAACTGGGAAACCTAAGGGACAGGCTGTGTGCAACTCGGGAGTGGAAACAGGCCCAGAACATTTACTGCAATTACAGAGTGTCAGTGATGCAAACGGTCTCTCGGAGTGGCAACCAAACTGTCCTTTCCTGTCTTTACAAAGACATTTGTATTATCCAGATAGATCCAGCAATACTGCAGTTCCCATCAGACGACTGTAATAAAATATTAAGGATGGAATACAAGTAGTGTTTGGGCCTTGAAAAGACTGACCAACTCTGAAGTAACAGCCAGACAAATTAAATAAATCTAGCTTTAAGATCTTCTAAAACATACAAAAAATATCTTGATTATACAGACGAGCTTAATACAACGTAAGACATGAGTGTCCTCACAATTTAATTTGAGCCTATTTGTACCATAATCAAAGACAGAATTCCAAGCATAGAAGAGTTTTCTTGACTTCTTCTCTTCCCTCCACAAAACATCAGAAGGGGTGTTTTGGGACAGGGCTATAGGAAGAAACAGCAGGAGGAGATAAAAACTGAGCAGTATAAAATACAGCACAGCCACTGAATCTAAGAAATGCATTTTCAATACGTGTGATAAATGAACAAAAATTAAAATATTGCACCAGTTGGGATAATAGGGCTGTACCACCTTACAGCAGCCACACCAGTCTGAAAACCTGAAAAATACCTTAGGGGGAGACCCATGTTGGTAAGCATTATGCAAACCACTATTGTAATTTCAACAAAAATCACAGCAGAAGAAAAAAATCCATTTTGAGGGTTTTTAGTCTTTGTATACAATGCTTTCCTTTTTCCTTATCACTTTATTTAAAAATATAGTTTTGTTAAAGTGATTAGCTTTTATAACATCAGCGAGTCACCATGCAGAAAACTGATGGAATCTCTCTTGCAATCATACCTCAATATTTAACATACATAAATATCCATTTCAGATGCAGAATCTGAACTTTAAAGTGACAAAGGTCTGCAGTTTGCCTTAAATACAGGTAGCACATAAGCCAAAAGAAAGACTAAGAATCAACCTAAGGGGGAAAAAAGCCTGTTTAAGCTGAGGTAAAGAGTTTTAATGCAAGAATGCTGGGGGCAAGTAGTTCCAGATTTTGCTCAGCCACTTCTTTGACTGAGCTAAGTAATCCTTCAAGGCAGTGGTCTCCAAAGTGGGGTGCTTAAGACAATCCTTTAGGGTATGTGAAAGAACACTTCTTGTACTGATAATAAATGAAAGAAAAAAAGAAAGAAGAAATAAACACTATCTCTCTTATCTCATCTTTTTTTAATCTTTGTGTACGTTTTATAATGGACTACTGTACCAATATGTACATGTATATAATCTATAAATAAATAAGTATACCTATATAAGGGTGATGTGCTCAGAATTTTTTTACTGATTGGGTGTGCAATCAAATGTCTCTCTGCTCCAAAAGGTATTCAACACTTCTTTGCAGGATCTTAGAGCTAGAAGAAATGCCTGCCTCTGAGTTTTGAATACTCCAGGATAGAGTTCCTTGATCTTTTGGGATCCCTCTCCCATCACATACTGAATGGTGTAGAATTCAAGCTGTTTTCTTCAGTTAAACACACCACGGATCGCAGGCTTCTTTTGGCTGTTCTCCTGTGAGCTGTTATTTTTAAGCACTTTAAGGCCTTAAGAACTGCCCCACCCTCACTGTAAAAATACGCTATTCCTAGAGAAGAGAGGAGCTAAAAAGCACCGTTCTCTAATATTCAACTACAGCAAGTTCAGGCAAAACCACATCCCAGTGACAGCAAACACAGCTGAAGAAAGCAAATGGAAACCAGAATATGCCTCATCATTATTACCACTGACACACATCACTAGGCAACCACTTCATCTGGAGATGCTGGAAAAAGAGCAAGCTGTTCTTGGAATAGAGCTGAGTGGTTCCGCTTGGAAGGGACTTAAAACCATCATCAGGGCTCACCAAAAGTTAAAGCATAGTACTAAGGACATTGTTCAAATGTCTCGTAAACATTGACAGGGTTGGGGCATCAATCATCTCTCTAAAAAGCTTGTTCAGTGTTTGACTACCTTCTCGGTACAGAAATATTTCAAATTCTAGGCTGAGCCTTCTTGATGAGCTGTGCATTACTTGAAATGTGTCTGACCCATGACCACAGGCTCTATTGCTACTTTTCTAACTTGATTTGCCATCAGACACCTGCTAGCATGGTCCCCACATGGGTGGGCACATTACTAAGAAATCCAATTAAGATGGGACAAAAAATGTTACTCTTTCATGAATAACTAATTTGATGAATTTTAAGGTTCATTATTTTCCAGATACCAGTATTCATGAGATCCATGAAATGACTTAACTAAATTGAAAACTGTTTTGTTCATGGTCTCACATGTTTGAGTATCCAAACTAAAATGTTCAGAATAGTGAAAATTGTAGATGATGAAGTTTAGCATAGCAGCTGTAAAACAAAAGTGACTTCCAAGTTTCTCCAATCTCCTATCTCCATATTTATTTCATGCTTTATAGCAAACTGCTTTATTAAATGTGAATATGGAAAAGTTTTTCTACAGGTAACTTAATTTATAACCTGAAGGCCACATCGATCACTAGTGTTACCTGGTTTCCAAGTCAGCAGGTATAACACATCTCTATTTTCCACTCCCATTCCTTTTCTCCTTTGGGGGCGGGCTGTGTGTGTGTGTGTGTGTGTGTGTGTACACAGGCCTAAACATCGGCTCAGATTCTACCCAAATCCATTGAGAATATATATAAAACATTTTGACTTGCAGCCTGTGAAAGACCATTTTGGAAACATGAACAAATACTTAATCAACAGAAACTTGAAGCAGTAGAACTTGCTACCTTAACAGCCAGTGGAATAGAAAGGCATCATTAAGAAGAAAATATAGAATATTTATTTATAGTTTCCATTACACAGCAAATGATCCTAAATCAGATCTCAAAGTGTTTTACAAACAATACTGTAATATGCCTCAGGCAGAATTACAATCCCAAACTTGCTCTTAGCTGCTTGTAAAGAATTAAAAAAGATTACAGCATACATCTACTACTTCAAAATACTACTAATGGTAGGGGAGCAAAACACTAAGATTTGGAATTACATGAACACCACTCTAAAACAGCTGGACCATGAAAAGCAATTGGCCAAAACTCCCGTCTCATTACAGACGCAATAGTAACACAATATATTCTGCTGCCAGGTCATCCTTGGTCAGAAAACCAAACCTGAGAGGGATATTTCTTCCCTTCCCTCTCCCCAGTAAGGAACTATAAGCTCCTAACTTTAAAAAGAGTTCATCTGAGAGGCACGATATGCTCACAGTAGTAACAATGCAAAGTTATACCTCTCTCCACAAATATGTAGTGCAGTCCAGGCTCCTGAAGGCAGTGTCTCCTAAACAGCTATACAAGGACACACTGTCGAGACACAACAGAAACTGCTCCACAGTTTGAGCCTTTACAGAAGAAAGCCAGTGAACAAACCCCAAAGACTGAGATCTTTACAACAGTCTGATTGCATATATCTCAGCTAAAAATTAACAGCAGGTCTGAATGCTCAAAATTTCCAAGTATCAGAGTGAATTTAAATGAGCTCACATCTTCCCCCAACCCCTCCTAAATAATCAGGGAGGCCAAAAACTATAACATGGGTCATTAGCTAGATCGGTAAGTTCAGAAAAATACTCAGGAACAGGTATCTCAAAAACTTATAAGCAATCAGAAAAAGAAAAAAAAAATCTTAAAAAGATTCAGAAAAGCATGTTTTTTCTTCCTCAACTCTGAAATTGGCATAAATAAAATGTAAATGCTGTATTCCTGAGGATTTTCGGAAAATCCATTTCAAGCCACTCTGAAATTGGCATAAATAAAATGTAAATTCCTGAGGATTTTCAGAAAATCCATTTCAAGCACTGGCAGTAAAATGATCTACCACAGAACAGAGAGAGAAAGGAAAAAATAAACCAAACCAAACTAAACCAAAAGCAAACACACCCACCCCGCAAACCCCCAGCTTTGTTTACAAGCTAGAAGTACCTTCTGCTGCATAGAAAAGACCCTTCTGGGTGGGGTCTCAGTGAGACATTAGGCAAAGGGAACCAAAGTACCCCAAAGCCATCTTTATATTCATTTTGTCTTGGATTGTTTCAAAGGCCACAGGTGACTTCCATTTCACCTCAGGGTTCAGACGCAGACAGATTACTCCAGATATAAGGTAAAAGAATTTATCTTGTATTTGTTATGAACAGAATGGAACATACAATTACTTCAGATGCATACTATAGCAGTCTTGTGGCAATTTATCAGCACAGCGAGTCTTCCATCTGTCTGGGTCTCTAAACATTACCAGAGAGTGTCTCGGCAAAAGGACAGCACCTCTCCCCCCAACAAACAGGGCTGGGAGGGTAAACTACCTAATTTAGCATATTAGGAGTCACATATTCTATTAAAAAAATTGACCCTTAAAGCTGTTGCTTTAGCATTTTGCCTTGTGCTGAAGAGCGAGGAGCAAACTATTTCATCAGTTTGAACATTATCAGGACTAGCAGATGAAATTCTATTGTCTGAGCCCAGTACAAATGAGATATAATCTATGCAAAGTAAATAAATATTTCTTCATCCTCTCTTGCCTAACACTTGAAAAACAGTGCTCAAAAGGAAGCTGCTTCCAATATACTTTTTTTTTTTTTAAGGGTAGCCTTAAAGCTGGAAGTAATAAAATATAAAGAACATTTTATAAAAAGGTGTTAAAAATTTACACGTTTACTGTAAGCTATTTCAGACCTAAAAAAACCCAATAAAAGATCAGAATTATTCCGCCTTACACTACTCGCTTTCGGGGAGCCATTTCTGAATATAAGACTTGTCAGGAAAAAAAAGAAAGCTAAAAATACATCAGTTTCTTTAAGAAGTTTGACTCATTTCCACAGGACCAGAAGTTCTTTGTACTTTATAGTTAAATAAGTTAAATAAATTAAGTGATATTGCTCAAACAACATTTCTCCATCATACTAACTTACAACTGGTCTTGCAGTTCCACAATGATATATTCAAGCTGTTCCTTCTCCATTTTATGGGCTAGATCCATATCTTCAATTCTTTGTAACAGTAGTTTATTCTGTGAGACCGATTCAGACAGCTGGTTTTCTCTGAGTCGTACCAATTCTTCAAGGTAACCCTGGAAAAATAAGTGTTAGAGAACACACTATCAAAAAAAAATATTCATTATGTATGTTCACATTTTTCTGGTTTAAGATGTATGAAGTTCTACTTTGGTTTTGCTGTAGGGCTTTTTAAATTTTATTTTTAAACAGACTGGTAAATTGATTTAAGATTAGTATTATGCTTCCTAATAGGTACCAAGAAAATTATGTACTTATTTATATTCCTGTGGCGGTATAGAACAATGGATGAAACAACTGGACAGGAATGCTACCACCGGGAATCACTCATTCATTTTTTGAAAACAACATGTAACAGTCACCAGAATAAGAAAAAGATCTGAACTCTACAACTTGACAGATGCAGGATGTTAGAAAATGTCTAAGAAGGACAAGAGTAGAATGAGTCTATATGGATCTGTATTGTTAATGAAAGTGATCCAGAATTATAAAAAAATATCCAACAATATTTTTAAGTTTCTTTGAAAACTGCAATACCACATCACATGGCAAAGAAGAAAGCTATTGAAATAAATATTCGTCTCCAGTAAAGCATAAGGTTGGACAACTGGTGAAGGTAACTTCTTTTAGTAACATTGGATCTGTGCAGCTGGAATGTGCATGTACATTTATGTAATTGCTTTTCCAGCTGATACTATAAAACACATGGGGCAGTCCTAATTACACTCCAGCTATTTGGTCATTTACAAAAATCCACACTGAGTATCTAACAGCAGCTGTGACAGCAGGCTGGTCACAAAGTATGTTAACAAATTACACATCTGGTTACAATACTAAGGAGATATTTCTTTTTCTCCAGAGTCTCAACATGTCAGATGCCATAACTTCTTATTCACTCTTAGCTAAAGCCGTATAGAATAAGTCTATAGTGTATAAAACTTTGCATTCTTTGAAGCCTGTGGAAAAACGTGTAACTCTTTCATAGGTGCCATGTCACCAAAGACAGACCTCTGCTTTAGTTACAACAATGTGCTACTAAAATGTTTGCTTCCTACTAACCTTCTCACTGTGTGAGAAAATAGTTAATTACTGAACTTCTTACTGTGTGAGAAAATAGTCGAGCTGATAGGATGGGACAACAAGAAGGAGTTAACTACTTCAAGGTTCTCTCATATTTCAGAGTACTCCTATACTCCTATACTATATAACAGAGCTGTGGCCACTTCCAGGAACATCCTTAGAATCCTCAAGAAGTTGGCAAACTTACTGTAAACTTTTACTGTCCTGAGATGACTCAATACCTTAAAAGGATAATGTGAGGCAAGGTATCCTTGCCCAAATGACCACTGAGGAACTCAGGCCTGCGCAGAAGTGTTTTGCCAATGCTGCAAAATTTAATAAGCACGTGCAAAAGGGCTATTCGGTCATCTTAATGAATGTGTTAAGCTAAATGGAGTTATTTATTAGGTAGGCGGAATTATCAGAATCATTTATGTATAAATAATGGGTGAATGTCCCCAGTAAGGTGTGCTAGATTTGTGGATTTCCACCTAGCACCCAATGTCAAATAAAGCCGTATCTCCTCTCTAAACTGCTTCTGGTTTCAAGAGCTTTTATTTCAGACAACACCCACTTAAAAAAAAAAAATTAAATTAAAGAGGCATAGTTCTGTTAAGTAAAAGGGAGGAGAGTGATAGGATGGCTTGGTGGACACCTGGCGTCCAGCCAAGGTCAACCCACCAGTATAAAAATGTCTTACTTATTTTTGAATGGACACTAGAACAGGTTGTCCAGACAGTCTGAGTCTTCTGCATCCTTAAGCTACTCACAGCCTGACTGAACAAGGCCCCAAGCAACTGCTCTAGTCTACCTATTTTTGAGCGGGGGAGTTGGACTGCCCATCTGTTGGGCAGATCTCCAGAGGTGCCATCTGACCAGACTATTCTGTGATTCTATGATTACATACAGATCTTTCCACTGGATATATTTGTATTTCATAGGAATTTATCTTAGTCTTGGTTCAAGTTCCAAGGAATCTTGAGAGCTTTTCAGTATGCCTAGTTCTGCCCCATCAAAAGTTAGTTACCTTGACTGATAAGGTGCTCCTTGGAGCTCAAAGTAGTGCTTTGAAAGTACTAAACAATGCATTAGGGCTTATACAAATTTCTTTCCTCCCAGAAACATCAAACAAACATTTTACAAAAATATTTTAGATACGAAGCATCAGTGTCAGAAAGATAATACTATGAACAGTAAATACCTCTGCCTATAATGACATGGAGATGCATCATCCCACCAGTGAAAGCACATAAAACTTCAGTATAAACAGCATACAAAGAATTTAGGACTTCACAACAGTGAAGAGTTTACACCATTCAAAAATGGGGAAGAGATAACTTCCACACAGGTAACAAACTGTGACTCATTAATCTGGACAAGAGACAACTTGGAAAAGATACGCTCATCATATTTCCAGAGTGGCCTGGAGAAGGCAGGAAGGAAGCAACTGCTCATCATTTTTTTAAAATACAAGAGCTAGGCACCACAAAACGAAGCTGGTAGGAGTCAGATTCAAAAGACAGAAAAGGAGGTGGCTTTTCACACAACAGATGGGCAGATATGCTTTGCCAAAAAAATTATTTGGATGCTAAAAATTTACATGGGGTCAAGGGGATATTTGACAAGTATTTGGAAGAGAGATCCATCACAGGTTACTAAAGAGACAAAGTCCTCAAAGAAGTCCTTGAGCTGGTATGTGTTGGCCAAGAAAGCATTAGAGGAAACAGTGCATACGTGTTTGCTTTGTTTTTATTCTTCCTTTCACATCTACTTTAGGCAAGTATCCAAGATAAGACAGTAGGATAACCAAGGATTCTAGGTCTAAACCAGCATAGCACTATTAATCCAAAAAAGCAACGCTAGGATTTACCTTGCTAAAATAATACCTGACCCTATCCTATTATCTAAACAACTCAGAAGATATGAATACCTTTATCTTAGCTGAAATCCAATCACTTGTCATACTGTGACCCTGGTAGAGTTCTTTCACCTGTGCTATTAGTGACTGTGCATACTTACTTAGGAGGCACAAAAGGAATTTATAATTGTTTGCGCAAAGTGAATGACAATAGAGAAAAAAAAAAAGTATCTGTCGGACTCTGTATATCAGTTGCTAAAAATACATTATTTTCAGCTTTGTCTTCTTGTCACAAACCTCCAGTTTGCCAACACACAGAAGGTCAGACAGCCCCTTTGTCTGAAAGGAAACACTGCCTTTGATTAACTGGTACCTACTGCACTGTGTGCAACTTGATTGTTGCTGCAACTTACTGCCATGATAAAGGTTCCAAAAATGGAAGGAGAGAAATAGTCAGAAAAGGAGCTCTAACAAAGCTGGTGAGGGGTCTGGAGAATAAGCCTTATGAGGAGAGGTGTGGGGACTGAGGAAGTGTGGAGCTGCGCTGCTGAGTGAGAGCTGGGCAGGTGTTCTTGCAGTGAGGGGAAGGAAGCCTTGGGAACAGTAAAACAATGTCTTTATATGGCATTATTTGTGTGGTATGAAATCCAGCGAGGGAAATAACAGATAATAATGTTTGGATAACATAGGCGCGTGAACACTTATTTGTAACCAATTGTATTGCTCCTAACGGTGCGTGGACAGGCCCCACAACCTATCTGTGTAGAGAGCACAGTGTGTGATCAAAAGAGAGAAACTATATATGCTGTAAAAATGAAACATTAAACGTTTTCGCTTCACCACTTGGCGGAGTCCGTACCCTTTGTTGCCACAGAGAAGCTGAGGGAGCTGGGGGTGTTCAGCCTGGAGAAAAGGAGGCTGAGGGGAGACCTTCTGGCTCTCTCCAACTCCCTGAAAGGAGGGTGTAGCCAGGGGGAGTCGGTCTCTTCTCCCAAGGAACAGGAATGGGACAAGAGGAAATGGCCTCAAGTTGGTGCTGGGGAGGTTCAGATTGGATATTAGGAAAAATTTTTTACACTGCAAGGGTTATTAAGCAGTGGAATAGGCTGCCCAGGGAAGTGGTGGAGTCACCATCCCTGGTGGGGTGGTGAGATGGTATAAAACAGGTAGACATAGTGCTTAGAGACATGGTTTAGTGATGGTTTTTGTCAGTGTTAGGTTGACGGTTGGACTAGATGATCTTAAAGGTCGCTTCCAACCCAGACAATTCTATGATTCTATGAGCTGCAATAATCTGGGAGAATGCTCATTGTCTCAGGCCAAAAACCATACCAACAACCATTCTTAGACATTGTTGTCTCTGTAGCTGTAATGTGCTGTTATAAAAAACTGACTAGCACTTTGCTTTTAGAAATACTAAAATACTAAGAAGTTTGGACATACAGTATTTTGGAACCCAGACAATTCTATCATTCTATGAGCTGCAATAATCTGGGAGAATGCTCGTTGTCTCAGGCCAAAAACCATGCCAACAACCATTCTTAGACATTGTTGTCTCTGTAGCTGTAATATGCTGTTATAAAAAACTGACTAGCACTTTGCTTTTAAATATACTAAAATACTAAGAAGTTCGGACATACAGTATTTTGGATTGAAGAGGAAGTACCTACCTTTGGCTTCTATAATAACATTTGATATGCCACCTATGTTATTAAAATCAAGTACAAACACACTTTTCCCCCCCCTCTTTCCCATTCTAACTTGAAGCAGGTCTTAAAACTGTCAATTTATAAGAACCCATCTCAGTATCACCAAGAAGATAGTTCTGCTTTTCATTCCTAGATTATTACTTTGCTGATCATTTTTGTTTACTGTAAGACTAAATGTTAAACATAAGATCACTGTCATTATAAAAGCCTTCAACTGGCAGTCTACCTCCATCAGTAAAATTCTATGGCCTCTAAGGAAGGGGAAAGTCACATTCACTTCAAGCTCACAACCTAACAGTCTAAGAGATACACTGCCTGTAACTCTGAGATTGGAAAAAGGAGCCCAAATTTCTCCATTTAGATATTGTGAAATCCAATCTCTAAATTATTATTATTATTATTATTATTCTCTTCCCCCTCTCCCCAAACCTCTTTTCCCTCAAATCAATGAGCAAAGATACTTAGATGCTTTGAGAATCATAACATTTAAGACCATTTACATGAAGTTAAATAATTTTAATATATTTTTCTGCCTTTACTTAAATGGATATGTCACTAGTTGGCTGGTGACAGGCTTTGGCTCCATCCCCCACCCCCCCAAAACCTAATAATTTACCTTCTGTTCCAATGCAAGCCGGTACTTCTGTTCTACCCTCTTGCATTTGTTGTACCAACTGTTTTCATCCGTGATGAAAGGAGGACCAATGTTCTCTGGAGTGCTGCCTTCACTGCCACTGCTGCCCAGCGTTCTTAGCTCTTCTTCATCACTGCTGATGCTGTCAGAACTGAAGGATCATATTTATTAGCCAAGTGTTTGTTAAAATGGAATTCCCCTGAAACTAAAACACTACAGTTCTTAAACGTATCTAAAGCTCTGTAAGCCAAAAAGAATCAAAAAGTTGGGATATGATAGCCCACCAAATACAAGTTATATTTCAAGCTTTTACTTGTATAGCCAGCTAAAGAATGAGCAAAGAAAGATTTACTTGTGATGTTAGTCAAGTTGCCAGGTAAGGTAAGTCAGGGTAAGGTAAGTAGGTAAGTCAGACAACTACATATGGGATACTCTTCTGGAATTCAAAGGGCTAATTTATTACAATATGCTGTTTGAGGAAATGGTGACTTAATCTTTCCTTCACAAATTCAGGGCAAAGAGTAGTATTTGAAAATAAATTGTATTTGGTTCTAAAAATGCAGAAAAATAAAAATGCAATTCTCATTATATTAATTCATGATAAACTTAAGAATGTATCATTATGGTTATAGCGAAGACCCCGTGCCTGCTATTTCACAGAACATAAGTATCTCCCTACATAGTATGCAGATTTATTGTTAAATTACCTCTGTATCATCCAGAATCAACGTATGCCAAAGAATTCAGACCTAAAGGGGGCTACAGGAGAGATGGGGAGGGGCTCTTCATCAGGGAGTGAAGCGATAGGATGAGGGGTAATGGTTTTAAACTGAAAGAGGGGAGATTAAGATTAGATATTAGGAATAAAGTCCTTACTGTGAGGGTGGTGAGAGCCTGGCCCAGGTTGCCCAGAGAAGCTGTGGCTGCCCCATCCCTGGAGGGGTTCAAGGCCAGGCTGGATGGGGCTTGGAGCAACCGGGTCTGGTGGGAGGTGTCCCTGCCCAGGGCAGGGGGGGCCAGAACCAGATGATCTTTAAGGTCTCTTCCAACTCCAACCATTCTATGATTCTATAGTCTATCTCAAAGACAAGAATTTTAATTTATCTCAATACCCTTTTCCCTTACAGCTATGCTTTCCATTACGTTAACAGCATTTCCTAGTTTTTTTTAAATAGTGATTCCTCCAACATCCTGCCTTAATGCAAATTATCCTTTAACTGAACTATGCAATTTGCCATTAACATGTAAGCTAATAAGAACTTCAAGAGAGTAACTAGGATCTTTCCTGTTAGGTTGTACATCTTCAAGACTACTCCTAACTTTCAACTGCTTTCTTCATTTTGGCAAACCTAACAATAGAACACATGCCATTAATTTCCATGCTTTTTGGAGATTCCAAATTGCGATCTGATCCATTTGACAGCGATCATTCTTTTTATTATTAATCATATGGCTGATAAGAAGACCAAAATGTAGCTGGAAGGTCAAACTATATACGCAACTGGCCATGATTTCCTACTGTGTGCTAACTGCTCACACTGCATACTGCTCAGCTGTCGCATCTTACCATTTACCAGGGCATAGATAATTTTTATTTACAAAATAACTACTTTTAAATTCATGGCCACACAGAAAAGGCCTGAGAGAAAGGACAACTTGGTCTGGTGATCTTCAAAGGAAATAAAAAAATTGTTTACTGCTGAACTGTGATTCTAATCCAAGTAAACAAAGTTAGCATGACTCATTCTGATGAGTCATGTAGTAATTCCACCAGCCTGAAAGAGCAAAGTAGCTGAGTGTACTGGTTTGTGTTTAGATATGGAGATTATTTTGAATATGAAATGAAAAGCAAGAGGCCCAGTATGAAGTAAAATTTTGCCCATGAAATAAAAGAAAAACAGTAGTGTAAAGATAGAGTACCTTTGGGTGAACTTCAAGTACGGTGTATAATCTATGACAGCTGGAAAGCTGCCATCCAATCCCTCACCCTTCAGACAAAAACTGTAAAACAGAAAAACAATAATAAGATTATAACAAGAAAATTAAATGACAGTAACGGATGAGTTTTACCAATGTGAAATTTGATTTTTCTTAATTTTTTGTTAATAAGAAAGGCCTAAACACTGAAATAAAGTATTATACAGTGAAATCTTACTCAGCTGAGCTAGACTGTTTAATATTAAATGAGATTCACTCAGCATATTATAGGATAATGAAAAGCAGAACAAACAGGAATTTCACATAATCAGGGAATATATTAGGGCAAGTGGTAGAACCCCAAATTTTTAAATAGTCACTTTTATTCTGAGAATACAGATGGATTGCAAGGGAATAACAAGAAAAGGAAAGTCAGCTGAAGCAAGAGCAACAGAAAAGCTATGGATGAACTTGGAATCTTCAGTATTTAAGCTCATTTACAGTTTTTGTGGAGTGCTTATGTAACCATCCTACAAACTTTAAGTCAAAAATCAGTTCTCAAAAATACTTCAGAGTCTTTCTCCTTTCAGACACGTTCTGGTGTTGGGCTGCAGGAAGATGAGGAACACTAATGAAACTAACTTTCAAAAAATGTTCTTAAATGGTTGTAGCTTTATAAAGCTCTGATCTACATTGTATTCCTTTTGTATGATATATAAAAGACTGTATTTGAATCGTGTTTAATTATCATAGAAGCAACAAAATTAAAGCCTTGCCTCTACAAGGCTCATATTCCCCACTCCTCCTACCTCTGTCATCCAAAAACCACATTTGACTAAGACACAGCTTTTGCTACCTTAATTGAAAAGTGCCATTTTTGACAAAGCAGTCACTTAAGTGATATTTGAGAAGTAAATCTGAAGGGTTTTTTTCTAAGAAAAGAAAAGCAAACAACAAAATACACAATTCCACATTGCTGCAAGAGGGGAAAAATATTTAGATTCTATTTTCACCTCAGTTCCCCGATATTCAGCCTAGAGTCTTATTTACACTTCCATATAGATAAGCCAGTAAACATTTATTAGAGACTCAAATGGAAAAAAATCCACTCAAATATAACATGCAAAGAATAGCTACAGCTTCTCAGCTACTCAAACCACAATAGCATGAACTATATGTGGCACAATAAAAATGCTCCTGTAGCACTATATTCCTGTTTTGGCCAGAAAATTTCTAGGCTCTTAAAAGTTGCATTGGCAAAACCTTAAATGTCTCCAACGAGAACCAAACATTACTCTGAATATTATTAACAGACACCTATAAATGTGTTTATATTAGAAATTAGAGGACAAAGGAAGAACAAGTACGCTCATACAGCTAAGCTCTTACACCAGTAGTATGTATCACTGATGCTTATACAAGAGAAACACAGTCAATTGATGGTTATTTATGGGAGGATTTACATATTGCAGACCTACTCTTGCTATGCTTCTTATTGATGCATAGCTACAGTCCTTCCAAATACACTGCTAAACTGCTTCTGCATTAATTTTGCATATTATAAAGCTTAAACTAATAAAATCTGGTAAGATTTGAATTCTCTGTGCAGAAGGCTGCCCCTCTTACTGTTCTGCAGCACACTTCTGTCCCCCCCAAAACTTACATTGAGGATGCAGTGAAGCCAATCTAATGACTAAATGCTGGCAAAAGAAGCTATCCTGCATTTTAAACATCTCCCTCTCTGTTTTGGGTTTGTTTGGTTTTTTTTTTTCCCCCAACTAGACATTTCCCTTCCCCTCCTTACAGTGGCATTGGCACTTATCTGACTCTGCTCTGAGGGTACATAAGCAGGAGTAAGTCTCCCAAGGCCTTTTGGCAACAATTAGTGCACCCAAGGAGACTATGTGGTGTTTTCTGCCAGTTTATCTCCTAAAATGGTTTATGATGAGCATTAATGTTGCTGCAGGGTAAATATTAACTGTGTACAGCCAGGAGACTGCAGCATTATCACTCTCCCTTTCCCTCTGCTGTGTAACAAACTCCTTCCCCAGTGGCTCTGCATGGGGCTAAGGGGGCCCTGACAGACACATTAATAGAGCCTTGCCCCAGCCAGCTGTGATCTTTTTCCAGCCTTTATACCTTGGTGGTGTTCATACATCACCAAGATGTTTTATCTAGGGTGTGTTTGCACTTTCACCACCCCAAACCACAGAATTAATCATATAACAAGGCACACAAAAGCCTACCTAGAGATTGGAAAGGTAAATTCATGCAATCTGATGATACTTTGCCGTTTGGGTGCAGTTAATTATAACACAAATTAATATTAAGTGGTAATTTGTCGTTTAAGCTTTTAAAATCTAGAAGTGCTAAAGTTAAAGATACCTATACCTTCTACATACGCAGTTACAGCGCTGTCGTTGAGTACCAGGGCATAACCATCCATTTAATCACAGTTTTCCTTACAGTTTAAAAATAACTTTAAAAGGTTCAATTGTCTATAAGCTTCACTTAATAGGTTTGATATGCCTTCTGCAATTATACTTCTGATTGCTTTCAGGATTTTGATACCTGAAAGAAAGACCGTGTCATCATGCAGCTATATAAACTATGGCAAACTTTATTTAGAAGAGCCATTCAAGATCTCTCTCTCTCCCCCTCCCCATCTTGTCCCCCCGCCCCCGATTGAATCTAACAAAGGGAATCTAACAATGTTTTCCATAATGCATTGATATGTAAGTACTTTCCCTGAGCATTGTGTTATGAAGCATGCAAATATAATACCTGAAATCAATTGCATTGAGTCCCAGCAGCATACCAGCAAGCATATTTGCTTCTTCGCCAAGAACAATTGCTCCATCCTCATAAAATCTCCTTCAACAGAAAAAAAATTAGTTCAGTTAATACCATTTTCTCTCAAATAATTGTAATGTTTTAATAGTTAACAGAAAACTGAAGAAATACAGTTTAAATAAAAATCTCTCATGTGAACCCCAGGGGCATTCATATTTCATTTCAAACAAAGCAAACCAATAGACTGCACAGTGTAAAACACCAGTCTTTGAGAACATAAAAATTTAGACAGAAGCAAAAAGAATTTACAATTTGGCATTAAGAAATAGTAAAACAGGATGGACAAAATACAAAGAAAATTAAGATACCTTATACTTTATTGCTGAAAGGAAGAATTTGTGTCACATACATAAAAAATGTTATTATTCCATAGTATGAAAAAAAAACGTTGTCTCTCACAATTGCACTTGCAGGCTCTTTTAAAGTTCAACATTCAGTCTTCATTCTTTGTAGTTGATTACGTTAAAAAAAAATATTTTAACAAATCAGCTGTTTTCCAGGTAGCATACTTTTTCTTAAAATATTGATACTGGGAAGATGGATGCTGCGTCCAGTTATTCCAAGATTTAAAATTTTCATTATTTGAGGGGGTGCTTTCTTAACATCAATTTTTAATTGTAAAATACCTACTGGCCAAAGTTTTAGAACTCCATGGCTTGATCTCAAAGTACACTTCACATACCCTGCTACATGCAGACTTGTGAAGGTTGCTTGAGAACAGTGACCAATAAAGCAATGATTTTAAAATCTGTATTCCCTCACCACCTCCCCATTCTCTCCTGTTTATTCTAATTTTCTCGTCCCAGCTACCAGAGAAGAAACATTCCAAGCACAGGTCAGGTGAACAGGACCCACCAGGGCCACGTGCAGCCTTGAGAAAAACATTTGGTGTGTTTAGCAAAGTGGCGCAAAACTTTAATTTCTGTGTCAAAGGAGTCTTGGCAGCAGCAGAGGCGAAAAGGTCACCAGAGTTCCCCTGAGTGTTACGTGTGGAAAGAGGGGAACGAGAGCTGTTCAATTCCAAAGGCAAGGTTGAAAGGCCACTTACCAGAAACTGGGATGCACAGTCCACATATCCATCCATTCCAACCTATCTTTCAGACAAATACCAGCAACTCTGCCCTACCGAAAGCTCCATCTGTTCTAAGAACTGCTCCAAAGCACTGGGATGGCTCAGTGAGAGCTCAAGTTGGCTGCATGGCAAACGTCCAGAAAAGACACAGTTTGGGGCTCAGCTCCAAAGACTGAACTGTGTTACAATGCACACTGTCACAAGTCCCACTTTTGCAGTTTCATAGCAGACATCCGTTTGCCGTAAAGAAATAAGTTGCCCAAGACCTTGGAAGTTCTCAGTGGGAGCAAGAAATCTGGAAGACTTCCTCTGGGAGGACAGAGATGACAGTCCTAACACCAAGGCTATGATGTACAGACTCAGCTCTCCACCCTCTGACTTCAGGAAGGTCACCAGGAGGCTCTACTGGCCACTGGTTGAGACAGAATACTGAGCTAGATGGACTTTAGAGTCAGATTCAGTACAGTTACTCTTATTTGTGAGCTAACAGCAATGCTCCCAGCACGAGCTGATTACAAACCATTTCACTGGCATTTGTAAAAATCACTGCCAAGTAACAATCTGTACTGTGTTCAGTTTATCTTGTAAAATGGCACCTAGGAAGTAATGACACGAAAAAGACAGGGCATACTTGTAGCAGTGAGACACAGCTGTGTCAGTCTGACAGTTCCTTAAACCAGCTACAGTAACTCAGCCAAAACAACAGTCCTTTTGGCAAACCCACAAATACTCTCTCAGTGTGACGCAGTTGACATCTCACAGCGCATCCACTTCAGAGTCTGTGCTGACCAATTTGTTAGAAAAATAATTGTCGTCATGCTTAATCCAAGCCTCTTCCAAGTGTGGTATGCAAATGCAGCACTAATAACACTGCATCTAATGACACGCTGCTTCATTAAAGAACTAGCCCTAAGATCCAGCACCTAAACACAACACCAAAGTTTAAAAAGAGCTGGCAGTTTGATAGATAAATCTCATATTCTACATTTACACATGTGTAGCATATGATATTTAGAGTTTATGAAAATAGTTATTACATATACACATAATTTAAAGTGCTAAATAAGTGGTGCAAAGCATCACCAAAAAATTCAGGCCACTTACTAGGTATCCAAAATCCCACACAGGAAAAGAGAACGTGTCCATTATTGCTAGTGGATTTGAAATCTACACTACTAAGATCTGAAACTGTAACTATTATTTCCATTAGAGGTATTTAAACATTACTTCAAAACACACTTTGTGCGTACTATATTTGGAATGCAAGAGAGGTTGTTTCCAAAAGCTATACCCCTCATGAGACATTAACATCTTCAAATAAATTAATCTGAAACTGCTAATAAAATAATACCACTGTTATCCACTAGAAACAAACCGCAGTACCCAACAGACACAAAGAATGTACTACTTAACTACACAGTTTGTGACTCTCCTCTTCCTCCTCATGTCCCCCTCAAAAACCCAACTGACTTTTCAGTTTGAGGCACCATGAGCAAATCTTTTCCAGAAATCTTTCTTTTATGAGCTTCTTGTCTACTGTAAATGCAAGCAAATCTGGATAAAATAAAGACGACAGGTCTGGAAACGTCAATAAAATGGGACATTGACATAGGTGTGTTTCAAAGTCACCTTAATATTGGCAAAACATGTGGAGATATGTGGACAAATAGTATTACAAACAGTAAACAAACAGAAGTCCTTACAGAGAAACTTCTTCCTGTTTAAATAGTCCACTCGGTATGTCTAAAAATTTTAGAGTTTAACATAAAGTACCACAATGTGTTACAGACTCACTCATATTTAGATGACTTCATCATAAATCTACAAAACACACTTGTTACAGGATAAAGTGTCATAGAACTATCACATCATTTAGAACCAGGCTAAAACTTCCAGAGTATTTTTTTATCACAAAGCATATTCTGGTCCAGAACACCTTTTACCATTAGGAGGTACAACAAAAATTTATTATACATTTTTCAAACTACACCAAGAATCCTAGCTATGCCTGATTACTAATTCTGTATTTCTCAAAAGTTTCCGGGAATTCTTTTCCTTTCTTCTTCAAGAAAAGTTCCAATAAAAGTTATTTTTTATGGAGTCTCTAGGGTTTTCTGTCAACCATACCTAATTTTGAAAAGAAAATACACTTCTCTACCCTTATCATGCTACAATTTCAGAATTAGTTCCTTCTTTGGAGAGGTTTTCTTCTCTATTGACCTTTTAAGAATTCCAGACTTATTTCTAGATTTTAAAAATCACATAGGGATTTTCAATTTTGCAGCTTCACCCATGCTGAAATCCCATCGATACCAACTCCAGACAGCTTTTGCTAGGTTACAGCTCTTACCAGTGATACCTCCTCCTATACAAATCAAGTGGAACATTCACTTTCAAACCTAAGTCCCTCACTTAAGCAACACTTGCTATAATATTGCAAAAATAAAAGTTTTAGAGACCTGGTTGTTTTGAAGTCTCTTAGAGCTGTGGAAATATATTCAGACAAATGCTTTTCCATAAGTGCTACTCTGATCCAGGCTCGACCCTGCAAGAAGAAACAGACATCAAATATTTAAGTATTATAGAATTAAGCACTTAATTTTACACCTGAAAATGAATACAGTTGATTTACCTGGTTAAAACGAACCGATTAACAGAAATATCTCTAAACAGAAATTGTTGCTAGGATGTACTTCATTGTAGTAATAATAAGAACAGAAAACACATGCTTACAAATAAACTTTACTGTGAAATAGAGCTCTCCAAAATTTGAAGGGAGGGGGGAAGTTTTCTCCAGCCTTTTGAAAATTTCATGCACATAAGTGGTAGCAGATCAGGGTAGAACACTTTTCATTTCAAAGACAAAGGTGTTGGAATCATCCAATCTGCTCCACTTTAAAGCAGCAGTAACATCCCCTCAAGGTGATTTAAGTAAAACCAAATTCTCTGAGTTCAATTAAAATGTTTGTGGGATCAATGAAAAAAAAAATTACAACTCAGTGACGTATTTTTATTATGCAATTTGCATAATAAATGCATAATATGCAGATGTCCCCTCTGTAAGGACATCATTCTTTGCATAATAAATGCATAATATGCAGATGTTTGGATAGGACATCATTATAGAAGGTGCACATAACATACAGGAATGAAATCAAATCTAAGAGGCCTCAAACTTGTAGTCCAAATGCAAAACTTCAAGCAGTTCTATAAACAATAGCAATAGCTTAAAAAACTCCCTTTAGGAATATACGTTGCACTGTGTTTACAGGTCTAGGGCACAGGGTTGTAGCTGACAAGAAAGACATGTTTCAAATGGCTGCAGAGTTATGACTGTCAGCTTGAGAACACCATTGAGGAACATTTTTTGTAACCCCCATAAACTTACAAATAGTTATGTAAGTAGTAACGACTTTCTGCTAAATATATTTGGTGCTCATTGACATCTAGCTGAATATCACTACAGACACTCTACCAAAATAATCTGTAGTAGATTATAATTCCACTTTTAATTTATATAGACCTAGCTCAAACTAAACTTATAATAAGATAGGCAGATGCTAAAGAACAACAACAACAAAAATAATTGCTTTTATAAATACCAACACAGCAAAAACTTTAACACAGAGTGAACTAAAATTAAAAGGATGTTTATCTGGAGAGCTGCCTTTATGTTGCTGTTATTCAGAACATAAGCAAAACAGTCCCACCCTGCTGCTGCTGCTTAGCTAATAACTAACAAAGCAGGGCTAACCAGCCCAGGCAAACCCTTACTGACAGCCTCCGGCCTCAAGCAGACCCCCACGTGGACCACCAGTACAACTGATGGATACCACCGGTGTTTATGTAGACATGCCTCCAACCTTCTCACATACAGACAGCCAAAAATATTCCCACATGGACCTTTAAAAATTCACCACCGCTCTCCACACTCATGACACAAATTAGGCATTTATTACTTGGCATGGAGTTTTCCACCAAGTAAAAGAAAACTTTAATTTATTTAAAAGAGCATTTCAGAAAACAGCTTTGCATCTTATTATCTACTGAATTTAAATATTCATATCTATTAAAATGTTGGCATTCAGAAATACCTTTGAAATAAATCTTGAATATAAGCAACACAATCATCAGATTACAGAACATGAGTTTCTCCAGAAAGTATTTGGAAATAAGTTCTCCAAATTATCTGAACTTCCAGATCTCAAAATAAGCAAGAAGAAAAGCTGCATGATAAATTATCAGTCTGCTACTCCAGTACATTGAAAGCTAGGAAGAGCATGTAATACTCTGGATAGGAAAACCAATCAATAACATTTTGCCCTAGCATCTCAAGTGTTTTAAAGTTTTCACACAGATTACAGATATATTTACTATATAAAATTCAAAACTGAGTCTTCAGTCAAAAACTGAGTCAAAACAAAAGAAGAAAGGGGCAACGGTAGACATAGCAAATAAACTGTTCTGCAATACTACATGGATCATCAGAATGGCTGCTCAAAGATCTACTAGATTCATGTTGCTGCTTGACCAAAGCATCATCTTTTATTGAAGAAAACGGTGGTTGCATAAATACCTGTAATTTAAATTGTACTAGCCACACAGTTGTGCCCCTGAAAAAAATCTACAAAGATTTTGTCTATAACAGCTAATTATTTGCACCTGACCAATGACACCAACTGTGAATAATCCAGAATATAAGAAAAATCTGGAACTACAGGATTTTTGGAATAGACATCGGACACAGTTTGGATACTTGTTCAAACAAATGATTTCAGCTCATTTAAGAATAAAAAGGATTAAGAAGATTAATTTGTGCATCCTTTCATGTTACTTTCAAGTCAGAAGGTTCTAAGCTATCAATCAAGGCTGCTTTACACAGGAATATAAACTACTGAAAAGCATTCTAATATAGTAAAAAGAACTTGCAAACTCCATCCAACAGTATTTTTTTTTTTTTAAATGTTGGTTTGCAGATGTTTGTTGTTGCGTTATTAAGATTTAATGATAGGTCAGTTGAAAGCTTATTCTTACTCAGTTTATACGGACATAAACACATGAAATGGTTACTTTCTTAGCATTTCCATCATATCTACAATCAGAAATCGTGACGTCATTTCTATATGGATCCTTTAAAGCTATGGGGCTTTATTAGTAAATAAATCTATTAAAGGCTTCCTGCGCAATCACACCAACAAACTCAAGAGCTAGTCACACCTTTTCTATGAGTGCATAAATTATATACTATTATTTCTACAATTTTAAAACAGTATTTGTTAGGCATGCCTGCACGAACTTCATTTCTCTCAATATACTGCATTTTCAAAAAATTATGTACGTTACGTACATTAGAAAGTGTGAAGGCAATCATTTTATAATACAACATGCTCACTGAATAGAGAATTTGAGATTTATTCTAGTAAATAAATTGTAAAAGAAATACATTCAGATTTAGAAGTTTTTTTTTAAAAAAGTAAATATTTACTAGATATGTGCAAAAATAATTAATTCAAACAATGAAAAATTTTGTGGGGCAAGCTTAGTAATACGTCTTTCTTCTGGGTACAGAAATGTCAGCTATATTTTTACACAAAACAATGTAATAAAAAAAAGTCAATTTGACCTTTCTCTTCCCTACCTTAGCTCTAGAAGAACCGACATTCTCCATGTTCTCAATACTGCAGATGCAATTGTGAGAGACTTTGCGACAAGCTACTCGAATGTAGTCCCAGAAACTACGAGGACTTTCATAGCCGAACCAGGAGATCTGACCTTAAATCAAAATACAAGATACGTAAAGATTTATGAACCTCCCTCTCTGCTTATTGGAGATAAACAGAATTAAAATACTTCCCTATACGTTGCCTGCACTGAAAGGACTTTATAATAGCAAGCCCATATATTCCTACTGAAAACTGGCTCACACGTGAAAAAAACCCACTTGCATTACACAGCTCACTGATGTACAAAGAGAAGTTTGGGGGCTCTGTGTACAAATGTGTATTTTGTTGTGTTTTTTTTCTCCTTTGTTAGTATGGCATAGTAATACTAAAGAGTTCTTCACAGGACTCTTAAATCACAATAGAGCACACACTGTCATGACTTAAAAATATGATGCAAGAAGTATTTCTGTTACTTGTTTTAGGTAGTACCATGTGTTTCACCAATGCAGACAAGAAAAGAGAGTTTCGTTCTTTAAAAAAATATTTTTTTATATATAAATAAAAGACCGCTATTTGCTGTCATAGTGTTGTCTTCATTTTGGGAGCAGACTGGAATTATTCAAAATGGGCTTTCATTGAAGGAAAAAGTGATGCGTGATCAAAAAACTTCTGCAGTCACAATTTATTTTGAGTATACACAGAATGTTCCTTGGGAAGCTGACCAAAATTAATTGAGCAAATCAATATCTCTTCTGGTGCTTTAACCAAAATCCTGTTTTTTCCAGCTAGCAGTGTATTGCAGTTAGAAAATGAAAGGCAAAATTACATACTACTTGCAACCATTCCACACAAAATAAATTGCATCACAGACATAACAGTCCAGCCCCATTTTTCAGACTGAACAGCATAAAACTGTGACCAGGTTTGTAAAAAGTAAGATGAACATTACCCCCCAGTGACTGCCATATTACATATGCACAAAACCTTTTCTCCATATAACATGAAATCTTATTTTTAAGCTAATTTTATTTTATTTCAAGTCTCAAGTTGTAGTTCTGAAGCTTTACTAATTTAACAGACAGATCTCCAATTCTTTTGTGGTTAGAAAGCTCAGATTTCAAGAATGAAAATATTAGACTGATGCTGCAAATTACAGAATAAGAGAATGGTTTGGGTTGGAAGGGACCTTAAAAATCATCTAGTTCTAACCTTAAAGATCATCTAGCATCCCCCATGGGCAGGGATACCTTCCAATAGACCACATTGCACCTTGAACCCCTCCAGGGATGGGGCATCCACAACTTTTCTGCACAACCTGTTCCAGTGTCTCACCACCCTCACAGTAAAAAATTTCTTCCTAATATCTAATCTAAATATACCCACTTTCACTTTAAAACCATTACGCCTCATCCTATCCCTACACTCCCCCCTAAAAAGTCCCTCCCACCTTTCCTGTAGCCCCTTCAGACATTGAATGGCTGCTCTAAAGTCTCCCTGGAGCCTTCTCTTCTCCAGGATAAACAACCCCAGCTCTCTCAGCCTGTTTTCACAGCAGAGGTGCTCCAGCCTCTGAGCATCTTCATGGCCCTCTGCTGGACTCTCTATAACAGGTGCATGTTCTTCTTATGCTCGGGGCCCCAGATCTGGACACAGAGCTCCAGGTGGGGTCTCACCAGAGCAGAGCAGAGGGGCAGAATCACCTCCCTCACCCTGCTGGCCACATTTCTTTTGATGCGGCCCAAGATGGGGTTGGCTTTGTGGGCTGTGAGTGCACATTGCTGGCTCACGTTGAGCTTCTCATCAACCAACATCCCAAGTCCTTCTCCTCAGGGCTGCTCTCAATCCATCTCTGCCCAGCCTGGATTTGTGCCTGGGATTGCCCTGACCCAGGTGCAGGACCCTGCATTTGGCCTCATCGAACTTCACAAGGTTCGCATGGGCCCACCTCTCAAGCCAGTCCAGGTCCCTCTGGATGGCATCCCTTCCCTCCAGCGTGTCCACCACACCACACAGCGTTGTGTCGTCAGCAAACTTGCTGAGGGTGCACTCAGTCCCACTGTCCATATCACCAAGATAAGGGATGGGGCAGCCACAACTTTTCTGCACAACCTGTTCCAGTGTCTCACCACCCTCACAATAAAAAATTTCTTCCTAATATCTAATCTAAATATACCCACTTTCACTTTAAAACCATTACGCCTCATCCTATCCCTACACTCCCCCCTAAAAAGTCCCTCCCACCTTTCCTGTAGCCCCTTCAGACATTGAATGGCTGCTCTAAAGTCTCCCTGGAGCCTTCTCTTCTCCAGGATAAACAACCCCAGCTCTCTCAGCCTGTTTTCACAGCAGAGGTGCTCCAGCCTCTGAGCATCTTCATGGCCCTCTGCTGGACTCTCTATAACAGGTGCATGTTCTTCTTATGCTCGGGGCCCCAGATCTGGACACAGAGCTCCAGGTGGGGTCTCACCAGAGCAGAGCAGAGGGGCAGAATCACCTCCCTCACCCTGCTGGCCACATTTCTTTTGATGCGGCCCAAGATGGGGTTGGCTTTGTGGGCTGTGAGTGCACATTGCTGGCTCACGTTGAGCTTCTCATCAACCAACATCCCAAGTCCTTCTCCTCAGGGCTGCTCTCAATCCATCTCTGCCCAGCCTGGATTTGTGCCTGGGATTGCCCTGACCCAGGTGCAGGACCCTGCATTTGGCCTCATCGAACTTCACAAGGTTCGCATGGGCCCACCTCTCAAGCCAGTCCAGGTCCCTCTGGATGGCATCCCTTCCCTCCAGCGTGTCCACCACACCACACAGCGTTGTGTCGTCAGCAAACTTGCTGAGGGTGCACTCAGTCCCACTGTCCATATCACCAAGATATTAAACAGCACTGGTCCCAATATTGACCCCTGAGGAACAGCACTAGTCACTGGTTGCCACTTGGACATCAAGCCATTGACTGCAACACTTTTGAGTGTGACCCTCCAACGGAGAGAGTGGAATCATACATACTGAAAATCATGAACATACTGAACATAAAATGCCAAAATATGATTACAAGAATATTTTTATCTAGCATGACTTATCTTAGCTCCAAGCATACTTTGAGTAGTGCCAAAGATCTGTCCCCCATGAGCTTAAGAAATTCAAATGGTGGCTTTTTTCCTCCATAGTGGGTGCATCTATCTTAGTTTTGTGATCTATCTGCTTACTTCACCGCATGAATTTATTTATTAAATTCAAAGCTTGATAAAAGAGTTGTAAGGAAAAAAGAAAGCAGGAAGAATTAATATATATGACTCAATATGCCAAAGGAAAAACAAAATCCCAGGATGCTTCAGTTACTGTAGACTCAGATCTTCTCAGTTCTAAGGACTAAAATAAAAGAATTTCAATGAGGTAAGCACTCTTACAAACTTACGATTTTTGTTGAAATGCCAAATGTACCGGACAGCAAGAAAAAATCAACAGCATTTTAACAACATGAAAAGCTAGAGATATATTTCATGTTTTTTACCATATCAGAAACATTTCTGCCCTGGGGATTATACCCGCACAATTAAATGTAACTTAAGTGTGAAGATGACATCGTGTCACCAGCTGCAGTGCCAACTAACAAAGGCAAGCATATCACACAATAACTTTTGTGGCTTTTTCAAACTATCTTAAGGACAGAATATATTCTGCAAAAAACAGACACTTTCACTCTAAGGTTTTCTAAAGTCACCAATTCAAAACAATTCCTTTTACAAATGAACATCTGAAAAACTCACCACATTTAAAAACAAAAATACCTTGATAACAGAAATACATACCAGCACATTGCACTTATTTGACTTACGCTGATCAACAAAGCAAGCTGTCCATAATTACAATACACCCTGACATAACAGCGGGCTCTCATCTTGCAGCCAGCTCTGCAACAGGGTATGATGGGTTTCAGGCTTCAGTAGGAGTTGTCTTCACTGAGCAGGCTCAGGACTTCTTGTGAACCAAAGACTATTTGCTCCCTACAACTTTAAACCTTGCCCACACTCTGGAAATTAATATCATCTGAAGAAAATCTTCCTTCTATACACAGAAAAATGTTGGAAAAGAGTCTCCAAGAATAGCGAGAATGTATTTTAAGAACTACTAAATAAGATATTAAGCTGTATATTCCCTACAATTTTAAAAACTTTCAGCGTATGACATGCTGTTTGGCCCTCAATGCACTCAACGTACACAGCCACGAGAGGAACTCTCAAGAACGAGAGATGAACTAGTTCCCACTACTCAGCACTCCTCCTGGAATACTGTGGCCAGTTCTGGTCCCCACAATTCAAGGAGGACATGGACAGATTGGAGAGGGTCCAAAGGAGGCCCATGAAGATGTTCAAAGGGCTGGAGAACGTTGCCCGTGAGGAAAGACTGAGGGAAGAGAAGATTCAGAGGGGAACTCATCACAGTACTCTGGTATTTAAAGAGCAGTTACAAAGATGACGGAGGCCCTCTCTTTACAAGAAGCCACATGGAAAAGACAAAGGACAACAGGTACAAGTTTCATCTCAACATAAGAAAGAAGGTTTTTACAGCAATAACAATTATTCACTGGAACAACCTCACGGGGGTGTGGCAGAGTCCCTGTTGCTGGAGGTTTTCAAGATGCAATTGGATAATCTCATCTAGGCCCACAACTTCCCACAAATGGTTGGACCAGATGATCTTCTGAGGTCCCTTCGGACACAGGCTATTCCATGATTCTAAAGGGTCCTAATAAACTTGAAAGCTAATTCTAGCATACAACTTATACTTTGTCAGAAACTTAAGAAAAGAGTAAGTTCCCTGGGAGGTCCAAAGGACAAAGAGTATGAGGTCTTTGCCATGAAGTTTATGTGTCATCAGAAAACACAGAAGCTGACAGCTATTCCAACAGGAACGGTGTGATTGTTTTTGTCAGCCAAACAAAATTGTTAGATAAGCATGGAAGCTGCAAGTTTAATATTAAGTATTGTTCAAATTAATTCAGTTCATGTCTACAAAACTGCAAAGCAAATAGAAATGATGTTGTGAATTTTTTTTATTTCACATTTTTGAATTCTGCTACACACCTATTTGTATCAGCTCATTTCTGATCCAGTCTGACATCTAGATACAAAGATCTGCAGATCTTTTTTCACCCCCAAGAAATTATTCACAAATAAAGACATTAAACAGTTTGATTCCTACTCAAACACAGTCCAATTGCATATCTACAGAGTTCCTCAGTTACAAAATACAAATGATGAGGATGCTTTAAGGTACAGGCAGGTTTTCTCCAGACTTCCCTGCATTATTTAGTTTGCAGCAAAGCTTTCTATCCTGTAAAAATAAGTATTAATACAACTTGTTGGTAATAAACTGGCATGAGAAAGTAGAATGAGCTAAACCACAAGTTACACAAGAGCCCTACTGCTTCTTTTTAGCCAAAATCAGTAATAAGATCACTAAGTGTATATAAATATTTAATCTAGTAACAAAAGCTATTCTGCTAATAGCATTATTGCACTAAATAAAGGCCACAGCAGCTATATGCTTAGACTTTCTTTTTCGTGACAGTAGTGCCTTCAGCTTTTTCCTTAACCTACCTTTTTCACCCCCATTATATCTCCATTAGCTTAACTATTTTATCCAGCAGACTTGTTTCTCTCAGGATGAGCAGCATCACAAGCCGCATCTAACTCACTCAAAGAATCCTGCTTCCTCACCTGTGACCTAGACCTACAAGTGCAAATTGTCTTCTGCAGACATAACTCATATCCTTTCCCTTTGTACCACTGTTTATGCCTGAATTATTAGAATTCAGGGAATTTTAATTAACAAAAATTATATTCATATACATTGCTTAAAAAGAAAGAGACTACATGAAACAGCAGGTAGCAGTGCATGCTTTTTTTCCCCTCCTAAAAATAAGTAAAATAAAAAACATATGAGAAGGGATAAATTGTACACTGCATATATAAGAAAAGTTACCAATTAAAAACTGAGTTATTTAATAATTTACCGTACTGTGAAGAAGTGCAAAAACTGAACATTTACCAGTTACAACACTAGTACAACCATTTACCATTACTACCCCCAGACTATTGATAATGCATGAAACTAGAACACTTTATAGAATGGGGAAAGGAAGAAAATTACCACATTTATCTTTCCACTCAAGCAGCACTGATGACCCTAGAAGCTTACTACTCATAGTAAGTTTTCTAAAAGAAAAAAGAAAAGCAAGCAAGCAAACTCCACAGTCACTAAAAATTAGGAATAAAATAGATTAGATATAGAGACAGGCAGCTTCCATGGGCAACTTCAGCAGAAGCTTTTGATATGTCTATAATGCCTTCTAAATGTACATACAGGACAAAAGATGCACAAAAGTCGTGAAAGTGTGCACATACAAAACAGTATGCTGTACTGTGCTGTCATGATGGAGGTAAATGCAAGTGCATGGACGACAAGTACACTCACAGGAACCACAACATGCAAAAATTAAAGAAGTCACAAGCAAATGCACCATATATGTTGTCAGTGACAGAACTTAATTTATATACCAAAGCTGTTTCTAAGCATGCATACTGGCTAGCAGTTTGCATATAAACACATTTTGCTTTAAAGGAAATTACAATGGAAATATAGTAAGTCAACAAATGCATACACATTATAACAGTTTTCATAAATATATTTGAGATGATGGCTAGAAAAATCTGCAATAGTTACTAATGTTGTTCAGTACTAACTCAGTTAAAGCTAATTTCAAGTGATAGAAAAAGGCAGAAAACTATACAACACTGATCTAATAAAGATAATACATACATCACTTTGAATTGACTTTAGGGTTTAAATCACCTAGGATATATCTGTGATCAAATCTCAAATTCTGTTGTTGAACCTTTTTTGATGCCCCTACCATTTCTGCGCTAACTAAATTTTCTTAGCTGATCTGATAAAAAGGACACACAGAAAATATACCTGGAAAATCTGTGGACAGCAGTGAAAACAAGAAACTACCAAGACAACTACATCTTAATCTCCACAGTATGGAATGGTTAATGAAGGAACAAATTCCAAACAACTATTTGGGGAAAAAAACGCCTCCTGAAATTACCCAGCTTGCTTTAAATAGCATCACACAGACATTTGTATACAAATTTGTAAAATCCCTTTTCAAAATCCTTACAGGTCTTATTTGGTTCAGAGAGTTCAAATACATTGTCTCTGTATCCGCTCAGAACACCTCTTACTCTCTACTGTATTATAAAACCATGCAAATTCTTATTCCTGAGAAGGAAGAAAAGAGTAATTAGTCACTCATCTTTTTTCTGTTATTCTTTCTCTCCTACCTTTTCAAGATCTTCAATTGACCTGTCCAATAGTATCAGATCTTGCCAGCAGGCATGCCACACAGTTTAATGACAGCCAGAACACATGCTTTACATCTTCCTCATTGCCATACTTAGTCTATTCTGCATTCACAATAAATCCAACACTTCTAGGAAGTACCAGGTCACTACATGTACAGTATTACACAGCACAGGTGTTAAGTATCTCTCCATTTTCTAGAGCAGAAGGCAGTCAATGGCTTGTAATCCCTGAAAAGACAGTTAATACAGCTTACTCTCTCTCTTCCATAGGGCAATTCAAAAACAGGCTGAGCACCAGACTGCTTTTGCTAAAATCCCTGGCCTGTTCCTGACATTAAGGTAATACAGATGCGGACTTTTGGTCACGGCATATTATGTTACTTTTTTGGAACTATTTTGGTGTCATATGTGCTAAATCTTCTGTATCACATGAAACAGATACCTGCAGTGTTCACAGATCTCAGATATGCGAGCTGATATATTTATGCTGACCTCATTTCACTACCAAGCAAACACCCACGTGTAAAACACTCTTAAGAAAATGAGCAGGTGGGTTAAAGAAGTGCATCCATGGGGAAAGTCATCAGTTTTCTGCCTGTTTGACCTCCTGGTTTGGCTCACCACAGGATCCAGCGAGGACCACAGCCAATACCAAGGAAAGGTAATCACAAAGTGTGTGCGTGTGGAATAATTCTACAGCAAACTGCACTGTGTTTAAGAAATATCATGGAGATTTTCAGTGCGCAACTGGAAAATGCTGTGAGCAATCTGAGACAGCCCTGCTTTGAGCAAGAGGTTCGACTAGATGACTTCCTGAGGTACTCTCCAAACTAAATTCTTCAATGATTCTGAAAAGAAAAAAAAAAATCAAACCAACAAAACCACCCAAACCACTATGAATGCTCTTCCATGACCCATTTGCTACTTGGAGCTGGCAACATCAGATCAGTTACTTATCAAATATCAATTTTAAAATGGTGCCCATATTGCTCTAGCTGGCATTTTTAGCAGAACAGCCACAAGGATGAGGACTGGAAAACTATTAATCCAGAATTCTTAATTACAATGATTCCAGGAAAAAGCATAAAATTCTAGTAGCTGTAATTGTAATCCATTTCTTCCCTTAAAATGGCTATCCTTTTTCCTTCCCTTTTGTTTTGCCTGGATCCTATCTGAACACAAAACCAATAAACAGCAACAGTCAACGTATTCCATCAAGACTATGCTTTGCTCCTTAAAAACATATTACATTTAGTGTCAGAAAAGACAGTTGTCTGTAAAAGTATTCTAATAAAAGTAGACCTAGTCCTTTACAATTAAATATTTTATTTTTTTTTCTAATTCTTCCTTCCTCACTCAGTACTTCTGAAGCAAGTTAAACATTAAGAATTGTTATTTGCCATGGCCTTAAGAAAGTAAAGTCTATATACTCAAACTCTCAAATCTGGATCATCTGTTTAGCTGCACCGCCATGGGATTATCTGGACAATTTTAATACAATGAAGCCATTTATCTTACCATAGACAAACAGATAATGTATGTTCTGCCTGCTTTGAAACATTTTGTATAACCCACTGCAATCACCAGTCTGCTGTTAGTGTGTTCCTACTGACATGAAGTATGGATGCAGAATATATTAGTCATTTCTGTCAATAAAATGCAATTTCTTTCAAGCCCTGTGTTGTATAATATATACCCTTTTAAAATCTGAATTGTCATGGTACATTTATTATCTCAATTTCTCTTTCAAGTTTTAAAGAATAAAACAATTACTCAGTGATCTAGCTCATTACCAAAATATTCCCCATTTGCAATACAATGCACAAGTTGCTGTCTTTTTTCCATGTTTTTATTTAACTCTGCAAACTTAGAAAAATCATACTAGTAATTACAAAGGGAAGACTGAAACAACAATATAGCTTTTTGATTTTCTCTATTTCTTATTTGAAATACTTTTTTTTACTTGCAGATTTCACTTGCCTGCAACCCATTTGCCAACCCTGCAAGGCTTCCGCCTGTCCTGAATAACAACTGTGAAGCAAAAGAATGTTGCAGGGGGATGTGTGTGTATAAAAAAAACAATCATAATGATTTTTGCTCAAGCATCACTGAAGCTGGGGGAGAAGGGGAAAACAGAGCTGTTTCCCTGCAGTGTCAAGTTGCTAAGTGCCCATAATCACTTCGATAATCTTTGTCACAATGTGACAAACACTATGTTCTTAACCCCACTGTGTGATTTTTTTTTTCCCCTTCTCTGACAGAATGACAGCAGGTAGTAATTGTGCTACTCAAATGTCAGCCTACACACAATATTGTTCACAAAGCTTAGTTATGAATATTAAAAAGCAAAAGTATGAAAAGGAGTAGATTGTCATATTACACATCTATATTTAGATTATTATCGTGTCCTTCATATTCCTCAAATAATTTCAGAAACTGTACACAGAGCTGAGAAATGAAGAGAAGCTTCCGAAGTCCTTTCCTTGTGCCTGTGGCTGCTCAGGAACACTCCGTGCTTTTAGCAGGGCAGCTTCCTCTAGAACAATCGGAAAAGGCAAACAGACCTTTTCTTGAATTGGAACAACATCTGACTCCCATACGAGAGGAAAATCAACAACTGACCTTTCTCAAAAGCAACTCAATCCAGATCCATTACATTCCAGTAGCAAAAATGGGCTTTGCTAGGGGAATGGGGGGGACAGGCATGAAAGGAGCTAAACACAGTTCTCTGGAAAAGAAGGCAATGAAAGCAGGGAAGGGAGAAAGGAAAGGGAGCAGCACCACAGATTTGGTCTCTATAGCTTCTGTTACAGCAGAAAACACTGCAATTCTCTTTCAGACTCAAACTCTTAGGACACAGCCTTATCATACAGCAGAAAAGCAGACAGAGCTCAGCACCATGGCAACATCCACTTGCTTAATTACCAGCCAAGAAGGATTATTACAAGAACACTGGAAACATGTTTCACAAAACCTGTTTCCTTGATTTTTTTCACCATAACGTGAACAATAGGAAGCCAACAGCAAAGGGACAGACACACAAAGAAAACCAACACTTTCATTCAGCATCAAAGAGTTTCTACAGATGCACATTGGTTTCATATAAACAAATTCTCATGGCAAAAGCATCACCAGTAAATAAGATAATTAACATACCTTTCAGTCGATGACTTAGAATCTGTTCCAGAATGGCTGCAAAATTATTAAATTCAGGGGAAGTATCATCTATAGTCTCAAAACAAGAACGGTCGATCAGAGTCTTGACTGAAAACCTAGAGCAAAAGTACAGGACAGTCATCAATTCTCTGGCTAGCTATGGGTCCTCTATCGCAGGACAGCAGCTTGTGTAATTCAAACAAGCAAAGAACCTGGATGATTTCAAGTTCAGTCAGAGCAACACACACACATACCACGTTGAGAAACAGCCTGGAAATACAACTGACATTGTTGGCCTTAGGCATAAAGCCTTCAAAACAAAATCAAAAGAAAAATCCCCACACTTTCTATGAAGAAGTGAGCTTGTTATTTTCAAATTATTTTGCTTTTCTCTAACTTATTTTTAACAAAGCTGTACAAAAACAAGCACTGAAAGGCATCCAACATGGATTTGTCTTTGTAATCCTAAAGATCATGATTTTTGCTTGACACTTTGCTCAACGCTCCTTCAGAGAATCAGAAGTATAAACTTCATCCTATTACGAGAACATTGTCATTTCATCCTAATGCAAGAATAATCCAAACATATTATAAAAGAATGAATTTTTATGCACTGTTAACTCTGTGCATTATCTTGGAAAGGTTGATTTCCCTGTGAATGGGAGTAATCCCTATTCAGCATCATATTACTTCATTATTATGCCAGAAAAGCTATCAATTTAAATCATCTAACATTCGAAATTGGAAAAGCTGAATCAAGCAGACAAGACGTAACCAGTCGATTAGCCAATGTTAGCTGTGTTTAGTTACACCTGCACTTACAAAATTTCTTTCTTACTCAGAAGATAGTGTAAACTTCAAGAAACATGAAAAAAATTGATTTTACTCTTGCTTTCTCCATTTTAATAATAATCTGTTTTTAGTTTCCTTTCTTCTCCTTGTTCTTTGGTTTTCAGTTTCAAGGCAAGTTTCAGATGTCCTCAACTTTGAAAGTAACATTTATTTTGAGGCATTTATTGTGTTTTTTGTAACAATCTTTGTTTGCATTGATGGAGCCATACCTGAGGCAACAGTTTTCACGACACCGAAACTTCAACAGTACCATAGAGCTTCAGGAGTCCTCGCTCTGCTGGCTCACCCCAGGCACCCTGCCCCCTCAGCTGTGCCACTTATACTTTTTATGGGGCTCATTATGAACGCATCTAGATTTTTAGTTCAGGAGGGGTGGAGTGATTCTTAAACATGGAGACATTCATGATAAATATGCTTCACAGCATGTCAACACAAACAGTTCTGTGGCACGGCTGCAGAACCACCACTCTATATAGGCATGGGCAGGAATGAGACTCCTTCAAGCACCAGTTCTATTTTCAAATGCTCTGCATTGTAAAAGTAACTAAACTGCATCCTTAGTGGAGGCAGCACAGCCTCCTGATGCTCATTTACTAAATGAAACTAATTATGCTCAAACTAAACTGACATACAGATTTCAAGAGCTTCAACTCAATTATGCTATAGGAAGTGAACTTCTGAATAAAGACTCCCTGTCCCACCTTTCCTGCAGCTTCTATTGTTGTAAGGGTTTCAGCAGGACAGGAATTAGGAGCAAGAAGGGTGGGGGAGGAAGCTGCTTCTGCAGTGCCAAATATGACTCAGTTTTGAACTCCTCCACATTTTTAACCAATTTTCAGTAAGTGAAAGACATGCATGCCCACCACTAAATTTCTACCTAGTCACCATCATTGTTGTCAACTACTCTGATGGTAGTAATGATTGTTGCCTCAAAGCCATAAAAGAGCCGTGAAATTATCTATTTAAAAAATCTTTCTTAATTAAAAAAAAAAAAGTTATATAGCAATGCCACGTTCAAGTCAGTATTAACTCTAACAAGAAGACTCCTCCCACACCATGCAGATCTGAAAAAGAGAAGGTGCAGCACATCCATCACTCACTCACAGGGACACACACAAGACAGACCGTGAGTTAGCAGTGTAATGGACTGGGCTATAGATAGGAATATCATCTTAAAACTCAGTGACATGATCATCCATAAACTGCAAAACAAAGTAGTGTATAATACGTAGCTATGCCTATTTTTCCTCTATTCAGTGTCGTACTTAAAAGTTCACAGGTTAATACCATACGGGATATGTATTCAGAAATGGAGATATATTCAAGAAAAAATTAGTAATTCACATATACTTAAAAAAAAAATAAAATACTTATCTGTGATTTTTAGAAATTTTAAAGCATTCTGCAATTCAATTGAAGAAAAAAAAAAATCTACTTTTTAAAGACACAACAATTTTTAAATACCTAGGGTCTGATTAGAAAAGACAGTATAACATCATCATCATCTACGGTAGTCTATTTAAGTGCTCGTGTCACTGCCAGCATGGTCTCCATAGAAATACTTATTTCCATCTCTATATGCTTTCACCAAACAGCTAAGCAATCTTATAGTTATGTCAAGTTTGGGTGAAATTTGCTTTTAAGACAGGGAGTGGAAGTATGTACACCTTATCTCCATAGATCAGGAAAATAATAGCGCTGCCAGGCAAAATTTGATTTACAGGAAATATTTTTGGCGATATTTAAGAAAATTCTTAGGCAAATATTCTTGTGTTGGTTTGGGGGTTTTTTGGTTGGTTGGTTTGGTTTGGTTTTTTTCTTTTTTCTCCAGTACTACAGAGAGGCAAACATCTCTGTAAATCTAAGATAAAAGTCACAAACACATTTTGCATGGCATTCCCACTTCACCATGCTTACCACATAGAGTGGAAGAAGGATGTAAGGAACGTAGAAGTGATGCCTTTGAAAAAAGGTTACACCGTAAGCACTAGCTGAGCAGTTTTACTCAATCATAAAAGAAGCCTCATATGTTGTGTGCAGCGTATGGCCCACCATAAAAGAAAGCCCATGCTCTTGCACAGTCACATGGAACCACGTGGGGACTGAAAGTCAAGGAAGAAAAGGACAAGTCTAAAGAACACAAGAGTTATGAAGAAAAAATGTCCAAGTAGAGATAGAGCAGCTTTCTTGTTTCTCTTGGTTGTTCCCAACTTCATCTCCTCTCCACAGGGCTGCTCAGGCAGCACTGCACTCTGGAGCAACACGTTAACAGAAATTGTAACAAAGGACCTGAGAAAGTAAAGTGGTCTGAAAACAAATTTAAAATTTTCTAAGGTTAACTTCTTGTAGAAGCAGAGGAGTAATATAGCTCCAATACTTGTTGCTTCAAGACTCTTTAAAAAAAAATGTCTTTTATCAAATAATTTCCCGCTATGTGACTGCAACAATAGGACTCATATGGGAACTGCCACTGAAGTACCAGTGTTTCTAAATTACCTTCCTGAACTCTGATGTTTCCTGATTCTTTTATATTCTTCTATGTCATGAATCTAGTCTTACTTGAGCCAAAAAAAAAATAAAAATGCAGAAACAGTAGCATTCTCCAACCTTAAAAATTCCTTCTGAATTATGTAAGAGAGAAACATTCCTGAATAAGCAATCTTTTGGGGGTAGGTTCTTCCACTGTTTTGCAAAATGCACAAGGTCTCCTAAATTTCTTTAATAACTCCAAACTGAAGCCAAACCTTTTGTGGACATATCTCAGGTCTACAGGTTTATTTCCAAAACAGCAACAAGCCTCTAGTTAATAAGCAAATAGATAGAAAATTTGACTGCTCTATGAATTTGTCACTTTTCATTGTCAGATTCTGCTCCTTTCTGTTTTCAAATGAATTAAAGGATTCTGTCAAATTTATTTAGCTTGCAATCTGGGAAATGTCATTAAAACGCCATTTTGAAGAACATAAACTATTAATAGAGAATAATCCCCAAGATTACAAACTAATATCCCTTACGCTGGAGGAAGTGGCTTGGACATCAAACCAGACAGTTCAGTTAAGGGTCAATGTCACTGCAACAGCTCTTATACATATTAGCAATTTTTAAAAATACATTTCCTGACAATTGTTCAATTCTGTGTTAACATTCTGTATTTCAGCTATGACCCTTGCTTCCAAGGCCTGTCTCTACTTTCTTGGTGATTCTGTAGCTATATGGATCTTTGATCTATGAATCTTAGGGAAGACTAGATTAAAACTAGGTGAACAACCCAGAATAACCTCAAAATCCCAGCACTGGAAAATGTAAGGCATCAAACTTTAGGGAAAAAAAGGTATGGAGAGAAACAGAACTTAGAATATGCATTACTTATTCAAACAAAAAATTGCTAAAAATTACTACAACCTAAATCACAGTTTTGCAGTTACACAAACATAACCATGTCCTTTCACATGCAATTGGTCTGTGGAACTTTAGGAACTCTGTTATTTCCCATGGAAAATGTAAGGCATCAAACTTTAGGGAAGAAAGGTATGGAGAGAAACAGAACTTAGTAATGCATATTCTTATTCAAACAAAAAATTCCTAAAAATCACTACAACCTAAATCACAGTTTTGCAGTAACACAAACATAACCATGTACTTTCACATGCAATTGGTCTGTGGAACTTAAGGAGCTCTGTTATTTCCTGTAGCCACTACAGTGCCCCTCAGCACTTGGTGGAAACAAACTGTTCCTTCCAGAGAGGTAAATGTCCACACGAGGAGTTAGATATCATCACTGTAAGAAAAGAGTGAAAACCCAAAGACTGGTTCAATATATTAAGTTAAAATCTGCTAAACTGAAGCTTTGACAAAAATAGAGAATTAAATTATCAGACACTGTTAAAAGATGGTAATTCAGAAGAGTATCTTCCTTGTCATCTCTCACCTTCACTGGGTAGCAAGCCATACCATCCAAATTTAATTGAATCATTTCATTGGAGATGTTTTTACCAGAAATATTACATATTCTCATAGGATTTTTATTGGAAAGGACTATTATCTTACTGGATTTGATTTGGCAATTCCTAATAACTAACACTTTTCAATAATAGAAAATGTGTAATAACTACAGTAAAGCATAGAAACATTTAAAACATTTACACTTACACTGGCACAATAAAAATATAAATAAATGTATGCACATCATAAAAATGCAGATCCTCTTTTCCTCATCATCCTTTCTTTCTCATCATCCAAATTTTAAGGTATATCCACAAACTAGAAACTTCAGATTTTGTGAAGACATAGCAAAATTAAATCGTTTCACTGAAAATAATTAGAATACTCCAATTTCAAGTAGTTTCTGCAGTAGCTCTTTGTTTCATACGTGTTTGACTAAATTCCCTCAAATTTCTAAGCATCTTTGAATTTATTACAACATCATTTCAACTGCAGACAAGGACATGAAATAAACAAACTGAAAAATAAAATGTTAACAGCACAGAGTACAGAAGAGTTCCTCTCAAATGAGGAGGCAGGAAAAAGACAGCTAGCTCTGCAGAACACAGTATAGTCCTTTTAAAAGAACTGTTTATATCCTGTACAGTTATCATTACTTGAGAAAACCGGTCTGTTCCCAAGCCTGTAGATTGGCAACTTCTATATCTCTGTAACAACAGCGAAACTGAAAACTTTTGTTCCTTGTATTTGATCTACTTCAGCAAGTTTGTTAAAAACCTTCTTTTTCAATGTTCTCGTTGCATATATTTTTCACAGCTAAGAGTAGAAATACATATAACAGCCTGGGAAAAGACAGAATAGTGTCAAGGCTACTCTGAAACCCAGATACCAGGACTTGAAGGAATACTGGGGCAAATTTCTTTCAGTAGGCAGACGACACAGTTACACTTCGTAAAGCCCATTAACAATGTACAAAAGAAAAAAAAAAAAAAAAGAAGGAAAGAATACGGGGTCCTAAATCGTTTTAAAAAATCCTTCTGCAGCGTTCAGTGGTGAGGGTACAAAATTAACTAGTAGCTGTCCTGATACATTATTAACATTTTTAAGAACAGAAGTTATATCATAGCCCATATGAATCTGTTGAAGACCTCCTCCAGATAATATCCAAATCAGTTCGATAACTTAAAAATTTAGCAATGGAAACACATGAACTCATGAAGTTACCGGCACATTCCCGTGTTTAAGTTTGCCGTGATGTAAGGGGCCAGCACTGCACCCCTGGAAACGCCGCAGGAATCAGCACTGACAGGAGCGGGAACACTCACACCTCAAGCCATAGGAAGCATCATTATTACGCTTGTATAAGCTCAGCACTAAGATGCTAAGAAAATAAAATATATAATTGGGATACGCTAGCTCTAGCCTGTACTGCGGATCTCCTGATCTAGATTTTGGAGATAAAAATACCCGCTGAAGGCAGGCTCCGCGGGACCGCTCTGGTGGCAGCAGCGCGCTGCGGGAGCAGCAGAGGAGCCGCTCCTGCAGCAGCCCGGAGGAACAGCTTTGGGTTTCCCTTCACGTCCAGTGTGTATCCAGAGCCAATTCCCAAAGCGGCCGTGCGGCGGGCACGGAGAGAGAACCAGCCAACACCGGAGTCTCTTCGCACGGAGACGAAACCCCTCAGTGCAGCGCTGCCCGGCGCTGAGCCTGCCCTGCGCCGCCACACGGCCCCGGCCCAGCACCGCCATCGGGGTGCCCAAACCGATCCCCCCTTGCTCCACAAAAGAGCATTTAACGCCCCCGTGTAACGCCCCTCTGCGGGCCGGGGGCGCCCCTGCCGCCCGCCAACGCGCCTCAGGCAAACGCTCCCCAAGGAGCTGAGTCAGGGTGGAGGAGGCTGCCCTCTCCCGCCGCTACCTGCCCCCCGCAGGCCGGGCCCCCCACGCCTGGAGGCCAGCAACCCCCGCCTCGGAGGCCGGCCCCCCATTCCTGGAGGCTAGTAACCCCCCCTCGGAGGCCAGCAAACCCCCCTCGGAGGCCAGCAGCCCCCCCCCCTCGGAGGCCAGCCCCCCTTGACAGGGCTGCCGCCGGCGCTCCCGCCCTCGAGCGGCCGCCGGTCACCTGCGCGCAGGGGCCGGCAGGGTCCCCTCAGGCAGGGCAGGGCCGGGCAGGGCCGGGCCCGGCGGCTCACCTGCAGACCGTGATCAAGTTCCGCCTTTCCACCGCCGCGTTGCGAGCCGGAACGCTCTTCCTACGGGCGGACACGTTGAGCCCCCCTAAACCGAGGGACGCCATCTCCGCCGGTGGCAGGTGGAGCCGCTGGGGCTTGCGCGGAGTCTTTGTTCCCGGCCTCCCGCTCTCGGGGATGCTGCGCCCGCCGCTGCGCGCAGAGGAGGAGAACCCCGTGGTTTTTTTCCCCGCTTCTCCTCCCGCCGCCCGCTCCGCGCCCCGAGGCCGGTGGGCCGAGGAGGCGCCGGGG
>NW_015090976.1:476869-562422 GCF_001431845.1 Calidris pugnax | reverse complement strand
CGATGGCTGGGGTGAGGGGGGCGCAGGCATCTGAGGCAATGGGGGGCTCCAGGAGGGCACCGGCACCTGAGGCGATGGTGGGGTCTAGGGGGTACAGGCACCTGAGGTGACGGCGGGGGCAAGGGAGGCATCGGCACCTGAGGCGATAGCGGGGAGGCGAGGGGGGCACCGACACCTGAAGCAATGGCAGGGGCGAGGGGGGCACCAGCACCTGAGGTGATACAGGGAGCGATGGGGGTACTGGCACCTGAGGCGATGGGGGGGGCGAGGGGAGCACAGGCATCTGAGGTGATGGTGGGGGCGGTGGGGCCGCTTTCCCGGCTGAGGAGCAGCGTCTGCAGGAGGCTTCCTGCCTTCTCTTTCTGCCAAATGTCCGCAGTCCCCTCGCCCGGTACGTGTCAGCAAAGTTCAGGACCCCCAAGTGAGTCTTGTAGGCCTCTAAGCATCTATGAAGTTGAGGGCTTCTTTTAATTGTTATCGATTACCTCTCTTCTTAGCAAGTTGCTGTCTGGGATGTGGGAACTTCTGCAGTTGTGGGCTGTGATGGTGTTAGGCTTGGAGTTAAAACTGCTCTGAACCACTAGACACTGCTTTATGGCCAATGGAACCTTTGGAGGCCACACTTGTGGGAATGGGTGAGGCAAGGAATGGCCTGGGTTGAAAGGGACCTTTGAGTTCATCGAGTCTAACCATCAACATAGCACACTAAATCATGTCCCTAAGTGCCACATCTACACGTCTTTTAAATACCATCAGGGATGGTGATTCCATCACTTCCATAGGCAGCCACTTCCAATGCTTGACAACCCTTCCAGTGAAGAATTTTTTCCTGATATCCAACCTAAACCTCCTGTGGCGCAACTTGAGATTGTTTCATCTTGTCCTATCAGTTCTTACTTGGGAGAAGAGACCGACCCCCACCTCTCTACACCCTCCATTCAGGGAGTTGTGGAGACCAGGAAGGTTTCCCTTCGGCCTCCTTTTCTCCAGGCTGAACACACCCAGCTCCCTCAGCCGCTCCTCATAAGACTAGTCCTGCAGCCCCTTCACCAGCCTCATTGCCCTTCTCTGGACCCGCTCCTGAATCTCAATGTCTTTCTTATGTTGAGGGGCCCAAAGCTGAATGAAAAAGTAATCCAATCTGCAACCAAAGTACAGGTGTTTGTCCTTGCTCTAAACAAATGTGTGGTTTCTGAGCATGCTTAGAAGAGCTCTGGGTGTGGAGCCTTGCCTTGGTGTCAGGTTGTACACGAGTCACAGAATGAGATGAAGGTCAAGTCGCTGGAAAGTGGGATGATTCCATGCTTCTGAAGAAAACCTAGCAGTAAATTAATTGTGCTTTGTGGAGTGTGAAGGAGTAGATTTGGCTGGATAGAGACTTGGGGAGATGTGAAGCTGTAAGGATTAATTTGTTTTCCAGTCTGGGAGGAAGTTCCCTCTCTGGTTAAGAAAATAACTTTATTTGTGTGCGACAAGGATGAATGGTGGCATAAATTGTGGCATGACTCTTTATTCTTCTGAGTTGTGCATATGATATTCCTAACTCTGTCTGTTAAATTCTAAGCTATGCATTCATATTCATGAAATATAAAAATTTCTACGTAGTGACATTCAAATCCCCATTGGACTATGGTTTCCTAGGCAAATATTACCTGTAGATATGAAGCTATTTCTTAGAGATGATATCAAATAAGGAACTGTGTCCAGTTATTGGTGACCGATTACGTTACCCAAAGAGGAATTGTGTTGATGTAGGAGCCTTAAAAAGTAGATTTCCATATAGATGACCATGTTTTCATGTGTAGTAACATACAGATGTTACTATGCCTTTTTTCATCAGATAAGAGGAATTGTGTTGATGTAGGAGCCTTAAAAAGTAGATTTCCATATAGATGACCATGTTTTCATGTGTAGTAACATACAGGTGTTACTATGCTTTTTTTCATCAGCCTTTTATAAATTGTTTCAAGTGTAGTTACCACTTACCAAAACTGCCAAGATTATTGCGTATGACTTGCTATGCTGTATTCTCACCCCACTCACCATGTAGCGGAATAAGTTTGAATTAATCTTTATCTTCATTTAACTTTCTATCAAATGGTAGATAAAATGTTCTGCTTTCGCTAAGGTAAAGCTTTATCTTTCTTGAGTGGATTTTTTCCCAAATACATTTTATTTCAAATTCTCTATGAGGTAGTTCACTGTTCTGTCTCTTTCTCCCCTCTCCAGAAACAGCATAAAAGCAGTAGGGGCACAGGTAAACCTGAAGGAGGATATAATTTCTTTTTCTACTGACCATGTTTTCATGTGTAGTAACATACAGGTGTTACTATGCTTTTTTTCATCAGCCTTTTATAAATTGTTTCAAGTGTAGTTACCACTTACCAAAACTGCCAAGATTATTGCGTATGACTTGCTATGCTGTATTCTCACCCCACTCACCATGTAGCGGAATAAGTTTGAATTAATCTTTATCTTCATTTAACTTTCTATCAAATGGTAGATAAAATGTTCTGCTTTCGCTAAGGTAAAGCTTTATCTTTCTTGAGTGGATTTTTTCCCAAATACATTTTATTTCAAATTCTCTATGAGGTAGTTCACTGTTCTGTCTCTTTCTCCCCTCTCCAGAAACAGCATAAAAGCAGTAGGGGCACAGGTAAACCTGAAGGAGGATATAATTTCTTTTTCTACTCTGAAAGCAGGAGTAACATTTTTTTTTTTCAGATGAAATAGCTCTACTAGAGCAAGATTGAGACACGTTAATGTTCTTTACTCATTCTTTCAGACAAAGGAGAATGTTGACTGTGTTACTTGCTGACTCTCAGCAATAAAGAGCCTACCTCCAGGTTTCCTCCTGCTTTGCAGAATCTTTGTTGAGGCCCATTGTCTCTGTAGCTTCCGTTAAGAAATTTGTGCAGCTTGAGTAATCTTTCAATTAAATTCAAGCTGAGGCTGAAGTAGATTTAATCTCTGCAGATGAGTGATTTCAGCTGCAACGTCTGTTGTTCTTGAACTTAGGATAAACGTACTGGATAATTACCAATACTTTACAAAAAAAACTAACCAACCAAACCCGCAACAAACACAAGAACTTTTCTACATATATCAAAAGCAAAAGTGTCTTCTTTGTTGTTCTCCTCTGTCTTGTTTCCAGAAACTGTAACTTTTTATTTTTGTACTTGAAAGAGATTTAAGATTAAATCAGGCTTATCTGTTGGACTAAGCTTTAGGTTCAATAATGATAGGCTTTAGTCCTCAAGTAAATGAATTTTCTCAGAGATAGTTGCTTACTTTCAAATATAACTTATCTTCTACTACTGTTTTATCAAAGCAATAACTATAAAAAGGTTCCAGGAGACGACAAAAGATTTTTTTAAAAAATAAATTAATATCAGCTGTCTGAGACTTAAGAAAGCTCAATAAATTTATCAGGAAATTTACTGTGGTAACTCTTGCATTTTTAATGCCTCTCTGTAAAAAATTAGGCTAAGCAAAAAATCTTACTGTCTTCAACTGCCTAATGGGTGCACGGAGGGAACAGTCAGGCTCTTCTGGGGAGTGCACAGCAAATGGACAAGGGGCCATTGTCATAAACTGCAGCCAGGGATAGATACTAGGAAAAAGTCTTGACAGTAAAGATGTTTGAGCACTGGAATGGATTGCTTAGAGCAGCTGGAGAATGGTTGTTGCAGAGACACTGAAAACTGAACTGGATGAAGAATCAGAATGCCCTGATCTAACTTCAAAGTCAACCCTGCTTTGAGCAGGGAGAAAAATGTGTCACTTCCAGCCTAAACCATTTTGACAGTTGTATAATAGAATTATTCCTAGAATTAATTTAATAAGAAAAAGTACTTTCTGCTCTAAAGTTGCTAAATACAGAATGCCTATAGAGAAGCACTGTATTAATGAGGACGCTGCGTCGGTTTGAGTTGATGCACAGACTTAGCTGGTTCCCTCCAACAATGTTGTTAGCTTTAAAACACTAATATGCTACCAATGGCTGTGTGTGTCAGAGCATATGGCTTCACTTAGAAGTCAGTATCTGTAAAGCAGGGGCATGAGTAATGAGTGACTCTTAAAAAAAAAAAAAAAAAAAAAAAAATATATATATATATATATATACACAAACCCCCCACCCAATCAAAACCAAATATACTGGGAAGTCACTCCTGTTTGATTTCAACCAGGTGAAGCTGTATGCATTACTTACGATATTCAGAAACAGTATTACTGAAGTAGGAATTTGAAGTGTCACTACATGAATCAATACAGCAGCTGTGGCTGTTACAGCAGCAATGAGGAATATTAATTGGTTTGGATTTATGGGTAGCAATGTCTTTATAAAAATCACTACATCTCAAAGGAAAAAAGACACAGAAGTGTTTCTCCAGATTTACTGCTGCAGTTTTTAAATATTTTCCTTTCTCTAACCCATCAGCACAAATAAAGAAAATGTCACTGGTTCAAACTACAGGGTTTTAAAAATGTCTTCAGCTTTAATTCAAAACTTCAGGTTTCTTTTTTTTGAAATTATTTTTCCTGAGCCTTTGTTTTACCCTATATTGTAAACTTTTACTTAAAAAAAAAAAAAAAAAAAAATATATATATATATATATATACACAAACCCCCCACCCAATCAAAACCAAATATACTGGGAAGTCACTCCTGTTTGATTTCAACCAGGTGAAGCTGTATGCATTACTTACGATATTCAGAAACAGTATTACTGAAGTAGGAATTTGAAGTGTCACTACATGAATCAATACAGCAGCTGTGGCTGTTACAGCAGCAATGAGGAATATTAATTGGTTTGGATTTATGGGTAGCAATGTCTTTATAAAAATCACTACATCTCAAAGGAAAAAAGACACAGAAGTGTTTCTCCAGATTTACTGGCTTTCAATCAATAAGGAGATGCCGTTTAAACAGAATGCTTGCCTAACTGAAGTGGCAAAAGCTCCATTAAGCATATTCCTAATTAAAAAAAGCTGTGACATGGTCCCCTTTCAAATCTGACAGAATTCATTCACTTGAATTATTTTCTGAAGGCATAGGAACATTGGGAAATACATTCTAAAAGTCAGACTTTTTATTCCATTCTCAGTCAGTTTGTGTCTCAGCACAGTTTGCAACTTTAAAACTTCACTTCTGAACAATTTAAGTACTTACAAGACTTGGTTCCACTTGAAAAAAAACTTCCTATACAAGTTGTGTACTGAATCTGGCAGAGATGGAGTTAATTTTCCTCATATCATCCAGTATGGTGCTGTGTTTTGGATTTCTTACCAAAACAGTGCTGGTAACACACCGGTATTTTAACTACTGCTGCTCAGTGTTTACGCAGGGTCAAGGATTTTCCCTGTTTCTCCCAGTGCCCTGCCAGCAAGTGAGCTGCGTGTGTGCAAGGAGCTGGGAGGGGACACGGCCAGGACAGCTGATCCAGGACAGCTGACCCAAACTGCCCAAAGGGCTGTTCCGCACCGTATGACCTCCTGCGCAGGGGTGAGAGCTCAGGGGGAGGAGGAGGAAGCAGGGACAGCTGAGGGGACGGCCTTTGTCTTCCCAAGGAACTGTTGGGAATGGCGAAGCTCTGCTTTCCTGGAACTGGCTCAACATCTGCCCGTCAATGTGAAGTAGTGACATATTCCTTATTTTGCTCGAATGGCGAAGCTCTGCTTTCCTGGAACTGGAATGTGAAGTAGTGAACAGATTCCTTATTTTGCTTTGCTTGCATGCGCTACTTTGCTTTACTTCTTAAAGCGTCTTTAACTCAACCCACAATTTGTCTCACTTCTGCCCTTCCAAGTCTCTCTCCCATCCAGTTGGAAGAGATAGGAGAGAGTGAGACGTGAGTGAGTGGTAACGTGGGGTTAACCCACAACAAGTTGACACTATTGTAGAGGAGAAAATGAACTTGATTTCAAGATATCATGTAAAACTTCCTCAGTTAGGAACAAAACCCAAACCATTTGTGGCATGTTTTGTAGGAGATGTGATATATATTACTATTGCACTTTTGGATAGTTTTTAGTGTACTAATAGTTTGGAGCACTTCTCGTGGATTTCAGTCAGTTGCTTAGACCTGTGTATGTGTAGGAGGCATATATGCTTGCTGTTTTAAAAGGTTGTATTTTGAAGTGTTTTGGGCTTTTTCGTTTTGTTGTGCCTTTTGGTTTTTTCTGGGGTTTTTTGGTTGCTTTTTTATTTATTTATTTTACCTTTATTATTTTGGCAGCATTGTCTGCATATCTGTGTACATTTGATTTACCAACATCTTTGTGCTGAAACCTGCTAGGCACCATGTGGAATTCTAGTTGCACTTTTGCAAAGCACTCTTTCCTACATAAATTCTCAGAATTGGTAATTTTTTCAGATTATTTGTAGATCTTACCCTTTGGCATTATTTCTTATCCTTTACCTCTTACAAGAAACTTGTACAGGATCCTTTGAAAGAACAGTTTGAGGTTGTTTTAGAATATGAAATTCCACCCACCTTTTGGCTTCCTGCTGATACTTAAATCTGTGGAAGGAGCGAAAGGAATTGAAGTCCCGCGTTGTGTCTAAGGCTGCTTGCCTGAAATGAGTAGGAAAGCAATATTTGAAGGCATCCTGACTTAAACACTGGAAGACAGCTTTTGGAAGCTATGTTTGCAAACCATAAGTGAGATTAGTGCTTTATGTCAGGGCACATAAAATAAAATTTAATCCGTGTTAATTCCTCTTGATTATTTGCGTATTGTTATGTTATTAAAAGGTATTACACTTTTCCTTTGTGACTTTAAATATTTACGTTGCCACTTGGTGGCCTCATTTGATCAGGTAATACATTATAATAATATAAGTTAAGATCCTTTTTCTTCACAACTTCCTATATATCCAGGAGCACCCTTTTGGAGCTGAGTGTGTGTATGCTGTGGTGATTGCTGTGGGCCTCAGTCACTGATGTTGAGGTGGTCACTTGAGAGCTCTTCAGTAAGGACAGAACTCAAATGGATGACATTTCTCCCCATTCTTCCTTGCTCATCCTTGATGTTTTAATGTTCCTTGTCACTTCAAATCAAAACAAGCAGAGAATCTCATCTGCTACCAAGTTTAAGGTTTTTTTAGGGTTAGAACTTCTTCTGATTTTACCAGGCTTCTTTCTTGCTTATTCTCCACCCTTCATTCTTATTTTCCAGATTTTGTTACTTGAGGATGGTTTTTTGGACCCCTTTTGTGAAACTATATCCCAAGTCTTTTTCCCTTTGTGGTTCCATATTATTTGTATAATTATAATTAGCTGTGTGTTATTGCTAGGTTTGCTGTTTCAGTGTGCTTATGCCTGGGTTCAAGGCAAGCATATTGATTGCCTCATGCTCAGAATACTTCTACTCACAGAAGTCTTCTGCCTTGATGCGCTTCCTGTCCACTCGACGCCTTGACTCTGAACCCACATTGTCAAGCTCTGAGGCTTGGTGCTGCCTCAGAGCAAGAAGGTGGAGCTTCAGCCTGCTCCAGTCTTGTCTCATGGTTTTCTTGCAAAATCCACAGAGGTCTTTTGCAGTTGTATAGCTGCAGATAACTCCAGGATCTTCTGTTACACACTATAAGACATACTGCAAGCTATAACAAAGCCAGCTAGTTAATAGATAGGTAAGGATTAATGGTTAAAATAACATACGATTCTCGTACCAGTGCTTGACTGTCCTCTAAGAATATCAGTAGAATCAGGGTTTCTGCATCCATTCCTGATCTTAGTGGCTGTAGATTCTTTAAAGTAATATGTCCTTTGACTGCTTGGTGCCTATTCATTATTTTTTGTAGTTACTTGCTCTATTTGCTGTGATTCCTTAACACTTTTTTAATAAAGATTCCAAATTAGCCCCAGGTCAGTGGGGTTCTGGGTATCGTAGTTCTGGTGATATGGGTGAACACTGCAAATATTTACCCTAAATCAGATAAATGAGAAATGTTGCACGGTTATTTATCTACACAGAGCAGTTTTCTGGGAATTCCTACTGAAACAGATGCAGAGAAAAAATACCTTGTTTCCATATCTGGTGTCACAGAACCCCATTTCTTGAAGTGCCTTTCCAATTTCTGTTAATGCCCCATCAGTAAAGCTGCTTAGCTCCTGTGCAGTGACTGCTAGATTTCTTCAAGCAATAGCAATGCAGGCTGTGTATGTGCTGCTTTACAATCACCTCTGTGCCTTCTGTATAATATCTTGGCCGTTATTTCTCCTAAAATCACAGTTCTGTCCCATTTGAATGGTTGAAACTTAGGCCATCCTACACACTGACTGATCACAGAACCTGCTATCCTATTAGTAGTTCCAGTGCTTTTCTTTCTATAAAACTACTAATTTTTCCTACTTCTATCCACATTTTGATTCCCATGTGACATTGTTAAATCTTAGGCAAATAGCATTCAAAGGTGTATTTATGTATATTTTTACTTAATGGGTTTTGACGGTTGCATATAATCTGCCCCAATTTTGATAACTTACTAGTCAAAGTTTCTACACCAATGATGTCCAGAATTCCAGTTGCAACTTCTGCACCCTCTAAGATGGTATCCCTGAACTCTCTTGGTGTGTTGTACTCAATCATATGGAATCCAGCTCTGGGTCAATGCTACACATGTCTCTTTAATAAAAGGAGTGTATCTCTCCTCCCTTGGAAAAGTCAAAGTAAATGCTTTGTTCACAGTAACATGCACTCTATTAAATTTACTGCCATTGAGCAGTATCTTGTATTCCCAAAATTGTGAATTGTCTCTCAACTGGAATCTTTGGTTTAAAAGGTTAAACAACAGCAGGAAAAAAACTCTGTAAACTAAACATGTTTGACCTTATTTTGTTGTTTGTTTCAGTTTCTACTTCACTTCTGGCCTTCATACTCGGTTTAACCACCTCCGGTGCTTTCTGCTCATATTTCAAATGGTGTGGTTGTTCAGACTCCATCACTATTTTAGATATAGAAATATCTAAATAGAAATAAAGTTTCAACATTAAATTTGTATGCTGCTTCAAGGCCCCGTATATTCCCTTCAAAACAGAGACATTTGTTAAAATGTTAAGATTATTTTTGACATCATGGAAAGTAAATGCTATTGTTCAGCCTTCACACTTCTGTCCCATAATTTGAAAGCAGTGGAGACATGTATCCAATGTTTTCATGGTCTTCGGTACAAAAGAGCTTTCCATTGCTAATAGAGATAGAGTCTATTATCAACAAAACCAGGGAGTTTGTTGCTCCTTTTTAACACAATCAAATATTCACAATTTTGAACCCAACATGATTATTAATATACAATTTTAATAGAAATAAAACCATGGGAACTTCATGCAGATGAAGCCTAACAATTAATTCATGCTTCTTCTTTTAATAGCCTTTCCACTGGTGATGATTCTGGTGAGACTTACCATATGCCTTACTGTTAAACTTTAATGGCAACATTTATAACATAACATTCTTGCTTTTTGCTAACTTACTTAGAATAATAGAATTTTCCAGGCCGGAAGGGACCTGGTCATCTAGGGACCAAAGGCCATCTAGTCCGACCCCCCGCAGTCAGCAGGGACACCCCCAACTAGACCAGGTTGCCCAGGGCCTCATCGAGCCTCTCCTTGAATATCTCCAGGGATGGGGCCTCAACCACCTCCCTGGGCAACCTGTTCCAGTGCTCCACCACCCTCACAGTGAAGAACCCTCTCCTAATCTCCAGTCTAAATCTGTTCCCCTCCAGCTTGAAGCCATTGCCCCTCGTCCTGTCACTACAGGCCTTTCTAAACAGGTTCTCCCCAGCCTTCCTGTAGGCTCCCTTCAGGTACTGGAAGGCTGCTATTAGGTCTCCCCGGAGCCTCCTCTTCTCCAGGCTGAACAACCCCAGCTCCCTCAGCCTGTCCTCGTAGCAGAGGTGCTCCATCCCCCTGATCATCCTTGTGGCCCTCCTCTGGACCCTCTCCATCAGGTCCATGTCCTTCTTATATTGAGGGCTCCAGACCTGCACACAATACTCCAGGTGAGGTCTCACCAGAGCAGAGTAAAGTGGCAGAATCCCCTCTCTGGACCTGCTGGCAACGCTTCTTTTGATGCAGCCCAGGATGGGATTGGCCTTCTGGGCTGCAAGTGCCCACTGCCTGCTCATGTCCAGCTTCTCATCCACCAGAACCCCCCAAGTCCCTTTCCTCAGGGCTGCTTTCTAACACCTCACCCCCCAGTCTGTACTGATGGGGAGGATTGTTCTCGTCCGGGTGCAGAACCCTGCACTTGCTCGTGTTGAACCTCATGAGGTTCACATGAACCTACTTGCACTTGTTCTTGTTGAACTTCACGAGGTTCACATGAGCCTACTTCTCCAGCCTGTCCAGGTCCTTCTGGATGACATCCCGTCCCTCTGGTGTATCGGCAACACCACACAGCTTGGTGTCGTCTGCAAACTTGCTGATGGTGCCTTTAATCCCCCTGTCTATGTCATTGATAAAAATGTTAAACAGCACCGGCCCCAGCACGGACCCTTGAGGAACACCACTTGTCACTGCTCTCCATCTGGACTTTGAGCCATTGAGTACCACCCTCTGGATGTGACCATCCAGCCAGTTCCTTATCCACTGAACAGTCCACCCACCAAATCCGTACCCCATAACCCCATTATCTTCCCATAATCCAAATTGAAACTGGAACTACTTGGACATTTTTCCATTTCTGGAGTTTTACTTGATATGTGTAAGATCCTGCTTTGTTTATAACTGGAACTAGTCCATCCCATGTCCAGTTTAGGCTGTATACTTCTGTGGAAAATATGGCACATTATTTTCCATCCTCTTTGCCATTCTGCAGAGTAGTGGCTTGTCCTTGTTTGTTTATCCATGCATTGAGCATTCCTTCCCAGTCGAATTGCTATAACAACATTAATCTCTTTCCAGTGTTTAGACAGAGTCTCTATCTATTCTGTAGTTAAAACATGAGGCAGTCTTTTTTCTCCCAGGCACATGAACTCAAGAAGCTGTTTCCTCTTTTCCATGTTGTAAAGTGGCTAGGACTTTAATACCTTGCTTTGTATGATTTTCTTTGTTTTCTTTTCAAAATGGGTGTTTCTTCAAATGTTAAGTCTACTGGGACCACCACAACCTTGGCATATGCTTGACTATTCCAATACTGTTGCTTCTTTATGTTTACTGTTGCTTCTTGGTATGCTTTTACCTGACCCACGTATTTTTTTCCACTCTGCTTTTTTTAAACTATGCTCAGGATTTCCTTTCTGTCACTGATAGGCTACGAGATTTCCATTCTGTGATTTTAGGTCACCTTTAGGTCACCTTTATTCCACGTTGGTAGCCAAATAGTTAAAGCTTGACATATCCGGTCTGAAACTATGTACAAAGCCAGATCATTTCCTACAGGTTCCTCTTTTAACATTGTTAGCAGAGCTGGTAGCTCTGCTGCTTGTGCAGAGCCACGGCAGACAGTTCTTTATTTTCCACAGGGGTTGCAGCGTATCTAATAGAAGATTTTCCATCCTTTTGATGAAAACTGGACCCATCTGTGAACCCCACTGAAAATCCTGCGGCACGAAGTCAGCAACGGAGCTTTTATCTGGTGAGAGATACATAAGCAGGTAAAGGGCACTTAATGTTCTGTTCCAGTGGTTAAAAGCCATCTAGCACTGGTGATAAAATCTTGTCATCTTCTACAGAAAGCTCTTAGTTTATAAAAGCCAACGTCTGTCCAGCTAACCTAGGGTTTGATACGTGTCCAGTTTGTACTTTTCCGCTGATTATGTACTTCAGTGGAGAACGTGTGGTATGTCCCGCTGCACAACAGCCTCTAGTGATGTACTCCCAAAGCTCGCTGCCTGTGCCAATGCTATACCTGGTATTTAATATGGAATAGAGTTCTTTCCCAATGATCTTAAGACTCTTGAAGCAAAGGCTCTAAATTGCATACTATTTCTGTACTCTTAAAGTAGCACAGTCCCGAGGTCTAGATTGGTAGTGGCCAGCTGAACATGAAACAGCTCACAAGAATCTGGGCTTCTGGTGACCAGGGTTTGAACTAGTGCAGTTTTGCTTCTTTCTGTTCTTTTCATTCTTGTTTGTGAGATTTCTTCACTAATTTAATTAGTGGCTTACTGATTTCTGCAAATGTAAGGATATTCTCGCAAAAATATAAGCAATTCCAAAAGTGAATCTAATACCATTATTACAGACTCTCATTGTCACTTCTACCCTTTAGTGACCCCAGTATCACCCTCCCTTCCTGACCTCAAACTGTTTCTGAATATTTCACTTCAGCGTTGACCAACTGAGTTCTGTTGTGATTAGCTTTAAAACCTGTGTTTTGAGTAATGCTGATTATTTCTTGGGTATATTCCTGGACTTTCAGTTCAGTTTTTCCAGGTACCAACACATGATCCACTTACGATATGACATAACCCGTTTGGATGGTAATTTCATTCACATTTGATACATTTGATCTGAAAGTCTTGAGGTACATGGATAAAACTATTACTTTGCCTCACAGGTAAATGCTTCTTTTTACCAGCTTTGCTCTCCTAGTGGAATTGCAAAGAAAGCACTGGCTAAGTTCAGAACAAAAGATCAGTGAGATATTCTTAGCACTGCAAGAATTTCAGACATCTTTCCATCACAAACAACCTGAGAATTGGCTACCTCATTTAAGAGTTGAAAGTCCACTTTTAGGCTTTTTTCTTTGCTTTTAACCCTGGACAAAATGGGACATTAAAATTATAGGTCTCTGTACTAGGATCTTGCTTTCCATTAAAGTTGTTGATGGTGGGTTGCATCCTTCCTCCTCTTCTTGAGGGTGTTGATATTGGTTTTGGGGAAGGAGGATCTGGACCTTCAATTAATACACAACTTCTATTTTTTCATATTTTAACTTACAGAACACAAAAAATTTGAGGAAATTCTGTTACCCAAATATCCACTGTTTTGCTTCCTCCGGATTCTTAATAACAAAGCAGCAATGACCTGCAGGAATCACTCCACCCTCACCTCCTACTGGTCAGCCCCAATTCCACAAACATCCGTAGCAAAACCTGCAGCGAATCCATTTTGTTTCAGCAAGGCTGTGCCAGTAATTCCCTGCTGTTCATAAGAGGGATCCTCCCAACCCTACATTCAGAAGGAACTCCTGAACCTGGCAGCTATTTAACTGCAGGCAGAGACCTTAATACAGGTGCTTGAACATCCTTTCATGCATATAATACAAGTTTCATAATTTTTCCACTTTCATGAGTTCTAACAGCAACAAATCTTAATTGAGGAGTATTTACTGACACTATGGTATCAATTAACATCACAGCACTAGTGGTAGTCATTGTTCTTTCCCTCACCACTTGGCATTAATATTGTTATTGGCCATTTGCATTGGTTGTATTGTAATTTAACACTGGACAGGGAGACAGCAGAGTGCCCCTAGTCTTTGTTATTGAGAGAGAGGGATGATGAAGACTTCATTGAAAGGGACCTGTTATGTTCTGTAGTTTTGATTCCTCCTCCTCATCTTTTTTCATTAGCTTGACAGAAGAAGCCAGTAGGGAATTTATTAATGTCCTGTTTTCTCATATCTTTGCCTCTTTTTCTCAAATTTTACCGTTTTGCTTTCCTGCACTCCCATTGGTGTTCCCTAAAGGAAGTTTTTATCATGTTCTCCAAGCATCTTTTGCAGTTACTCTTTTTACAGAATGAGCTAAACCCACACTGGGGACTGTTTTCCCTTTTCTGTTCCTTTTGATCTTTATTTTTAAATGGAGGCTGTGGGTCCTTTATGACCATAGTTCTGAAAATTGCAGTATGTACAGACCTTCTGTCAGATCCACAGGACTGAGATTTCCTTGCATTCCTTCTTACTTTCATTACCTTGCCCATTGGTGAAGCTGAATTTGTAGCTCCTCCCATTGTATTTCTGCTTGATTCACAGCTCCCAGATATTATTCTCACTGATTTAACCCCTGTATCACTGCTACTTTAAGGGCACTGGGGTTCTATTAACTCAAACAGGTACTTCCCCAGATGCCAATCCAAACAATTTTCCAGGATTCATATGATTTTTTTTTCTCATAATGTTCTTCTAGGTGGAGTAACCTGCTACCTACATCTCCTTTCTGTGCTCAGGTAACTATTCTGAGACATATATTGACTAAATTTGTTTTAGTCCTTTCTTCCTGCAGTGTAGCTGATAATCGTACTCCACTCTGAGGCTGTGTGTTTAAGGGCTGTGCAACCTTTACTAGTGAAGGAGAGCTAATCCTTAGGGCCTGCAAGCCTCATTTTACAAATTTATGAATTCAGGGGCCTCAGGGTTTAAGGGTTACTCTCACTTGCTCTGCAGTCAGGTCAGTTCCTTTTGTTATAATCCCCCAAGTTTTAGGAGAAACACAACCAAGCTGGAGTAGCCAGAGCTGTGAGTTCTGTTTTTACCGCTGTTTTGGTTGTAACTGCGTAACTGGATCATAGAAGCCTATTTTGCTCTCACATCAACATGAACTTTCAGGATAGTTGAGGACTGTTTTATTCTGCATAGAGAAATGTTAACAAATTCATTATGTATAGTTGACAATTGTGTCCTGGGTGACTGCAACTGAAGTAAAAGGGCTCTCTGAGTGTGCAGAAATCCATCTACAGAATAGTTTTCAGGATTAGTCTTCAAGTTAGTGAATGGTTCAGTGCAAAAATTATACAGTAGACCTAGCAACAAGAAACTGAGGATGTACTCTTAAACACCATTAGACTAGTATTCTATACCCAGATCAAGAAAGAGACAAAATTCTGACTTTTTATCATCATCCAGATCAGAGTTGATGCATAACACAGGCTTTTGGTAACATTTGCCATTATTTCTATTCATATTTTGCTGGTGTTGACAATATATGTTTACACATATTTCTTTTTTCTATTGTTCATCCCTTTCTTTTTCCATATATATTTATATAAGTACACGTGAAGAAGAAAGGTGATTTTTATAGGTGAACAATGTCATTACTGTTTTCCTCTGTTTCCTATCATGGTTTAACACTAATGTGACACTCATCTGATATGGCATGACAATCAAGTCCTTATCTGTATCTACATGACCCGTTGGGAGGAGATCAGTTTACTCAGTTTACCATTAACAGAATAAGCCACTACTATGCCAAGATGTTCCATGAATAACCTAGGCAGATATGTTCTCCTCCCTCATTGACACCATACCGTGGAATCAGTTTGGGGTTTAGAACTTCATGGAATCATGGAATTGTCAGAGTTGGAAGGAACCTCTAGAGATCATCTGGTCCAACTCCCCTGCTAAAGCAGGAACACCTAGAGCACATCACTCAGGAGCATCCAGGCGGGGCTTGAAGATCTCCAGAGAAGGGGACTCCACACCCTCCCTGGGCAGCCTGTCCCAGGGCTCCGTCACCCTCACTGTAAAGAAGTTTTTTCTCCTATTTGAACAGAACTTCCCATGGTCCAGCTTGAGCCCATTGCCCCTCGTCCTGTCACTGGGAACCACTGGAAAGAGTCTGGCTCCAACATCCTTCAACTCACCCTTTAGATACTTATAAACATAAATAAGGTCTCCCCTCAGTCTTTGCTTCTCCAGGCTAAAGAGTCCCAGCTCCTTGAGCCTCTCCTCATAAGGGAGGTGCTCCAATCCCTTAATCATCTTTGTTGCCCTACGCTGGACTCTCTCCAGTAGTTCCCTGTCCCTGTCCCTGTTCCAGAACTTGGCCTTGTTCTGCTTATAACTGCCAACTCATTGGACCTCTCCATGAACTGATTGCCAGCCATAAGTGATCACTGTCTTCTTTTGGATGTGGGATAACCCAGCAATGTATCTGTCCCAGACACCATGGAAAATGCTATATTGTCTTCTGCAAATGGCCCGTGACATGGAATCACTACCAGATCATTTCCTCTAGTGGTTAGATAAAAGGCTTTGTTTGCATGCCACCAACTCTCAAGATATTCACCAGAGGTAGACTAAAACGGATCCTTTTTCTAAATTCAGTTCTGCTTTATAGTATCGACTACAGAAGAATCCCCAGAGGATGGTCCCATCAAGGAATTCCTGTAGTATTTAATAAGCATACCTTGCCCACAGTGGGAGCCTGCGGGTCCTTGGGATCTCTAGTTTCTACTGGGACAACATTCCTAGTGTGCCAGGTGCAGACACAGAATACAAGGGATACAGGCCTTTTCTTACAGTAGTGGGGATCTCAATTTGACTTAAGTGCTCAAATGAGCTTATGAGAGTTGCTTTCTTGAACGTTGTTCCATGTTGACAAAATCACTTGTTCTCAGTGAATGGTGACATGGACTGTTCTGAACACTTTGTTCAGTCAGAAACAGTGAGCTGTTAATCATTTATTATTTGTTGCTGACTATAAGATGAAATCAAGGAGTTACATTTAGTGTCGTGACCCTCACACACGTTCACGTGTCATTGTGTGCAAGCAGAAGGTAAACTGGGCAGAGGCAGTGACTCAGGGCTGAGTCAGAAAGGAGGAAATCTAGAGTGCAAAGGGTGAGGTAATTAGAATATGATCAGACATCACTGCATCCATTCAGGTAGCTCTGATGGTGCTGGAGCACTATCCTAAGCCTTGTGGTTCAAGGGTCTCTTGGAACATCAACTTTTCTGTGGAGCCACCCACTAGTCCTTCTGGCTCTGACCTTCATCTCCCATTCTGCCTGGGAAGCAGCCAAGAGATCATGGGTGGAGCCACCCACTAGTCCTTCTGGCTCTGACCTACAGCCTTCATCCCCCATTCTGCCTGGGAAGCAGACAGGAAATCATGGTTGGGCTAGATGATCTTGAAGGTCCCTTCCAACCTAGATGATTCTATGATTCTGTGGTTCTATGTTGTGATTTCACAGTCCACACAGGGTAGGGAAGAAAGCGTTGGGGAAGAGGTATGGTTTAGTGATGATGTTCCTTGTTTGTTGTGTGGGTGTCTATTTTTGTCAGTTAGGTTGATGGTTGGACAAGATGATCTTTAAGGTCCCTTCCAACCTAGATGATTCTATGTTGTGATTTCACAGTCCACACAGGGTAGGGCAGAAAGCGTTGGGGAAGCCCCCTGAGACTTGCTGATTAGTGAAATACTTTGTATTGGTTCTTTCTGCTGGTTATTGGGCAGGAAGGACTTTGTTTACTAAGTACTGAGTTTAGCCATGCTTAGCACTTCTTAGTTATTGGGCAGGAAGGACTTTGTTTACTAACATTACACTGAGTTTAGCCATGCTTAGCACTTCTTCAATTTCATGGGTTGTGTTGCTGTTTAATATGGTATCTCACTTTTATACAAAGTTTATGCTTAGAAATGAGTAAGAAATAAACAAGAAAAAAAGAGGAAATTTGGATTTGCAAGGCAGAATTGTAACAAGTTCAAGTTTCAGTGGGAAATGTATGGGAAGAGGTTGTTTTGCCCTCGATACAGCTCATATTTGGGAGTACAGCAAAAAAACTTGTTGGAATCAGAATACATTTCAACAACCTTATGATGTGCTAGCTTGTCAGAATTGGAGTGAGTTTTGACTGAAAAGAAAGAACAGAGAAAAACAGTATTTTCAATAGGTGAAAAACTAGTTTTAGTTTAGGATACTGGTATAAATTTAAGTAAAATAACAATATTATTTTCGTATACATATTATGAAGTTGTATCAAGTGCTATAATACTGTATCCTATGGTGGCTGCTTAATAAATACATGAAGTAGTTGCTGTGAAGATAAGTCAGTTAAGAAATATATTTTAGGAGTTTTTATAGAACTGGCACTCATTTAGATTTTTACATAGCAGAGTTGTGGATGAGAGAGGATGTTTTACTGACTTGGGAAAACAACTTTTCTATCCTTTAAAAAGCATAAAACGTACAGGGTAAAGCAGATCAGCTATCAAAAGGTGACATAAATGCTTTGTTCCTCTCAAAGTGATGTTTGGCTAATGATGAGGCAACTGAATTGTGCTCACTAGTGACTTGAGAGCTTGTGGCTTGTAAAAGTTGATTTGTTTTGTAGTGTGAAAATAGAGTTATGATAATTTCTGGAGACTAGAAACTAGAATAAGTTACAAATACTGGGCATTTCTATGTTCTGAGTCTCTGTGAAGAAAACTTTCTTCTGTAACAAATATAAGCCACATTCTTTTTTCTCTATTTTTTTCCTAAAAGAAATAAAGCAAATTATTCTAGCAAAGGAAAAATTCCTTTATTCCTAAGAAACATTAACTATTGTATATTTATCAGTAGCTGATTAACACTTTCTGAAAACCTATCTTGCACCCAGGAACTGGAAGCAGAAAATGGCAAAGGTACCTGTAGAAAACCAGTCCACAGGGAGACTGCCAGCCATAGTGAGTGAGATCAGATGTACCTTGTTGGCAATCCATGTCAATGTGCTGGCTTCTTCCTGATCTCCTTTTCACTCTCTCTGCCACCAGCTTCAGCTGTTGAGAGCCCCGGGACTAAAAGATGGCTCAGAACTGCAAGCAAACCAGGAGCTTGTACCTGGAAGTGTTGAGAAAGATAAGCAGCTCAGGTTAGCCATTGGATAGGACTTTAGGAAATGAATTTGTGGGAATTAAGAGTAATTAACCCATATAGAATGACGAAAATTTGGAGTTAAGTGAAGATACACATAAATTAGCAAGACAGTAAAGCATCTAGTCTGGGTCAATAGAATGACTACAGATAATTGTGCTTTCAGTAATTGTAGCCATAGTGTATCTGGCCACAACATACAGAAATCTGATGTTCTAATATCTGAAGTCCTGCTTGGTGAGAGTTAATTCCTCTGGGCTCTTTAGAACAGCTTCTTAAAAAGTGATCGCATGCAGGCACATCTTGATATTGTAACTGGAACCTTCCTGGGGGATCTCCCTGGACTGTTGTCAGTGAGGCATCAGCAGTGTGGCATGTAGAGCATACAGAGCTGGGGCATGGTGCAGGATGTTTCTGGAAGCAGAAGTGGTTGGGAAGAGGAGACATTAGTGTCTGTGGGTATGGCTATTTAAAAGGTTTGGAGCTTGGGAACAAGTATATCTGCACGGAATAAAATTGCCCATAGAACCATATTTACCTTACAGTATACAATCATGTGTTTCACAGTAAACCTCAAAAAGAAACAAAGCAATTTGACTGTGGTCAAAGACTAACATGCAGAACGTGGCCGTAGTGCCATCACCAATATCTTATGAGATGAGCTGAACAAAGTGATTATTTTTAGTCATTTCACTACAGTGACAGAATCCCATATACAAGATTAGGTATGTAAAATAAGTAAGTATACTTCCATCCTGCTAGTGCACAAGAAAGTCAAATTAGTTATAGAAATCAAAAATATTTGCCAATTTTATAAATAAACCCCAGTTTGGGGCTACTTTCCTCAAAAAAACCAAAACAAACACAACAAAAACATTGAAACAGTTTGAGTCCAGAGGATAGCAACGTCAAAGATCAATAGCACAAATTCTTTTCCAGAAGGGTTATAGGAACTGAGTTTTTTGTTGTTGTTTAGAGAGGACACACAACACTTGTGAAACCAGAATGAAAATTTCAAAAGTACTGCAAAGGGGAATGGAAGATGTTGTTCTTCATACATGCTGGGTATAGGAAAGGGATAACAGGTCTAACCTATATCAAGGACAATTCAGGTTAGACATCAGAAAAACTTCCTAACAGTTCAGATAATCTGAAATCTCCATCTTTAATTTTGGAAACTACAAATTGAGTGACAGAACTCAAACACCCATCCAAAGAGCCAGATGGAATAGCTGATCTGATCTGGAGAAAGGAGGATGGATGGGATGATCTTCTAAGGTCTCTTCCACTCCTCATTTTTGTGATTTGTAAGGGATATGATGAACTGTAACTCTAGAATAGAGATTAAATAAAATTTTGAAATTCAGTATTAATAAGCAGACGCTGAATAATGAGTTTTTATTCTCAGAATTTCCTGGGTAATCTAGACATTTCATGAATTTGTGGCAGGGGAGGTTTAGATGAGATCTGAGGAAGAATGACTTTCCTGAGAGGGTGGTCAGGCACTGGAAGGGCCTGCCCAGGGAGGTGGTGGAGTCACCATCCCTGGAGGGATTTCAGAAAGGTGTAGATGTGTCACTTCAGGGCGTGCTCTAGTGACATGCTCTAGTGGCTGAGATTGTAGGGGGTTTTTGTGTGTGTGTGGTTGGACTCGGTGATCTCAGAGGTCCTTTCCAGCCATAACAATTCTGTGATTCTGTAACAAATTGTGTGAAACAGAATGCAAGTATTTATAAAATATATTTTTAAATAGTATTGTAGAAGGGAGTAAGTCGATATAAATAGCTTTGATTTCTGTATAGGATATAATAGAAATACTTTTATATATTTAATATGTAGTTACTTGAGTTTGTAAACTCCTTCCCATCCCCTTCAGGAGTTCAGCTGCCTGTGACCCAACGCCCAGCTATGGTAACCCTCTCTGAGGCTTGGGAGGAAATTGCTAAATTCTGAGCAACTCCAAAAGAGTTGATAGAGTGGACTTCTGTAAGCTAAGAGAGATAAAATTGCAGACAGAGGTAAGACTCTTATGATGGAGCTAGGCTCAAGTATTCAAGAGGAAAAACATCATCATGAAAAGGAATAAGATCCTAAGGGAAAAGCAGGGCTTTGGAAGACAGCAATTCAGTCACACTGAGGATCTATTCCAGGGGCAGCGGAAACCAGCCCTACCCCTCCTCAACAAGAACTTCTTGGCTAGCAAAGGCATTTTCTGTTTCTTATTTAGGGCACTGAGTGTACTAACACTTAGTTTAGTATTTCATTAATTCCAGTTATCTTTTTCTGGAGTGACTAAGCACTAACTCTGAATACTTTTAAGTTGTGTATATTCAGCTTACAAAGGCTCTTTGTGCATGGCAAAAGCTGTCCAATCAAAGGGATTCAGTGAGGGAAGGATAAAAGTTCATTCGAGTTCCTTGATTGCTTGTACTGTTACAATGTTACCAGGCGTATCATTGGCTAGAAAAATTATCAGGGAAAAAAACTTAGATTTGTCTGGAATAATACATGCTTTATTCAACTTCAACAGGTGTGCGAAACGGGACGTGAGAACGTGTTCCCAGTTGTTCTAACTTATGTTAGGGCTGAATGCAATTGAGGAATCAGTACAGGATTCCTGGGACCCTTTCCACTATTTCACCTACCTGGAGCTTATGGGAAGATCCAACTCTCCACCCTCCAACTAAATAAAAGAAAAAAATAGGGTTTGTCCTTTTCTCTGGTTATAATATATAAAGACTTTGAAGTCTTTTCTTAGTTTCTTGTCTTGTTTGCTATTTTTATTGATAAGCTTAAAAAACCTGTTCATTTTTATTGATATTTTTTAAAAAAATTTGTAGGTATCATGCCATCATCTCACAATGTTTCAACTCTGAATGTCAAAGTTAGATTAAACTTTCTGTGTTAGTTGTTTCTCCTCAATCCAGGACAGCTATGATGTGTCAATTGCTCATCCCCTTTGCTGGCCTGTGTCAGACCAAAAAAATACATGGAATCAATATGTGATTTGTGGGACGAGTTTCTCTAAACATGAGTTGGTTAAATCAGTATCTTACCCCCAACTTTAACCAATCTTTGATGTCGTCAAGGGAGATTTATTTTTAATTCTGTAGGTTGAACCCCTGAAGCATGAAATCGTATATAGATATTGTCTGTATCAAATGGACATTGACTTAATGCAAAATAAAGTTATTTTGAACATCTTGAAAGTGGAGTGTCCCATACACTCAAAAGCCCCAGACGAAAGAAAACGGTTCTTTTTCTACTTGACAAAAAGTTTCCCACAGAAGATGGATTTAAACAGAGATGACCAATCTATGACCTTTGAGTTATTTTAGGCTCATAAACTATTCAAAATTCACTCCCAAAACAGTTTGTTGTCCTATGATCAGAAGCAGCAGGGATCTACTGTTATGGGAACGGTTGGACAATTCAAATCACTTGTTGTACAAGCAAGTAAAAAATAGCGAATAAGGTTCATGTACCTGGATTGTCCAAAAACCTGCTACGTGTCCATCTCACAGTGGATCTGTGGGACTCCATGAACATAATGACAAATACAGCTCAAAGAGCTACCTCTATTGAGTTATATGTTTTAAGATATTTTAGCCAGTAAAAAAAATTCTATAAAGCAGCTCATAGGATCAGGAGAGCTGACCTTGTTTAAATTAAAGACTATACATGAGGAAAACATCTAGTTTCACTTTAAAAATAACAATTGCTCACAAGTTCATTGCACCTATAGTCTACCTGCTTCTATGCTCCATTTTCCTTCCTGGAAATTGTTTAGTTCAAGACAGAAAATACTTCTTGGATATTATTACTTCTATGAGGACATTCATTTTCAGATATCCTTTCTATGTAAAAAATACTTTTCATAAGGTTTATTCAACCCTGTTTTTATTAAGGCAGTGACCAACTACCTTTTACCTGACATAGTTTTATAGCTCCTGGATAATATTCACACAACTTTTTGAGAATTTTGAGCATAAGAACTTCTTGTGGTTTTGAAGGATGATCATTAGGTCCCTTGAAATATTCTGGAGAGATTGTAATGCTGTAGAATAAGGCACAATTAATTTCCTTCTCCTACTTGATATAAATGCATGGTCTGAATCCTCTCTCTTGAGCACTCTACTGCAGTGAGAGATTGTACTGCAACAATGAACTACGACAAATTAAATCATTCTCTACGTCACTGCTCTTACATTCACTCATCAGTCTAGCTCTGTCCTTCACAAAAGTGTTTAAGTTGTATGATTAGAACATAATTTGTGGACTGCTGTTAATCATAGAATCATAGAATTGTCTAGGTCAGAAGGGTCCAACCATGAACCTGACACTGACAGAAACCATCACTAAACCAAATCTCTAAACACTGTGTCTACCCATCTTACCCATACCTCCAGGGATGGTGCCTCCACCACTTCCCTGGGCAGCCCATTCCAAGGCTTAAGAACACTTTCCATGTAAACATTTTTCCTAATCTCCAATCTGAACCTCCCCTGGGGCAACTTGAGGCCATTTCCTCTTGTCCCATCGCCTGTTCCTTGGGAGAAGAGACCGACCCCCCCTGGCTACACCCTCCTTTCAGGGAGTCGGAGAGAGCGAGAAGGTCTCCCCTCAGCCTCCTCTTCTCCAGGCTGAACACCCCCAGCTCCCTCAGCTGCTTCTCACAAGACTTGCGCTCGATCCCCTCATCCAGATCATTGATAAAGATGTTAAAGAGAATGGGTCCCAGTACCCAGCCCTGGGGGACACCACTCGTGACCGACCACCAACTGGATCTAACTCCATTCCCCACCACTCTCTGGGCCCGGCCTCCAGCAGATTTTAACCCAGCAGAGAGTCCTCCCATCCAGGCCATGGGCAGCCAGTTTCTCCAGGAGAATGCTGTGGGAAACTGTATCAAAGGCCTTACTAAAGTCCAGGTAAACAACATCCACAGCCTTTTCCTCGTTGACCAAGTGGGTCACTTAGTCATAGAAGGAGATCAGTTTTGTCAAGCAGGACCTGCCTCTCATTGCCTGGTTGTCCTCCATGTGCCATATAATGGCACTTCATGGTTAAGTTAGATAACACAGATAATTCTGTATTGTAACTCACTATTAATTATTCCAGACTGTTTCCATGCATTTATTTATCTAAGTTTACCATCTCCTATATGTGAAAATGTCTTAATATTTTATGAACAAACCGATCATAAGTCAGCTTCTGGAATAGCAGAAAAAGGCATTTGAAAACTAGGGCGCTTATGTTTTGTGGTGAAGTTTCAACTACTTATGCTTCTAAAGCTGAGGGAGAAGCTGTTGATTTAACCAGATAACTGATCTGAGGGAAGACAGAAGGTATTTTTCAAACCCTGGGTTTATGATATTTGTAGCTTACTAAGTACATGTAAAATTCTGTACTGTCCCAATTTTCATACTTTTAAAAAATCAGTTTAGTGGGTTCAGCTGTAGTATGATAAGACTGGCTATAAACCAGTCTCATTTTCTTTGCACTATTCTATGCAGGCAATAGAAAGTCTAGTACAAATTGATATTCTGATTTATTTCTATCTCACATGATTGTACTGTAATAGCATTGAGACATTGCAATGTGATAACAGATTACTGACATATCTTGCACTTTTGTCCATTTTCCCTTTAAGGTGAAACAGTTGTGAAAGACCTGCAGATATATGTTAAATCTGTTTAAATTAATTGACTTTTCTCCAGAGTCTCTCATTCAACTTTATTCAGTTGCCACTGAAATAAATTGACCAACAGACTTTACCTGAAATTGGATGAGTCCATTAAGATCCGGTCCAGAAAAGCACTTAGGCAGGCAAGTTAAAAGCCAGAAGTATTCCCATTTACTGCTGGGGATGGAAGTCTATACAGATATCTCAGGATGACTTCTCATAAACAGATAATACTTATATTTACTAATCCTTTATATTTTGCTTGGCTGACAATGGTAAACTACCCTTTCTAAAGTAATCCTCACTCTGGTAAGAGTTTTTGTATTCCAAAACATTGTAAAAGTAGTCAGTTTTATTAAAATTTTGAGAATACAGGTAAGCATGACTAAAAGGAACAAAAATTATCTCTTCTGGTTAATTATCAGATTAAGAAACTTTTGTTTGAGTAAAGTGATAGAAGACCTACAGAGGAATTCATATAAAACTACTTGTCTTCTAGGAGAGGCATTTTTATTTAACTTCTCATAAATCTGAGCTATATAAAGGTGTTGAACATATCTAGTTTACTCTATACATTGAAATTACATTTAAGAAGTATAAGTAATTTATTCTAAATGTTTTAAATATTTGTTATTATTTTCATTGAAGTAATGCCTACAGATAATGATCAAACCACCACTTTTCACAATAAAATAAATGGTAAATTTAAAATAGTTTAGAATCTGAACATACATTCAAAAATCAGAAGAATACTCATGGAGCAGATTTCTGCTGGCCATAGCTATTTCCAAGCCATTTCTAAACTGTGTCTGAAGCACATCTTGCTGTCCTGCAGTTACTCAAGTGAGAAATGATATGCACTGTAGTAAAATCCTGTTTTCTTTCAGGCTAAATGGGTCATGTTTCTCTGGATTAGACTTAGAAGAAGCGAAAAGAAGCAAAAGAGTAATACTCTCCTTATGTGATATTTGGCTTTGTTCTCAATGTGTATTCAAGAATGGATTCATCCCTACATGTAACAGCTACTTGGAGCATTCAGCACCACCTCTAATAAGGTAAAGAGGAATTCCTGGGAGTTTTAAGGGGCATAATTAGCCAACAGTAGATAAAGACAACTTTTCCTGGTGGAAAAATAGTCTATTCAGGCTTGTTTTCCTGGGCAATAATGAAATAAACATTTATTTAAGGACTTTGTTTGCTACATATTCCCTTTAGGAAAAGGGAGACAGAGTCCAAAGTGCATACACTTTACTCTCCAAAGTAGGCGAGGCAATGGGAGCAGGGAAAAAAAGAACCACACAAGAGAAAGCTGTTCATCATCTGTTTTACATAAGAGCAAAGTCCAATCGTGCTGCCTGTCCTTAACCATATTAATTCTGCTGATTTTTGAATAATCTTTCAGAGAACTAGAGGCGAACCAAGAACAACCTTCACGGTAAGTCAAAAAAAAAAATAAAATCAGAGCTTTTTTTATAAAATCAGAGCAGTTTTATAAAATTCACTGATAACTAAAATTGGGGAAATTCCAAATAACTGTATATTTTGTAAATCTGTGCTGAATTGGAGAAAATTTAATGCTTATGTCTTTCAATTGAAATTAAATGAAGGATCCACGGTTATCAAATAGGTACAAATACAAAACGTAGATGTTTGTAAGCAAATTTCAAACATCTGGACTTGTCTTTACATGTTTATACTTGCCCATTACGAGGGTTCACTTGCAGTATATGACATTAATAACTTTATTGATTTTAATAAGTATCTATATTTATTTCAAACAAGTGGTCATTGATATTACCGTCCTTGGCTTTAATAGTTGTGTATTTCTCAGTCAAATATTGTTTTACAGGGAGCTATCCTAAATAGATTTAAGATGCGTTCTGAAGATGAGAACAAGCAGAAGCATACTGCAGATGGAAACAGTCATGAGATCACTGCACCCAGCCAGGGTCATGAAACTGAAGACAAACAGTAAGTATTCTTAAACATTGTCAACATGTTACCTATTGAAGCTTAGAAGATTACATTATCTTATTTTAGAATTAATTTTATTCAATTTCATTTTTTATTTTATTTTACTTTAACAGGAAAGCCTAATAATCAAAAGCATTGTAATAACTTGAAAGTCGTGTTGATTGGCACATTTATTTGGTGCAGAAGGACTTTTTATTTTTTTCTCTTAAGTACTAAGTGTCCACGGTATTGTCTACAGTATATTGAAAAATAAATCTAAATATGTTAGACATGATGTCATTTTGGATACAATTATGTCATCTGTTAAAAATTATGTTGAAATACTTAGTATGGCAAGGAATCAGTATTTTACATACCTTGAACATTTTATTTATTCTCCATCCCCTGTGTGCAAAAATTTTATTTTATAAGTTATCTTCCTCTTTCCCATTTTACAAGCTATATACTGCTTCAGTCCATAGCTTCCCTGATCAAATAGTGGAACCACCTGCCCTTGGTGGTGTTGTTGCACCCTTGAGAGGGACGAACTGGGAAGAGCTTGACTTAAATGTATAGCAGTCAGGAGCTAATGCTATTTATATACCTGGTGTTTTAAAGAAAAACCTCCTAAGAATGCTCAATAAATAATATTAATTTTACACAAAATTATTTCATAATTATATTTTAATTGAACTTCATTAATACATTATATTAGTATTTCTGTGAAATGTTGTTGCTTTTTAAGTGCACTAAAACTATCATATCTTTTAAGCAAGGAAAAGAAGAAGAAGAAGAAAACAGAAAAGGCCAACATGGTCAGCCCATTCACACTGGTAAGATTTATTCTATCTATATATTTGTATGCCTATATTCAAGCATGCACATTTCAAAGTGTACACAAAAAATGGTCAAATTTATGTTTGAATACTGCTTATACGGCCTTGTATCCACCAAATAGTTTGATACTACAGAATATTGGATATAATATAGCAATCAAGCAGCTCTTTTCATGGATGTGCTTTTATTAAAGATGTCTTATTACTGATATGGCTTCTTAGAAGTCTTCCCTTTGTAAGTTACCGTGCTAAAAACACCTGTATGAGATTTTTGTTTGTGAAAGGTAGGGATTTGCATGTTCTGTCATTTCTTCCAACACAATGAAAAGGTGTCTATATACCTAAGATTATCTGTGATTTTGTTCTCTTAATTACCTGAGTCAGATACTAATCACACTTATTAGGCCCTTTAATCATTAATCAGTCACCTGAGTCAGCAGTAAAAGGCAACTCTGTGGCATAATGAAACTTACAATTAAAAATTGTGTACTAAAAAGTACTTTACAGAATCACAGAATGCTATGGGGCTGGAAGGGACCTCTGGAGATCATCTAGTCCAACCCCCTGGCAGAGCAGATCTTCCTAGAGCAGGTCCCACAGGAACGTGTCCAGGTGGGTTTGGAATGTCTGCAAAGACAGACACTCCACCACCTCCCTGGGCAGCCTCTGCCAGGGCTCTGCCACCCTCACAGGAAAGAAATTCCTCCTCATGTTTAGGTGGAACTTCTTATGTTCAAGTTTGTGCCCATTTCCTCGTCCTGTCCTGGGCACCACTGAAAAAAGACCGGCCCCATCCTCTTGACACCCTCCCTTGAAGTATTTACAAGCATTGATCAGATCCCCCCTCAGCCTTCTCTTCCCCAGACTAAAAAGACCCAAGTCCCTCAGCCTCTCCTCGTAAGAGAGATGCTCCAGGCCCCTCATCATCTTTGTAGCCCTCTGCTGTCCCCTCTCCAGCAGTTCCCTGTCCTTCTGGAACTGGAGAGCCCAGAACTGGTCCCAGTGCTCCAGATGGGGCCTCCCCAGGGCAGAGCAGAGCAGAGGGGCAGGATGACCTCCCTCCACCTGCTGGTCACCCTCTTCCTGATGCCCCCCAAGATGCCCTTGGCCTTCTTGGCCACAAGGGCCCATTGCTGGCTCATGGGCATCCTATTGTCCCCCAGGACTCCCAGGTCTTTCTCCTCAGAGCTGCTCTCCAGCAGGTCACCCCCACCCTGTCCTGGTGCAGGGGGTTATTCCTCCCCAGGTGCAGCACCTGACACTTGTCCTTGTTGAAGTTCATCAGGTTCCTCTCTGCCCAACCCTCCAGCCTGTCCAGGTCTCGCTGGGTGGTGGCACAGCCTTCTGGGGTGTCAGCCACCTCTTCTAGTTTTGTATCATCAGCAAACCACTGATGATTATATTGAAGAGGACCGGACCCCTGGGGGACCCCACTTGTTACGATCCTCCAACTAGATTCTGTGCCACTGACCACAACCCTCTGAGCTCTGTCTTTTAGCCAGTTTTCAATCCACCTCACTGTCCATTCATGTAACCCACACTTCCTAAGCTTACCTATGGGGATGCTGTGGGAGATGGTGACAAAAGCCTTGCTGAAGTCAAGGTAAACATCCACCATCCTCACCTCATCTGTCCATCCAGTCATGCCATCATAAAAGCTATCAGGTTATCCAGAAATTTTTAATTTACTGGTATTTTAAAACAAGGCAATCTGTTAACATTTAATCAAAGTAAATACCAGATCCTTTTTTAGTAATACTGAAATGTTTAATATTTTGTAGATTTCATGTTCATAAGGTGCAGCAATGTTATGGCAAATAAAAGAAATAAAACTATAGCCCCTGGTGCTGGCCAATGCCCAGTTTTTCTGCTTTGATATACCAGCTTGCACTTGTACAATTATATCATACCACTATAATTTACAACAGCAAGCAGTATTTTACATTACAGAATAAAGCTGATGATTTTGTAACAGATGAGCTAAAACTTTAGTAAGTTTAATGGAAGAGGTATGTAGAATTTCATTAAGTTTTGATAATGTCTATGGTACATTAGGAACAGTTTTCTGACTGCATAATAATAATTTTACAGTAAAAGTATTTATTGCCCTATTTATCACAATGCCTTTTTTTTAAATATAATTTGAGTTTTAAATAGAAAACTTTAAACGGGCAAAATTCTTATACCTTGTTTTCATATAGCCTTTCTTACACATGTGCTGATATTGATTCATTAAATAATACACTTCTCTGATTTTAAGTTTATAGTATAGTAGTGCTTATATTAGAATGATTTATTCCTGTACATTTAAATTGCTTCATAAACTGAATTTATAATCAGATAAAGTTGTAGTTTTGTGACACTAGGTGTACAAGTGATAGCTTTTTCTTGACTTTCTTGCCTCTGTAGACATAGCACGTTAGCATTCTAATATCACAGAATAAATGTCTCTTCTCACTCCCAGTTCCGCTACTCCGATTGGTCGGATAGATTGCTGATGATACTGGGCACTCTCCTGGCAGTGGCCCATGGAAGCAGTCTACCTATTGCCATGATCATTTTTGGTGATATGACGGACAGCTTTGTTAATTTTGGAGACAAAAATTATACAGGTAAGAATATATCTGCTCTGAAGAGAGCAATGGCTCGTACTTGGAGAACAGCTGGGGAGATGAAAGAATCTTGACACAAGATACTGATGTCAGAAACCCCAACTGGACACTACGTTGATGCAAATCAACAGCTCTTGTGTTTGCTGTAATAGAGATACACTATGGAATTTTTTTGCTCCTACTTCCTAGTGTCTGCAATAGTAGTAATAAAGTATTCTTAGTTTTTTCAAATTATCTACTACGAAGTACATTCAACAAATCACATTTAACTGTAGCTATAATAAATGGAGAGAGGCTGGTTTTCCATCTCCTCAGCATGAGTTCCTGCTGATTCCCTTGCACCAAGTCTGCCAATTACAGTCCACAAGGTGAATCAGATCAGTAAGTAGATCAAACAGAAAATTTGCTACTGAAAATAAAAGTACTTATTTTCCTTGGCTCAATTTGTTGAATAGCCTCATTTGCTAAATCAGAAGTATAAAATCAAACAGAAAGGAGAGCTGGCAGGCACTGCTGGGTGCAAGAGGGAGGAGTGATACTGTCCCTTTGGTTTCACCTCGCAGACCGTATCACATAGTTCTCTGCATTCACACATTCGATGCTAAACTTGTGAACAGGTTTTTTGCCTGACATATTATCTAATAAAATTTTATTAAACGTTTTAATAAGGTCTATGGTGATACAGAAAAAATAATGAATATCTTCTGTCCTGCATCCATTTTTTCTCTTATTATGCTGCTATAAGACAGGAACATGGGCATGCTGCCTTTATCAGAACAAATAATTTATGATTTACTCCTTCCCAAGTACAATAAATTGATCAGATCTTTATGGTGCAAATGCAAAATGCTGCAGCTGTAGTCTTCTCAAAACATTTATCACTGAGTTCTCAGGTGGGGGAGTAAAATTTTAAGGAAAGTACCAACATTATAGCCAATGTTTTCACAATGTATTAAGGTATTTATAGTTACTGATTTGATGGCAATGTCAAGGCCTGTACTATTTTGACATTTTGACATTATAGAAATGCCCTATGTTTTAGGAAATGAAAAAAAACAAACCAAGCATTTAATTAAGCTCAGGAAAACTTTTCAATCTCAAATCATGCTGATGTAGTTTTGTAGTCAGTGGAGTTCTGAGTATATTAGTATAATCATTGCTTTTGAATAGGTAGATGCCTGAAATCATCCCAATCCCCCTTTCATTAAAGTCAATTTGATTCAAAAGGAGATATAGCAACTCACAATTTGCTTAACCGCACGCAGGAAAACAGATTTGTTAAAATTTGCTCTATTAAAAATATTTCCTCTTTTCATCCTTTCTGCAGTGAATATCACTTTAGATCTTGGCAAGCTGGAAGAAGATATGACAAGGTAATTAGAAACTGATATTTCCTCTTCTTTTATAATGTAGGCACACATTTCCACTCAAGCCATTCTTCTCTCACGGATGTTTTATATACTCTAAACAACATGAAAGCAATGGTTGTTTGAATAATGTATGTAACTAAAGATTTACAAATGAGATTATTGGAGGCACTGATTCTTGAACATTCCCAGCCATTCCCAACAATTTCCCTGTAATCTCTTGCTCTCATGTATCCCACCCTCTTTTCAGGGGTGCTCTGTGTCCCAATGCCATCTGCATTTCCTTCCTTCCTTCTTTTCCTCTGAGTTTATAAACAGTAGAAAATGCAAAAAAAAATATATTGATTAATATCCATCGATTCCTTAAGCTATGATGATTCACTGATAAAAAGCAGAATTAAAATTGCTAGATGATACCTACTTTTCTGCCAAAGCCTTAAGTTCTAGACTACAGAAAAAACAGAGATAGATTATATACAACCTTAAATCTAGGATTCTAGAGATGGCAATAGCAGAAGACGATAGTCAGCAGGTGCTTCTGCTACAAAACTTCATAAAGAAAAGGGCAAATAAGATGTCAATAGATGTGTTTTGTTTATGGGCTTTATTAACCACTGTCCATGGACTTGGTTTATGCACGATGTCTAAAGTTCACGCACATCTTCTTGGACCCCTTCAGCTTCTTTTCTTCAGGTTGAAGTCTGTTCCTCATTAGGTATTGAAAAACATCTGAAATCTCAGGATTGCTGATGTGGTCTTCAAGGCAATTGTCTTTTCTCCTCGGAGCGGCTTTCAATCCATTCTCTGCCCAGCCTGTATTTGTGTTTGGGATTGCTCCAACCCAGGTGCAGGACCTTGCACTTGGTGTGGTTGAATTTCATGAGGTTTACACAGGCCCACCTCTCAAGCCTCTCCAGGTTCCTCTGGATGTCCAGGTTCACTCCAGAGATAAGGCATTTGCTGTAGTAACTCTTGCTGTTTTATATTGAATTGCATTATCATTTCTGATAACAGTGGACTTTAAACTCATAGATCATTTAGATTAAGTAGTTAAGTTTCTAATTTAAAAAAAAAAATTAAAACAAAAATCTGTTTCCCTCAAAGAAAAGGTTCTTGACCTTAAAATCAATGAGCAAGGGCTGGTTAGGAAAAGGCTGTTCCTTAGAAATTAAGAACTCATATGTAATGAGAATGAACTGGCAGGGAGTTGGCAATTGTGTTTTGTAAGAGCTTATGGACACAGAAAGTTTCTTGCTCCTGCAACATTTTTGTCAGTTAGTCTCTGACATGAATGCACGTAGTGCATACACAGCTTTAGTAGAATATACTTGTGCCCAGTTATTTGAAAGCAAAATTGAAGGCAAAATTGCAGAACAAAATAATTTGTGTATGGGTGAAGTGAAACAGCTTTAAAATCAACATATTTTCCTTTTCTTTTTTCTACTTAAGCATATCTAACCTGTATTTTAAGAGCAGGATGTACTAGAATTACACAAAGTATTACTGACCCTTATTAGCATGAGTAGTGTGTAAATTAACGTGTAAATTAAGTCTTTTAGAGCAACGGCCAATCAGAAATCTTTCTGATTACAGGTTTGAGATTCATTTAATCCCTGAACTCCTGTCACGTCCTCTCAACTAGAATCAATAGGAATCCTCCCACTGTTCCCAGTGGGCTAGTGTCTAGAAGTCACTCCTGTGACAGTGTCTTTGAGGCAGATCTGTTATGAACATCATGCATGCTACCTTGTCTGTTAGACATTAACTTTGACAGGACAAGTAAGAATAAAAAGCAGCCTGAGTTTCTCTTTAGAAACAAATTGTTGAATGAAAGTGCAAGTACTTATTATCAGCAGAGGAGCAGGTTCTCTTTTCTGAAGGTCCTGGACAGAGCCTTGAGTTCGCGTGTTCACTGCTCTGCAGACGATGCTGTTGGTACCTCCCCTCTGTTTCTCTGAGAACACCTGCCAGCAGGTCAAATAATAAAAACTGTTTACAAGGACAAAGTTCTCACACAGGTGTGCTCAAGTACTGAACTATACACGTGGACCTGGTTGTGTGTGTTACTCAAACAACAGTTTGTGTAAAACCCAACTATTTCTCAGGACAAAAAGAGACATTATTTTTCAATGCAGCGAGCATTCACTCTGTAAAGTTTGAGCAGTGAATTTATAGAATATATTTCATCGGCATAGAATCTGGCAGAGAGATCGATCCCTTTTGGTACAATTCGTCATGAAACAAAGTCCATACATAAAATAGACTCTGAAGTGATGTAACATCATAAAGTAATTGTCTAAAGTAATTGCGACTGAATTTTGAAGCAATGCCCTTGTTTTTAGTTTGGTAGTTTCTGTGTGGAGTTTTAATGGAAGTGAAGATGATGGAGGTCAATATTCAACTGACAAGCATTCAGTTAGGCATTAACCCATTTTTATTAAACAGTTTAGATAAAGTTCATTTCATAATGACTATAGTTCCAAAGTCTGCCATACTAAACTGATGGTATCTTAGCCACAAGAAGAGACTGGATTAAAATTTGAAAAGTTTAATCTATAAAGCCATTATCTGCTTTTTTTGAGCAAAGCATTTGCACACAGATTTCTGCAATTTGCTCCTGCCAAGTCTGATGATACAGTTCTAAAGAATAAGTATGCATCATTTACTGTATATGAGTGAAAGTCTTAAGAGGTTTAAAGCTTTCTTCTAATTATTTACTTTTATATGGATGCAGTAGTCTTACAATTACATGAAAGAGACACCACAAATATCTAGCCATTGTTTTTGCTGATGTTTATGATCACGAACAGAATCAGTTCAGTTACATTTTTCTGGTTTAGTTCTGGTTTAAGTTCATCTGTAACTGCTTCTGATGTCAATTCTTAATCAAATAAAATCTGATTTGATTCTGTTTGAATAGTTTAAAACTGTGGTTCAAATTCTTTTCCATTTTGAGAAATATAGTGGTTCACAAATTCCTTAGTTTTGATTTGACACCCAGTTCATGGCACAAAGCTGAATTAATTTAAAAGTAAAATATCAGTTTTAAATTAAATAAAGAGCAAAAGTATTTTTGATCTAATGGCGTTTGCTTGTAATAGATGTAATGCTGTAATCTCAAATTGGTAAATATTTATAGCATGCATGCATATATATTTATATAGACAAGGATGTTATATGATGTGTATGTGTGAGTATAGGTATGTATGATTAGGTCTGTCTATATGTGTTAAAACAAAAATGTTATGAAGTGTGGGGGAATTACGCATTAAAGTGAAAATCTAAAATATAGTTCTTAAATATTCTTATGAGAATAATATACCAACAACAAGGAAAAGTAATTCCTGTCTAACAATAGCTTCAATCAGTTTATTGTGTATGTAAAAACTGATAAATACTACTCATAGAAAACTTAACAATAGCTTCAATCAGTTTATTGTGTATCTAAAAACTGATGATAAATACTACTCATAGAAAACCTGTGGAATTTTACAGAGAAGTATAAACTCTAGTAGTAGTATATAAACTCTATTTTGGGCCTGAAACTGAAGAAGCAAGCTAAATACAAGCTAAATACAGACTAGTGAGGCAATTAAAACTAATGTCAGAGGTTCCTGCCTTTTTTGTTTCTTTCAGATATGCATACTACTATTCTGGAATAGCAGCTGGTGTTCTTCTTGCTGCTTATATCCAAACTTCATTTTGGACGCTAGCAGCAGGCCGGCAAATAAAAAAAATTAGAGAAAAATTTTTTCATGCGATTATGAGACAGGAAATTGGATGGTTTGATGTAAATGATGTGGGAGAACTTAACACTCGTCTTCTAGAGTAAGTATAATATACCTTTCCCAATGTTATTTTATGTTATTAAGCATGTATGAGTTACTAATATTTTTATTTTTAAATTGAATTATTTCATTGTGAAATTAAATTTCATTGTGAAATTAAATTTAATTATTTCATTGTGAAATGAAGTTTTCAGGTTTTCTAATGGAGAGTTTCAGAGACTAACTTATAATACTTGTGATACTGGACTGTCCCAAGAATACCAGAACAGCATTTAGATAAGTTCCCTTGAACTCTAAGGATGACTAAAGCCCAGCCCATGAGATTACCCCACGAGGTGAAAACAGTTCATTTCTGTGCCTGGAGACTGAGCAAAGGTGCCAGCTGGCCCTGGCAGCCTGAACTGCTTTAATTGCATGACAAGCTATTCCTTCCTCTTTGCCTATGTGAAAGGTTTTGGGTTTTCTTCCCAGATACCCCATAGTTTCCAAACAGATCAAAAATTTGAAAATAAGAAACTTTGCACTCTAGGCAGAATTTCAACCTTTCCAGACAAAAATGGATTTATAGCAGTACATTTTCACAAGAAATACAACATTTTCCTTGACCACACTCTATACTACTCTATCTTGAAACAAAATGTTTTGGGGAAGTAATCAAATAATAAAGATCCTCCTCTACACAGATGTCCATGTAATGAACTTGAAAAGTTTTCTTGTTCTTTTTACATTTTCCTTCCTGTCTGGATGTAATTTGTTTTTCAGTGATGTCTCCAAGATTAATGAAGGAATAGGTGACAAAATTGGCTTGCTTGTTCAAGCGGTAACAACATTTGCAACAGGATTCATCGTTGGTCTCATCAGAGGATGGAAATTAACCCTTGTAATACTAGCAGTCAGTCCTGTACTGGGGCTTTCAGCAGCCATCTGGGCAAAGGTCAGTTAACATACAGTCATTGTCAGGTTTTATATTAATGAGAGATAATGAAATAAATCTACATATCTGTAATTCTTGCTGTTAGAATATATTGCTTAGAATTGCTTTAGACAACATCTATGTCTGTAAGCTCTTAGATTAACTGTATATAAGTACCCTCATGTAATTTGAATATTATAATTCCCATAAATTGGACGGACTTGTTTGATTTGAAGCTGTTTCCGCCAATATAATGTATTTTCATATAGAAAAAAGAAAGCAAGATATATGAGCAGAATCCACACCTGTAACTGTTAAACTTCACCCACATGAGTACTTCTCTTTTGAAAGAAATAACTGCACCTCCTGAAAAATAAGTGAACAAATTAAACCAAGCCTTTGTCTCAAACAGAGTTTCTATTCAGAGTTGCTAACAGCTTTGGTAAGAAATTTCAGACAGATGTAGGTGAGAGAAGTACCCAATTACCATGGGATTGGAGTCACTTACATTTGTAGTTTGGAAGCCTTCAGATTTTTATAGTATTTTACCTCCCTTATATTTTGAAGATTGATATAAGCCTTCTTTTTCTTGCGGAAGAAGTAGTAGTAGGTAAGCATGTGCTACATATGTCTCGTGGCCAATTAATGTAAGCTAAAGAGCCCTCTGGCTAAGACAGCTAGAGATGAGAATAGGCTGAGGAGCTCTGCCTGAGGAGAACCACACAAGCCCAGTATAAGTAGTTAGATCTCCTGTAATGGGTGAAAGCAGAGTGGAAAATCCAGCCCTTAGTTGTTGAGAATAGGCAATGTTGAGTTATTTGACTGAATTCATAATGTACTTAAAAGGAATGAGTGGACATTCTGCACTCATACATAATATAATCAAAAGGCTTCATATTAGATGAGAGTAACTGTGATAAAAGCCATTATGAAGTGCTTGAGCTCGTTCTGTTTTTTTTTCAAGTCAAAATATTTGATCCTGTATTAGGTTCTCTCTGCTTTCACTGACAAAGAACAAGCTGCATATGCAAAAGCAGGTGCTGTTGCAGAGGAAGTTCTGGGAGCAGTCCGTACTGTAATAGCTTTTGGAGGACAAGAAAAAGAAATTAAAAGGTAAGAACAATCAGCTGATTTTAAAGTACTTGCTTCAGATGGTTTGAAATTTTCTTGTATCTTTGTTGTTTAAAGTCTGTCAAAACAAGTAAGTATTGTGCTTCCTGCATTTTTAGGTAACGGGAAATTGTCTGTTACAGGCTAGTTTCACTACGTGTTGAAAGACAATTAGTTATTTTTCTAGAAAATGACAAAATAATTGGAGATATACTGTCTCTACTCTAGAAAGTGTACAAACTACTTTAAACATCACACCGTGAGAGCTTTAGACCAGAAAAAAGGCCCTGCCATAAGAAGAGCTGATGGTATCCTTGGTAATCTGATTACTCAGTAGTTGCTGTGAAGGTACTAATAAACAATATCTCTATTTTCACTATGCTATAAAACATCATTCTTGTGATATATTTTAACCTTTTATCTTAAGCTAACAACAATAATCTCAAAACCTGTCATGAATGGTTCATGATCAAAGTTCACTGACCTGTGAGGCATCTTGAATGCCAGTCCCTGAACTGCAATGCCCTTTTTTTTCTGTACACCAGGTGGACTGATGTTGACCTTTTTAGAGTTACCTTAAATTCTCTGTGCCTGACTGCCAGGCTTACCTTTGTACAGTCTTAGGGTTATATATTTTATATATCTTGTACTTTGTGAGTCTTCTTTTTCTAACTCATCCACAAGGGTGTTGTGGTGCTGTGTGCCATGGTGCACACCTGAGTCTATTTTAAACCTCTATCTTTCTTCCAGATACTATAAAAATCTAGAAGATGCAAAAAAGATTGGAATAAAAAAGGCCATTACATCTAATATTTCTATGGGTGCTGCTTTCTTACTCATATATGCATCATATGCACTGGCCTTCTGGTATGGAACTACTTTGGTCATAGCTGATGATTACACTATTGGCAATGTTCTTACAGTAAGTATTAATGAGTCAATTTCCAATAATAGTGAGAAATACTAAGGGAAATACATTAAAGTGTATTTTTGGAACTTATTTGAGTTTAATAAGAGTTATGTGCCAAGATTGGCAAAATAACATCCCTTGTTCTTAACAAAAAGATTCTCACCACAATAGTCTACACATTGTTTCTATAGAATCTCAAAAGCCACATTGAGCCAAATAAAACGTGTATTACTTCACACTGTTTCGATATCTTTTCAAACTTCCATAAGATCAGACTGATATAAAAACAGTTCAATCAAAACCTGAAGTACTGTAGCCTTCATAGTTGCTATTTCTTTGCAGACTTGTGGGGCCAAATGTCTTTTCAGAACGCAGAGGCAAATGGAGTTTTTTTAGCTGTTGTGTGGTCTAAGTAGATCATATTATTGATACTTTTCTTATATTTTGCTCCATAAGAGCTTGGAATCACTTAGTATTTTTAGAGATCAAGGGGGAGAAAAAATATACTTTTGATTAGGAAATATGTCACCAACTAACCAAAGAAAGAAAACCGTAACTCATAAGTCATAATTTAAATTCTTCTCTTGATGTGACAACCATTCTAGTCTCATATGAGTTATCAATTCTTCTCTTGATGTGACAACCATTCTAGTTTCATATGAGTGATAACAAATATAGTAAGAAGAATAACTTTGTTAACTGTGATGAAACCCAGCCAGGGGACACTACATATATATATATATATTTTTTTTTTAAACTACCTGTTTTATTTATGAATCACTCAAGTTTGTGAAGAATGGCTCTGATATGTGTTATTGCTCTTTTGAACCTGCCTCATTCTTTTCAAAGGCAGGCTGGCATAGAGAACCTCTCAGTGAGGTTGATGCCCTTGTGTGTGATTTTTTCTCAGTTTGAAGTATTTGCAGTTTCTGTTCTCTATGTTGTAGTTCATTCAAATGATGTTTTTATAACATGAAAAGGAGGGTGTTGCCTTATTAGGTATCATGTCTGTGAATGGCCACTGTTGGAGAAAAGATGCTGGGTGTAATGGGCCTTTGCTCTGACGTATTAAGGCTCTTATTATGATCTCTGTTTGAACAGGGAGTTTTTATTATTTTTTGGTACTAGATGAAAGCAATAAACTATGCTTCCTTGAGAAAATAATATGTTTTCCTTTTTCTGTTTTCTTCTTGTTTGCTTGCACTCACTCTCTTTCATTCCAGCAGAGGCAACCTTTATTACTTTGTGATGCAGAAGTTGCATTTGTATACTTCTATTTCCCTGTCACTTTGAAAGCGGAATTAGAGTGCTTTACATATCTGGTTTTGTTCTGTTTGAAGACATGCAATATACTTTCTGGTCTTTGGAACATCTTTCACCAAAGAATTAGAACAATAAATCCTTAGACATCAAGTGTAATTACACATTTTTTGGCATTGATTTGGCAGGTCTCGGTCACTTTTTCACGTCTTGCCAATCTGTTTGCAACAGTCACATTGTGCAGGAACTCAGTTTGCAGCTGAGTCTTAAAAAGCCCTTTTCTTAATATTATTCTCTGTTCAAGAGAGAGTCTTTCATTTTTTTCTTTAATTCTAGATTTTTTAAACTTCTGTTAACAGGCTTGGAGACTCCTGACCCGAAGATATCTAATGTAAATGCATAAATGTAATTCTCTGCTTCTGTAAGAATTGATATAAGTCACCACAAACATTTCTTTCAGGTCTTTTTCTCTGTATTGATTGGAGCTTTCAGTATTGGACAGACTGCTCCAAGCATAGAGGCATTTGCGAGTGCGAGAGGAGCTGCCTATGCAATCTTTAACATCATAGACAATGTGAGTATCTTTCCCTCACTCTCATTCCAAAAGTGAGAGACACTTCTTTTTAAAGTACAAGCACTATTTATACACATGAAATCAGTAAGAGTAAATAACAGTGTGTAAAATAAGCAGAAATATAAATAAAAAAGCAGGTAGAATGTGTAATTATTAGTCAGTACCTTTTCGTCTTCTAGAGTTATCAGTTCTTGCTTCAAAGGTGAAAGTACTGGATCTGTGAATCACTCGTGTTGGAGGTATCCTCTGATGTTTGTATCATGAAGGGCATATCTATGGTGCTATATAGATATGTGATTGCAGCGGATGTAGGGATATGAGCACAGGTTTCAAGGCTACAGTGCATCAGTTTTGGCAAATCAGTGAAACACAACCTGATAATCTGGATATCTTGTATGCCAAGAGAGTCTGCAATCAGGGAAGCTGTTATTTTGCTAGCTAGTGAAGCTCTGTGAAATACAATTGCACGTTTTGGGTTATTGTTAAGACATGCTTTGAGTTCTAGACCCACCCTGGATAGAAACAAAACCAGTGATAATTAAATACTCTGTTTCTGCTTTGTGATCAGTGGATTGGTTCTTTCTCACACAAAGCATTTCAGCAGAAAGGGCAAAGCTATAAATGAAAAAAATATGAACAGCTTATTAGAGATGATCTGCTCAGGTTAATCGTCACAGTTTTAAAGACAATGTACTAAATTCACACAAAAACTTAAATGGAGAAATTATTGAAGTATTCTTGCATGAGCAGATCATCAGTGTAGTAATGAGACAGCAAAGCACCATGCAATTTACATGTTTCATAAATCTCACCTAAATTACTTTAAAATTACATTTAACACAATGAAGGACTCCTTTATGAAAAAAAAACATAAGGAAATAAGCTGGGGCTCACCTAAATTACTTTAAAATTACATTTAACATCTCTTCAGAGCAATGAAGGACTCCTTTATGAAAAAAACCATAAGGAAATAAGCTGGGTTTTTTTGTTTTTGTTTTATTTCATTTGCACAGGAACCTCAAATTGACAGTTATTCAGAAACAGGTTACAAACCAGACCACATTAAAGGGAACTTGGAATTCCAAAATGTTTATTTCAACTATCCATCCAGACCAGATATTGAGGTACTGTAAATGAAACTTTATACATATTACAGTTAAACAGGTGGATCATTTGTTAGGAAAAAGAAGTCAAAAGTTGAAATGTGAAAATTTAATAATTCAAAGTTGTTTCTCTAATTTATATGAAACTATCTTCCCATTACAGTGATTTTAGCCAGAATTATTTACACCTGATAAATATTCTGAACATTTTTCTAAATATTCAGTCTAAAGCTATACTCAGTGTGGCTATATGATAAAATGTAAAGATTTATTGCTATCAGAATCTTAATTTATGCATCTAACTCATGTTTGTGTAATAATAATAATGAGATAGTGGGTTTCAAAAGTACTTGCAATGCAGCTCTGTTAAGATTGTATCTAAACCAGTTAAAGAAAGCAGATCCACTAAGGACTTGTTATATATGCAAAAAAGAGCAATTACATGGCACCAAAGAGCTACATTTACCATTGGTAAGAGTCCCATGAAAGGCAAAACTTTGTATTTTCAATGGTTGTGAAATACTATATTTTATGCTATCTAGTACAAAAAGGTCATATATCATGCAATGAAATGTCACCATTGTAAAGAAGTCCCACCAGCAATTCCAATCAAAAGAGGAAAAATTAAAAGTACTTCAAGGTTACTGAAATGACATTTCCTCCAAAACAATGTAGAATATATTCTGAAACTTTTAACTGTGACTTTTACTGTACAATAGTTTTCCTGTAGCATTAAAGAAAATTCCATGGTGCATTAAAGAAAAAAGCAAGGCAATATAAAATCGAAATATTGCATCATATTGTTTCTATGTTATATTTTTGTTATGGGTAGTAATCTTATTACTGTTATTTTGTCATATGAAGTGGTTCATGATATGGGTAATTGTGAAGTGTGTTTTATAATATAATATTGATACTGGACCAGTTGTGATATAAGTATGAAGAAAATTAAGGTGAAGTAATTAGTTACCCCAAAATTAAATTCATATGTTTATAAATTTTATTTTGTATCAGATTCTGCTATAAGTACAGAGGACATTTTATTGTTGTCTTTAGAGTTTCTTCAAATCTTCACTGACATTTTTACTGTCTGTGATGGTTTTGGTCACCTTTCTTACATGTGCAGATACTGAAGGGCCTGAATCTCAAGATCAGCTGTGGGCAGACGGTGGCCCTGGTGGGTGGCAGCGGCTGTGGGAAAAGTACAACTGTTCAGCTCATCCAGAGGTTCTACGATCCCAGGGAAGGCACGGTAAGATCCCTCAAGGGAGAGGACTGCTCTGTGTGTCCCAGCTGTTGCAAGTCTAGTTCTGGCCTCACTGCCCTTGTTCCAATGACATGGTAAATAGTCCCCTAAAAAGGCTCGGGGAAACCTGGCCAGAGAGGTTCCTTGACCACAACACTCAGTGAACAGTTTTTGTCTGCTTCCTTGTGTTCAGGTGACCATTGACGGGCAGGATATTAAGACCTTAAACGTAAGATATCTACGGGAGATTATTGGTGTGGTGAATCAGGAGCCCGTGCTCTTTGCTACTACCATTGCCGAAAATATCCGTTACGGTCGTGAGGACGTCACCATGGAAGAGATTGAAAAAGCTACGAAGGAAGCAAATGCCTATGACTTCATCATGAAGCTACCCCACGTAAGCAAACCAGCTGTCCTGCTGAAAAAATTAATCCTATAGCTTCTTGTGCCAAATAGTTCTTTAGAATGGATTCTTATAAAGAGAGGCAGCTATTTTCCAGAGCTGTGAATATGCAAAGCTTCCTCATAACTTTTGAGAATAATGTGAATTTTAAGTCTTTAGGTAATGACTTGATGAGCATTTGAAGAACTATTCAAATTCCAGGGCCACAAACAATGAGGCAGCTCTGGCCAAGCGGGTGTTTCTCCTGCAGTGTTTCAGAGGAAGGAGAAGGTGCCGCCGGGGTTCCCAACACTGATGTGCCTTTTCTTTACACTGCCTTTCTTTGGTGAAAGGACTGTGCCACAGAATGTTTTGGAAATGTGTGTGGTTGTCTTGTAGAAGTTTGAGACCGTGGTTGGAGAAAGAGGGGCACAGCTGAGTGGAGGCCAGAAGCAGAGAATAGCCATTGCCCGAGCTCTGGTTCGCAACCCTAAAATTCTTCTGCTTGATGAGGCAACGTCAGCTTTGGACACTGAGAGTGAATCCGTTGTGCAGGCAGCACTGGACAAGGTCAGTAGTGTTCTGAAATGATGCAGGTAAGCAGGAGCCTAACACTTTTTTCCAGACGTTTGTTGAAAGAGTTCCAAGAAATAGAGACCCTTAAAACACAAAAAAACTTGGTTTTGCCATTATATTCTTTGTGCAGAGAATTTTTGGGATCCTGCAGGGATTACTGAGAGGAATCTTGTTTCAAGTGAGAAGATGGAATTATATTTTCTGCATTATTAAGCTTCAATCAATATTTTCTTGGTGCAAATGCCATCCCCTATGATTATCTGTCTTAGACATGCCTGCTGTTGTCAGGGACCTACTTAATTAACTTGTGTTTAAGCCTGGCAGACGAAGTAAGTGCTACCAGCATGTTGTAAGTGATTGTAGCAGGAACTTGACAGGAAACACTTCAAAGAACCATTTGCTTCAGTTAACATGCATACGTCTAGGTGCTTGCTTTGTTCTTGGAGTAGAGCTGTATCACCGAGGGACAGCTGATCCCTAGTGCAACTCAGGAGTCTCTATATTCGTGGTGGGACTCCACCCCTAAATGGTATTCTGAATTTACTCAACTGGATTCTGCTGGGGTCCTGTAATGCTTCCTGCTGGTGTTGGATAAAGACAGTTTGAGGAGAATTATTAATGGAAACAGGCTTAATAGAGAAGTTATTTGTCTAGCTTTGCTTGGTCACATTATCTTATAAATTTGGATTCTCACAAACATTTGGAGAAAACATAGGGAATCATAGAACAGTTTGGGCCGGAAGAGAGCTTTAAAGATCATCTAGGCAAACCCCTCTGCCATGGATCGGGACATTTTTCACAAGATCAGGTTGCTCAAAGCCCTGTCCAACCTAATTTTGAATACTTCCAATGATGAAGAACCCACAACTTCTATGGGCAACCTGTTCCCTCATTGTAAAAAATTTCTTCCTTATATCCAATTGAAACCTACTCTCTTTTGGTTTAAAACCGTAATTTATTCTCCTGTCTCTCCAGGCCCCGATAAAAGGTCTCTCTGCGCCTATCTTATAAGCTCCCTTCATATACCGAAAGGCCACAATAAGGTCTCCCCAGAGCCTTCACTATGCCAGGCTGAACAACCTCATCTCTCTTAGTCTTCATAGGAGAGGTCTTTCAGCCCTCTGGTCATTTTTGCGGTCCAGCTCTGGACCCACTGCAGAGCTGGATGCAGTACTCCAGCTGGGGTCTCACCAGAGTGGAGTAGAGGGGGAGAATCACCTCCCTCAACTTGCTGCCCACACTTCTTTTGATGCAGCCCAAGATACAATTGGCTTTCTGAGCTGCAAGTGCAAATAGTTGGCTAATAACTGATTTTTCATCCACCTGTATTCCCAAGTCCTCCTCTGCTGAGCTGCTTCCTTCGTCCCTCAGTCTGTACTGATATTGAGGATTACCCTGGCCAAGGGGCAGGGCCTTGCACTTGACCTTTTTAAACTTTGTAAGGTTCACAAGTGCCTACTCCTCAAGCCTGTCAAGGTCCGTCTGGATGCCATCCCTTCCCTCAAGTGAATCAACTGCACCACTCAGCTTGGTGTCATCCGTAAACTTGCCGAGTGTGCGCTCAATCGCATTTATCTATATCAATGATGAAGATATGAATAGTATGGGTCCCAGTGCAGACCCTTGAGGCATGTCACTGAAGATGAACTCCACCCAGGCTCCAAGAAAATTCCACTGCTTGGGATCATTACTTTGATTATTTAAACTAAAAGTTGTTTGATCATTTTAATCCAGTCTGGTAATTAAAACAGCAAGCTGTGACATTTGACACATTACGTGCGATAGGATTGTAAGTATCCAAAGATAGGTAGGTAGTTAAAATGTATTTCACATGAAATTATAGAGAACTTTCTTTTCACTGAAGCTACTTGAGTGGGTATTGACTTAAAGCTTAGAACACTGAAATTCTTTAAATATCAGCGTAAAATATTTTCTAATGCTTCTGAGTATAAATTATCCTTCACAGATTTTAAAGTTTAAATGAACAACTATGAGGTTAATAATAAAAACTTTTAGCATTGTTAAAATTTTAAGATTTGTAATATCATAATATGTTAAAATCTTAAACATTGACTTTTTTTTTTAGATATCTGTGATCCAAATTTGATGGTTTTATGTGCCATAGTCTGTCTCTAATATTAATTTTCATGCTAAAGACTCTATTTCTGATTTAAGGAACTCATTGGAATCGCTTTTTAAATTTTTTTTGAAAGTCACATTTTTCTATGAACAGTTTTAATGTTTCTCTTCGGTCTTACTGAACTCTAATATGAAGATGAACAATTTTTGAATACGCTTAGAAATACTCATATTAAATATTGTTATTTCTAGGCCAGGGAAGGACGCACAACGGTTGTAGTAGCTCATCGACTGTCCACAGTTCGAAATGCGGATCTTATAGCTGTGTTTGAAGGTGGAGTTATCACAGAGCAAGGGAATCATTCCAAATTGCTGGAGAGAAAGGGGATCTACTACAAACTCGTTAACATGCAGGTACTCTTTTCTCGCTAGCTGTTGCCTCATTGTCTTTTTGTATTCCATGCCCATGGTTATTGTGTGCTCGCAGAAGTATGGGGAATCCTGCAGCATATTTTGTTAACACAAAAAAAACCCTACGTACTTTGAAAGTAGAGCAGTATATTGAGAGAGAAGGCCACCACTTTTGACGCTGGACCTATTTAAACCCAGGATGATACATTTTTAATCATCTAGGGATTTAAGCTTAGAAGATTATTCTACATTTTCCTTTCATGCAATTTATGTAGAGCAGCTGACTACAGTAGTTTTCTATTCCATTGCTTGTTCTTAGCCTATGACAAAAGGTAAAATACAGTAGCTGATATGGGAGGAATAGAGCATGCATATTTCAAGCTGTTTAATTATAACATTTCATACTGAATTTCTTTCTGAAGAAAAAAAGGAGTGGAGGAATAGGAGAAAAAGTAAAATAATCCAGCTATGTTGAATGCAAAAATATGTACACTTTTAAACTTAAGTAGCCAGAAATAAAGAGACTGGGAATTAATATAAATATCAGAAATGTGTTAATTATGAAGTGAATAACAGAATACTTTGGTACATTCCAATGTCCCAGGCTACAGTTTGGTTACAGCTGAGCTTCACTGCAGCCTTCTGTGTCACTAGTGTTTTACTGCATAACCACCATGCCCGTTAAATGAACTGAAACATCTCAGTATGTCAGACTGGAAAGAGTAAAACAGACCAATTAAAATTCAGAAAATAACTACAAGTATGCATTTGGTCACCTTAGATTCAGAGTAACTTTGTATTCAAACAAATGTGACAACAGAAAAAATTAGGAAATATAAAATGGAAAGAAAATAAAAAAGAAGACAAAAATTTTAAAAAAAATTAAAAGAAAGCAAAAAAAAGTTCTTTTGATTAGAGGTACAAAAAGCAGTAAGAAATAAAAAACTTTCTGGAAGAAAAAAAAAATCCATGTTGAAAACTTTGAATCCATTAATGTTAAATACCTCAGTTGTGGGTAGACATTTATTTATTCTGTCAAAGAAACTGGCAAAACAACCCCAAAAGTAGGGCTCTGTACCAGAGTGTTCACATTTTTCAGTTAGAATCTATTTTTGACCTCTTTCCATCCTGAACTTCAGTACTACATTTTAAGTCAAGAATTTCTAAGTGTTGTGTGGTAAAGAAGGGTAGTTTTTTCTCACTTCATGAATAAACAGTGTATCCACTGAGAACTCATTCAAAAAAATCCCAAGATGGGTGCAAATGGTTTACACTGAATTTAAAACTCTTTTAGGAGTTAATTCATAAAAAAAGAGTGGCTACTTCCACTCCCCTGCCCTCCACTTAGTTCAGATATTTCCTTGAGAGGTGGGGTACACATATATGAATCAAGCTCTGAGGATAGACATCTACTCAAATATAATGCAGGTTTTCATATCTGCTTTATAGCATTCTATATTGATTTCCCCACATCTCTTTCTACTGAAACAATCAAAGTTACTTTTACTTTGATAACCTAATAATTTTTAAAAGTTCAAAGTAATGTAAGTATAGTTAATCTTAGCATCATGTTCTTTCCTCTATTAGGCAATAGAAGCTGAAGATCCGTCATCAGAAAAACATGAGAATGTACTTAGTGTCAAAAAAAGTGAATCTGAACCAGAATTTGAAGAATCCTTAACAAAGGGATTGAGAAGACGATCAACTCGGAGAAGCATGAAAAAGCCAGGAGCACAAAATGGTGATCCTGATGAGAAAACGAGTTCACCTGTAAGTGTGTTTGCAATGCTGCTTGTGAACTCTGATTCCTTTCAACAAAGTACATTGAAATTAAATTCATTATCCTGCTCTAAAAAGGTACAAGAAGAAGGAGGCATTTGGTAGGGGTGAAAAAAACCCATGAGAATTTTCTAATTCTAAATAACCTATGATAATAATATCCATAACTTGTTTTGTTATTCTCACCATTACAAGGAGGAGTTTATTCTTCAAAATCAATTTGCTATAAAAGAAATATACTTACATATATTTGTACACCATACAGTCATATTCTATGCAGGTTGAACATTCATTTTTGGATCAGAAACAGAACATTTGGCCCAACATAAACTCTTAGAGGAAGCTTTACAGAAAAAATCATACAACAAATATAATTGCATTCATATTTGCAACAAATATTTTGCCATTATAAATTGCTTAATGAACAATTAGCTTAATTAATCTAGTCCGGGATGACACTCAACCATATGCCCAGAACGAGTAATTCAGTCACTGTTGACCAATGCCAAGAGTATTGATCAATGAAAAAGATATAGATAAACTAAAATATGATGACAAGAGCTGTAAATATGTTCTAGCAGCTCTTTTTTCCTTGTATTTAAATAACAAAAAGAAATGTACAATCTCTTCTTTTTTTGTGTTATTAGAATATACATTTTAAATTACCCTGAGTAGATTCTGGAAGTAGGAAATTGACTATTAATCTCTCTTTTTCTCCATATTTCTCCAAATAGATACATGTTTATCCTAACAGAATTCTAATTTCTTAGGAGGAAGAATTACCTCCAGCTTCATTTCTGAAAATTATGAAGTTGAACAAAACGGAATGGCCATACTTTGTAGCTGGAACTTTATGTGCAATTATCAATGGAGCTTTACAGCCTGCATTTGCAATCATATTTTCAGAAATTATAGGGGTAAGTTTGAATAAAATATGCAAAAAATTATAAATTCCACAAAATTTATCTTTAATAAAATCAGGTCTTAAACAATCATGGCATAATGAAGCTGAGGAGTGGATGAAGCACTATTACAAAAATATGAAGAACTGTATGAGATTTATAAGATCCTAAAAATTTTGCTACAACCTGAAATTTGCTTGTTACACTTACAGTCACATGTAACATATGCTTAATTTTATATGAATGCAAATGACTACCAAACATAGCTATTGAGAAATATGGGAGAATTTTAGATTATTAGTTGATTTTAAAAATGTTGTTTTAAATATTATTTTATAGATTTTTTCAGAAACAGATGTCAAAATTTTAAGAGAAAAGAGCAACTTGTATTCACTGCTGTTTTTAGTACTTGGGATCATTTCCTTTTTTACCTTCTTTTTTCAGGTATGTTTTATTATTTTAACTTTATTATAATTGTTTGTTATGTTTTAGAAACCAGATCTGAAATTTACTAAAAATTTTTATCTTCTTAATACGTATCTCCATTATCTCTTAGTGTCAATGAAAAAAAAGTTAAAATCTCTTTAAATAGTGCCCGTTTGCTGATGTACTTTTACGGTTCTTTTCTGTCACATACTTGTGCAAATTTACTGATGGTATAGGAGTACAGCAAAGATAATGATCCAAGTTAACTGAGAAATATTTGCTGATTGGAATACACCATAATAATTTTTCCTAGCACCACATAGTCCAGTTGCATCTGTGGCTTGTATTTTAAAAATATTCAATTTCACAAATGTAAATTCCAGACAATTACTGTTTGTAATCACATAAAGGTGGTAGTGAGCTAAACAAAGCTAATTATAAACACTGATGCCATTTTAAATTGTAGGAACAGCATATCTTCCCAAAATTTTAACCACCACATTCCTCTTTGTATCTTGTTAAATTGATTCATATATCTGGCTAAAAATATGTTCAATTCATTATGAAACGTCCCTTCTGTCTTACTGCTGACAGCAGGGACAGTTTGTGTTGGGATCCCAGGGAAGAAATCCATTGAAATCCATGGGGAATTGGCCTTTGGTTTCAATGAACCCAGATTGCCTTATGAAGTCTTTAACCTACAACGAGTGGCCCAAAAGCCAGTTGTTTAAATCTGACTTATGTCACCTCAGATAGAAATGAAGTCAAATGGCTGATTAGTGATCTTTTCCTTGAGGCATGCAAGTGAAGCAACTTTGGGAAATATTGCTATGCTCTATGGATTTTTTTGAGAAATAATATTTGAATGTCTGTACTGTGAACCTACTATAAACCTGGTTTTATATTTGCTTTGTGCAATCAGGACTGCAATATTTTGTACTTTGACAATGGATCTGAAATAATTCTTGAATAAACACAAGAAGTGTAATAGTATGCTAAGCATTGTACCTTTTCTCAAATAGGGTTTCACGTTTGGCAAAGCTGGAGAAATTCTTACCATGAGGCTTCGATTCATGGCATTTAAAGCAATGCTTAGACAGGTAAAGATAATATTTTTTTTTACTTCCAGGGTTTTAAAAATAATTGTATAGATATCATAAAATAACCATATTCTACATTATTCTATCATATGATGGCTTGTCTGCAGAGAAGGTTCTTTAAATCAGTCTAGAAACCAATTGGGTCAGTAACATGGGGTTAAGCAAAGTCTCCTTAGAAGGAGAGGCTTAAATCAATACAAATACAATTGCTTTTTATGTAGCCCTTGCAAGGACTCAGATTTACAGCCCAGTCACTGTGGCCTGACAAGGCGACATGCACTGACAGTATCCCATGGTGTGTTCACTGCTCTGCTGTGCTTTCTCAGCAGTAGCCCTTGCAAGGACTCAGATTTACAGCCAAGTCACTGTGGCCTGACAAGGTGATATGCACTAACAGTATCCCATGGTGTGTTCACTGCTCTGCTGTGCTTTCTCAGCACCCTTTCTCCTCTCCAGAAATGCAACACAGTTCAACTTACATTGTAACTCTTCAAACGCCTGATTTAAATTGTGATATGTACAGCTACATATTTTTTTATCTCTTGAAGGTGTCTTTCAAAGAGTTCCCAAATCTGTAACTGTTGTTAGTTAATAAAATAGTGAGATTGTATACTTAAATCTAAAACTGCTTTCACCAAATTAAAATACAAATATTTCATAGTGTTTCAAAGTAATTCATGTAGTTATCTAAATTGGCTTTAATCTTGCATGATTTCAGGATCAATATTTTAGATTTTCAAATATACAATGTAATATTTCTGAGGTTTTATGTCTTACACATAAAGCTACATGCAGACACAGAATTTGCTTCATGTGAACACGACTATTTGCAATGCAGACAGAAAGCTGTTGTGGTCTGAAAAACTATGATTTATAGATCAGCCTCACCGCAAACCTAATGAAAGAACAATCTTACAATTGAGTCTGGAGGTCACAAATGCCTGTACTACATCACCAGTTCTTCATTCAGTGCATATTACACATGAAAGTTTAAATCAGATATTTGGTCACATGGTGAATAAATTATAAACTATGTACCTGACCTCAACAATTGAATTTGATCAGATAGACCAGTCTGGGGTTTTTTTGTCTTGTAGCTTCCCAAGAACCCTCTTCAATCTGAGGAGAAACAAAGCAATGAATTGGGAGTTTTTACCTTGAAAATGCTCTATACTTAATTCATGCCCAAACAGCTCTGCAATTGTGAAGGAGTGTGACTGAAGAGTCAACTCCTCCAGGGAGATGCAGACTCAGCGGTAGTGGGGAAGAGTAGATTTCAGTTTTGGGAAGCCCCCGGGCTGCTCTCCTTCCTTCTTGGCGGTGGCAGCATACACATGGTATCATCTGCAAGCACAGACTTTTTTAAAAAAACATATTCATTGTGCAATGAAGGAATTAGACTTAATTAAATATGTAGAACTGATGCACTGCCACGTACACTTGTGACACTTACCATGTCACGTCTTGTGATGCTGAACTCAGTTATATTAGGTAGACCTCGGTTTTACTTTGTGGTTTATATGAAATGTCCAAAAACTGGTCCCAAGAAAAATGTTTCCTGTTGCAGGACATGGGCTGGTTTGATAATCCTAAAAATAGCACTGGAGCCTTAACGACAAGACTTGCTAATGATGCCTCACAAGTGAAAGGAGTAAGTAAAAATTCATTTTGGAATTTTTCATATTTGGTTTAGTAAGTAGTAAAGTTGCAGCTTGGGTTTGACTGGTTGGATAAGTCTTGACTTTGACAACTAGAATTTACTAAAAAATGATAGTTGGTATAGAACGCACTGATGTGTTTTATAATATAAATATAAGCTAATGAAATAATTTCCAAATAAACCTTTTTTTTAACTTTTACTACTGTACTGCATTGTGATGTTCATTATTAAACAAATTCATTGGGAATCTCTTTATCTAAATAGTCTGTTTAGAACTTTTTTTTTACCTAAAGATATAAATCTAAATTTGTTCAGTTTATGACCTCCTATTATTTGTTTGATTGTCCAGATTCCTTATATGAAAAAAGTAGACATAATAGCAACAGACTTCCTATTCCTTGTTGCTTTTTGGAGATTCTTTCTGAGTAATTTGTGGACTCTCAGGGGTCTGTTGTATTAGGTTAAAGAGCACTGAACGTAATTATTCTTGTATGCTTAAGCAAATTGTTACTGTTACATGAAGTTATGTGCTTTTTTTTCTGAACTGAGGAAATCCATAATATTTTTGGTTTTATAAGTTAAAAATTTAATTTTCTTATGAACAACTTCTAAAGCTAGCTGCATGATCTACAAAATGTGACAGATTTTAATGTTTAGCTGTAAATGTAAATATGTGATATGCTTAAAGTGCGTTCAGCTTCAAGAGCAGAATTTAGAAATTGCAGTGCAAATTTAAGTAATCAGAATATGGGGAGAGAAGAATTAAATGTGATCTAGATAATTTTTTTACAAAATCATTTAAGAAACTCCCATTCTGAAAAATAGCAAAACTGAATTCAGACTTTCTAAATAGAGTTTTGAGAATTGGGAATATTATAGGTGAAAATTCTTTCCATATTTATGATGCAGTTACTTTAGCAAGAAATGTCTTTTTTTTCCTCCAGGCAACTGGTGTCAGACTAGCATTAATTGCCCAAAATGTAGCTAACCTGGGGACTGGAATTATTATATCATTAGTTTATGGCTGGCAGCTGACCCTGCTACTTTTAGCTGTTGTGCCAATCATTGCAGTGGCAGGAATGATTGAAATGAAGATGTTGGCTGGGCATGCTAAAAAAGATAAAAAAGAGCTGGAAGCTGCAGGAAAGGTGAGTCTGGAGAAGCTTATCTATTTCTGTTTAATGTATAAAGTCATGTTTACCAAGGCATTGTTGGTGGATGCATTACTTCCAAATACAGAATATATAATATTTAACTTCCAGAGCCAGCCAGACTCTGTGTAGTTACACGAATAGACCTACAGAGCATAACTGAAGGCTTCTGTTACTGACCCCTATTTATTTTACAATTGATAAACCCCAGCATGTGCTAAGCACTATTCAGGAACATTCTTTTCTCCTTCCTGTTCTGATCTGCTCCATTTTCCTTATTTTGCAACCCTCTTCATTTTGACATTCTCTTTTTTCTTTTGTCATCTCTTTTTGGCATGCCATCTATCATATATATTATACTGTTTCTTTTTTTTTCTCTCTCTCTTTCATCTTATTAATGATTCCAGGGTTAATATGTATATATGCACTGGTTTCTGAGTCAGTTTGCCATTCCTTTATTTCTTGAGTGGAAGAGAAAGATGAGAACTGAAAAGCAAGAAGTCTAGTCTCTTGTTTAAGAAATTAAAGGAAGGCATTTAATGTCACTTCATTCCTAAAAGCCGTTTGGAACAGAACAGCTATTTCATCACTTCCCAGATATTGCTTTCTTCAAGGTAAAACTTTTCTAAAATCCCTTCATACGTCCTACTGTTTTAAAAAGTTGTTGAGAAGAGAAGAATTTATCTAAGGCCATGGGCAAAAGGAATGGCACTAATGTTCAGATTTGGTGTTGAAATGTCCGTGTCTGTATCAGTGCTAGCCATCTAATGTCCCTTTACAGTTATCGGAGGTGCCGTAGTGTCTGAGTGGCCTCCAGCTGCCATTCCTGAAGGGTATGGGGCTACTCTATGTTCCATGTTGTATCTACCATGCTTTACCCAAATGCTTTCAGTATCCTAGAGCATCTCCAAGGGCACAAGCCACCTGCACGTGGGCAACTGAGTTAGTCCTTCCCGTGCCAGGTGATGGGAAGGAGAAAGGGACTAGTTATGTGCATAGTGCCTGGGCAGCTGAGCTGCTTTCTAGCCCTGTTGAATAGGGATTCATGGACTGCACTAGTAGCTTAGACACAGAAATTCAGGTGTCTTAATCTGGATCTGAACCCCCACCTAGTAACTCTATTTACTAAATGGGGTTTATTTCCTTCCATCATGTCCATAAAGTTGCTGAAGAACATTTTTGTCCCTCCGAGTCCACAGGTGTTTCTGCGTAATGACCTTCCCATGGGCTTTTTTGTACAAACCAAGGGATGCGTTTCCTTTCCTTTCAACTGACTACATTTCTTCTGCTTCTCCTTTCTAATAGCTACACATTTATTTCATATTGTTTTGTTGTAACATATGACAGAAAAAAGTTGACAGTTCTTGGAATAGGCACTAGAGACTTTCTTAATGCATCAGATTGGGAAGAATTACCACAGGTATTACAAAAATTTATGATTTTTTTTTGCAAAGCTTGAGACATGTTTCATAGCAACATATGAGTTGTCCCTCTCAGGGCCACCTGAGCAAGCACTACAGTATAGGCATTTTATTAAATTACAAAGTTTTTTAACATCAGTTTATTTCAATGAAAACGGAGTTCTACCTGGAAAATTTGCTTTCTGCAAGGGTTGCTAAACTTAACGTTACTAATGAAAATAAAAGATGACTCCTTTGGGTATTGGTGGGACAAAATAGCTAAGAATAAAATCTATTTCATTTTTGTGTTATCATTAACATTGTGTATTACATTCAAATCAATGAGTTAGTTCAATTATGTGCAAATTTTCAAGCAGTGGCACAAACATTACTGAGGCTATAAGATAATTATATCCCTATATTTTAGATCAATGATAACAGTACCACAATTTAAAAACCCTTGGAAATAGTTCATGAAGGAGGATGCTTTCAGGTCTGTGGTTTAATTTAGATAAATGTAGAGGGGTATGGAGGTTATTTGTTTTTGTGTTTTAAACATTTGAAGTGTGTGGTGAATTGCCATAACTCTGGTCTCCTATAAGACACAATATACAGTATCAGAATATAATAAAATAGAATTTCATTGTGTTCATAGAATCAAAATCATAGAATATCTCAAGTTGGAAGGGACGCATCATCAAGTACAACTCCCTGCTTCTTGAAGGACTACCTAAAACTAAACCATATGACCAAGAGTGCCATCCAGATGCTGCTTGAACTCTGACAGCCTTACTGTTGTGACCGCTTCCCTGGGGAGCCAGTTTCAGTGTAGAGTGCCATCCAGATGCTGCTTGAACTCTGACAGCCTTACTGTTGTGACCACTTCCCTGGGGAGCCAGTTGCAGTGTCCAATCACCCTCTCAGTGAAGAACCTTTTCCTAAATGTCCAATCTGAACTTGCCCTGATGCAGCTTGATAAAATTTCCTCGTGTCCTGTCACTGGTCACCAGAGAGAGGAGATCAGCACCTCCCCCTCTTGGGGAAAAAACTCCCCAGCTTCAACTGTTTAGATGCCAAGGATAAGGGGGTGCCCCCCACCTGTGGGGAAAACCCAAGTGTAAATAGGAATTCAGTGCTGAAAAAACACCATTACTATGGAAAGCCCTTCTTTTATGATCTAAATTTGTATGAATATAACATGCAAGCAGAGGTACCTGATTTCTTACCTTTTTCTGGGCAGATGCCATCTAATGGTTAGCTTCAGCTTTATACCTTGAGTTACCTACAGCACTGTAATCTTGTACCCCATGGCCAATTCTGGTTATTAAGATGAAAAGTTCACTCATTCCTGAGTCTTTTGTCTAGATATACTTTCCTTTGGTTGTATTTGCCCTTGGCCTTACTTTGTGGTGTTTCTTAGACTAAAAGCATAAAGCATGAAATGTATGTTTCCGCAAAATATCTAAAAACCTTGAGGATCTTTTGTAGACAAGGTCTACAAATGTCTAGCTACGTTACAGTTGGCATTGTCCATGTTAATTTCTTGCTAATGAATACTTTCTTGTACATACAGTTCTCTTGAGTTACAAACAAAATTATTACTGTGCATTTGTACAATGAATACTTTCTTGTACATACAGTTCTCTGAGTTACAAACAAAATCATTACTGTGCATTTGCCTTATACACTGTGCTTATAAGTGAGTTTTCCTGCAAAATACCCATGCTTGGAAATTAAACTGGTTGGCAACTGAACAGGGCCTAGATATAGGTGTTTAATACTATTTGAGATACGTTAGGAAATTGAAAACATCCGTCCCGATGAGAAGCCAACTGGAATACCCAACATATCATGTATTGCACACGAAGCCATGTGGAGGTCACAGACTCAAGCCCAGTGTTTAAACCAGAGGTGAATAGAGGGAGTGAAGTGATTGTTATGGTTATTTTCCGTTTGCCTTTTCTAAGCATCATTCTCTTCTACGTGCACATGGACTGAATTGGTCATCAGCCTCCTAGCCTCAGAGAGGAGGACTTTCAGGGCACCTGTATAGACTTAAGAGCCTTGAATCATTTGCTCCCATGTAGACATGGCATCTGCTGCCTTCAGATGTCACTAGATACCTTTCTGTATGCTAAGACTCAAGACTAAAGAATATAGAACCTTAAAGCAAGTGTTACTGATCAGATCCAATATTTTCTGCTGAGACCGAAGTTAGGCTCTAGGCACAAAAGTCACCTGGACACTCTGATTATACCCCAAATTCAATGGACTGAAATTTGAATGCTAAATTGCCATTTTTCTTAGAGAATATCTTCTCCATAATTGTCACTACTGTTCTTATGTTTTTTCACTACTTATTTGGAGGACATTAAAGAGACCTTATCAGAAAATTCTGAGTATCATCAGAAAATCTCACTGTTGTAAAAAGAAAAATGTAAGAAGCTTAATTTTCATACCAAAGGTCCATTAGTTTAATATTAATTAATAATTATAATTAATTGATTCATAATTATTAAAAAATATATTCCAGAAGATTTTTTTTAGTGGTTTAGAATAAGGAATTGCAATATGATCTTAACTTTTTATTAAGACATTTGTGTTTCTCTTGCAGATTGCCACAGAAGCCATAGTAAATATTAGAACTGTTGCTAGTCTGACTCGAGAAAAAAGATTTGAGTCGATGTATGGAGAACATTTGGTTGTACCATACAGGTATAATAAAAATAACTAAACTGAAAAAATATATAAGTATTTAAACTATAGAATAAATTACAAACATTTACTTGGACAAACATTGGCGGTTTTGTTAGTATGTATTATTTACTCTGTAATTTCATTATATCAGAATTAATGTAAATATTATGCATATTTTTATTAACAAATGCAACCATCAGACAACATTTTTGTTCTTTGATTTAATTAATTTTCTGTGATAATGTTGGTATCTTCTATTGCAATGTCACTTGGTTTGGAAAAGTGTTAATTTTAAGTGAGCTCTGGAAGTCACCTGATCTAACTTTCCACCTGAAGCATTTCAGATATTTAATTAAAAACTTTTTAATATAAATTGAATATTTCATTAAGCCATTTTTAGAAGTATTAATAGGGTTGAAAGAAACAGACTGTTGAGTGTATCATAATGAACTGTTTAATATCTTTGTTATTATTTAACACAAAATTGCAAGTAAAGAAAAAATGACACAAAAATTTGGCTTTGGCTGAAGGTGGGCTAACCTTCAAAAAGTGCTCTTTTTTTCCTTTTATGTGATGCAGTAGTAAAATTTACATCTTCAAAGTGGTAATCATGGACTGAAGTGTTTTAACACCCAAACTGTGAGATGGTAAGACAACATACATAGAAACTAAGGTGTCACCCCTTTCTGCACCCATATTCCAAGCTATTCTTGGAAGTCAATTAAATTCTGGAAACAAGACTGACTTTTCTTTTGGACACAGCCTAACAGGAGACAAGGGATTGTGGTGTTTCAGTATGAGCGTGCTTCCCATTCATAGCAGTATCATCTGAAGCCAATTAATTGGTTTTTGCATACTAGGACTTAGGTATGATTGCACCTTTTCATGAAAATATGCATTCTTTCTTGCAGAAATTCTGTGAAGAAGGCACATATATTTGGATTTTGTTTTGCTCTTTCACAAGCAATGATGTTCTTTACCTACGCGGGCTGTTTCCGCTTTGGGGCCTATCTAGTGGTGAATGGCCACATGCAGTTTAAAAGTGTGTTTCTGTAAGTATCTCTTTTGCAATCTTTTTTTTCTGTCAGTCCAGAGATAGCTCTTTGTTTACTGCTAGAGATGTACTGGAACTATTGGGTAAGCTATGAGAAAACAGGCAAGTTCTCCTTCTCTGCTTAAATATAATGAAGGCACATTAACAAGTAGAGTCTCTAGGGGACTACAGAGTCTGAGCTGTTCAAGTAGGCCTGATATTGGATTTTCTTTTCTCTATTTCTCTCTTGTCTACAGGTTGAGACAGTATCCTACCTACTTGGTTTATTCTCACCAACTTTTTTGTTCATGTAGCTGTAAGGTCCTCTGTATATTCTACGAAAAACAGTTGTACCCGTTTATTGATGCATAATAATATTGTAAAAATCTTTTTAAGAATAGGTAATAGTTGTCTTTGGTTTTTGTATGTCAGGTTTATTCGTTGAAATTTGAAATCTTCTCTAAAATACACATTAAGTAATTGGAGACAAGGAAACCATAAGGTATATGCTGTGCACTATAAGGGGAAGATAACTAAATTATTTTAGATTACATCCTGACAATAAGCTTTTTCACTTAGATGAACCAATTTTGTGTGGGAAATCAAAGTATGAAGCATGAATGTTCAAACATTATGTAGTGTACTGTACATACCCATAGTCAGGTGGAGAGTTTTATTTTTAATTTAAACAGGTACTGCAAATAAAATATGACTCTAATGTGCAGTATTCTTGGAAGATGTATCCATTGCAATCTGAAATTATACAAGGAATAGCACAATTATGTATCTCTAAGGGCACTTCATAGGCCTTTAAGGACAGAAACTCTACAAAATTTTAAGTAGCATATGCTTAGCTTTTTACCTTTATATTTTGGGGTTATAATCACTGTTTATCCAATCATTGACTATAATACCTAAGAACCCCTATCAAAACCAAAGTCCTATTCCTCTAGATCATATATAAACTTGGAAGAAATATAATTTCTAATTTAAGAGGCAATAGCTCAATACAGATACCTAAGAAATGCCAGTCATACCACTTTTTTTTTGTTGGCAACCTGATTAAAGGTAGTTAACACAGCTTATTTTGACTAGAAGATGTTGGAAAGTGTCTGCATCCCATCTCTAGCCAGCTGCTGGAGTGAACTTTCAGTGGTTCAATTAGTTTTGGAAGGGATTGTCTGACCTAAAACTGTGTGAGCCCTTTTAGGCTGTTCAAGTGCAGAACAAAACAGATTAGTTTTTATAGCTCTGAAGATAAAAGATAAAAATATCATGTAAATTAATTTATTTTACTTACCTTAAAACAGGCTAAGAGGTTTCATATGTCAATTACCATCTCTCAGTGATGAGTAATCCTATGTTGTGTGGCAGTAATTAACAGCCGAGGACAGCAGGTTCTTAAACCATTCTAATGTAGCCTGTAAAGATACATCTACACTCACCAGGAAACAATAATAACGTAGTTTTCTACCTTTTCTTGGTGTTGTGAACCCTTCAATTTTTTTCCAGCAGAGCAGTGATAGCAAATTAAATCTTTATTCTCATCTTGTTACAGGCTGAATTTCTTATTTTCATTGATGCCTTAAAAACGAATCACTAACTCCTGGAGGTCATTGAATTGTAAAGAGGAAACCACAGCAACAGTAGAACAGGATTAGAGGAATGGTTTTACCATCCATTGACCACTTTCCTCCTAGCCCCACTTGAGACTTCATATAGTTAAGCAGTATTAATAATTAAAGAAATTAGTGCTAATAAGTAACCAAAACATTGTATTTGGGATGGAGGCTTGTTTATCGTACTTCATTAAAAGAGCATAAAATAAAATTTCTGAAGTTAAATGAATAATTAAAGCAATAATAGTTGCTACTTTATTCTTTTTAAATTTAGTCCCCTTTTTTCTCCAAGTAAAACAAAAAGTTGAATGCAGCCCCATTTCCATTTTCTTTGTCTTCATTGTCTATTTATTAACCTATTTTTTTCCTGTTTTCTTTTATAGGGTGTTTTCAGCAGTTGTGTTTGGTGCAATGGCATTAGGACAAAGCAGTTCCTTTGCTCCAGACTATGCCAAAGCCAAGATATCAGCAGCCCACCTGTTTCTGCTCTTTGAAAGAGTGCCCTCCATAGATAGCTACAGCGAGGAAGGAGAGAAACCTGTGAGTAATGTTATTTATTGACAGTGTGGACAGTACTCTTCTCACTTGTTTCAGACTGGTTTTTTGTTCACTTCTGATTACTTCCTTATCTCAATGTATTCTTGACACTTTATCCAAACATAACACAGACCAAGTTCTCCATTGTGAGTCCAGCTTTCACCCACGTTGTCTAAACGTTATTTGTTTTGAAAATCTAGTTAAGGTACAACTTGTGTAGAATTCAACCAGCAGAATTATGAGCGTTTTCAAAATAGTTCAGGGCTGTACTTTGATTTTATAGCTTCAAAAAGTTTCAGACCACAGCGGTAAAGCAGCCTTCCAGCAAATGCAAAACCATTGGTGTCAGTGGGGAAAAACGAGTTCTACATTTCTATTTGAATAACCTGTCAAATTTTCTTAAAAATGTAACAGTGATACTATTTCAATTATAGGAAGTATTTGGAGGAAACATAACTATCAAAGATGTGTCATTTAACTACCCAAACCGACCAGAGGTCAAAATCCTCCAAGGTTTGAATCTGAAAGTAGAAAAGGGACAAACCCTGGCACTTGTTGGTAGCAGTGGCTGTGGAAAGAGCACGGTCGTTCAGCTGCTTGAGAGATTCTATGATCCACTGGATGGAGAAATGGTAAGCATTTTCCTAAGAATATGTCAATAATGTTGTCAGAGTGTGCTTATTTGGTTTTACGTGATGTGATCAAGTATAACATATATTTCTAGTTTAATTTTTAAAACATTTTTAATGTTAAAGACAGGCAGTGGCTCATCAGCATTCCTTATTTAAATGTGATGAAATAATATAATGGAAAAAGCCCTGATTTCCCACATTGTAACGAATTAATGAAACAACATCTTTGTTGTAAAAATATGCCTGATCTACAGCCTAATGATGGCTTTGAATTCAGAGCAAATTTCCTGAGGATTTTATGTTAAGAACACTTTAGAAGTTATTAAATATATGCATCTACTTCTGTATAATGTAGTAAGAGAATCTGCTATCTATGTTCTTTCCTAGAATAGTGGACATCATTACAAATATAATTTTTATCATGATTTTTGCTTGTCAGAATAATTTTCCAGAGTATGCCCACTTACCAAGCAATAGATTGTAAATAATTTTAGTAATTTTGGTTTAAATCCATCTAGGATTTCCCACACTACTTCAACTTCCTCACCAGAGTTTTTGACCTTGTGTCCATAAATAACCAACAATGGTTTTCTGAAGGTTTCTGACACAGAAACCACAAAAGCAGTGGACTAATTTACAAGCCCCCCTCCGCTGTGGGCTGAGTGAAAGGAGTGTGTGCTTAAAAGCGAATAATTTTCCAGAGTATGCCCACTTACCAAGCAATAGATTGTAAATAATTTTAGTAATTTTGGTTTAAATCCATCTAGGATTTCCCACACTACTTCAACTTCCTCACCAGAGTTTTTGACCTTGTGTCCATAAATAACCAACAATGGTTTTCTGAAGGTTTCTGACACAGAAACCACAAAAGCAGTGGACTAATTTACAAGCCCCCCTCTGCTGTGGACTGAGTGAAAGGAGTGTATGCTTAAAAGCACTGTCAGAAGAATGCTATGTTGGTCTGGAAAGAGAGAAACTGTGCCTAAAAATTGTGCTATTTGGTATAGTGGATCCAAAATGCATAATAACTGAGTTCTCGAGCTTCATCAGTGACTTTTGACATCAAATAAGGAACAGGAAGCAGACCTTAGCAGTCTTCAAATGCATTGGAATTCTAGGACAAAGAAATAGCAAATGCTGATGTAATTGAAAGCAATGTCTCCTTGCTTTTTCTTTCCCCTCTCCCCTTAACATCTGCTGGTACAGAAATGTTGCCACTGGTTTCAGTGGATTTTGAATCAGGTTCATTATGATCTCTTTCCTTTGAAAAACAACTATACTGACTGCGAATTGGCTGCTCTAGCACAAACTGTGGGATTAGTAGATTAATCATGGTCAGTAGCTATTCTCTAAAGGGGAAGTTCTTCAATTTAGGCAGCTGATCATGTCACCCAACGCCGAGCCTGAGCACTGCACCAGGTGATTCTGGTGGTGATGTAACAGCCCTTTTAATGTCCTGCTATGGTTGTGTCCAAGTCAATAGGACTTGTATAATTATGAAACTGATCTATCCAGAAAAAAATAATTCTGTTGTTGTTTATCTAATAGACAATGAGAACAACTCAGTAGCCAAATTTAGCAGGTGTGACTGAGTTGCAATAAAGAAAACTGGCTGCAAATGACATGTTAAGGAATCCAGAAGTAACTTTGTACATTGTCAGGCATTACATCACAATTAAATTTAAGATTGGGTTCTTGGTTTAGAAGCATGTGAATGAATGAACCCAACTCTTCCTTTATGTTAATGGAATGCTACTGCCAAGCTGTTCCTTCACTGGGAATATATACACAACACAGAGGAAAGTTTTCCCACCAAAGAAAGAAATGAAACAATTTTACCCAAAGTTCTTTGATGTTGCCTCAACATATCCTGTCTTCCACTTTCAGGTCTTAAAATACATGATTAAATCTTGAAGAAAAGAGAAGGACTGAGGCAGCAGAAAGAACTATGCTCAATTTTATATGATAGCCCTTAGAAAATTTTGGAACATACAGGAAAAGGAGGGCAAGGGATTATGTTAGCTTTCAATAGGGTATCTCTATAGAAAGAGCTGCAATTGCACAACTTCTGGGTATGGATTTGCAGTAAGTCTCAAATACATATATAGCCATGTGACTAAAATTTCAAATGTTGGGTTTCTCAGCTTTTTGATGGCAGAAGTGCAAAGACACTCAATATCAAGTGGCTGAGAGCTCAGATTGGTATCGTCTCACAAGAGCCAATGCTGTTTGACTGCACCATTGCTGAAAACATCGCGTATGGGGATAACGCCCGGCAGGTGTCACAGGCAGAAATAGTGAATGCAGCAAAAGAAGCCAATATTCATTCCTTCATTGATTCTCTGCCAGACGTAAGTTACTTCTTTTCTCTCCTTCTCAGAACTGGAGAAAATTGTGTCCATTGAGCTGAAAATTGTAAATATCAGGGAAGAAAATCCACAATTATGTCTAATTGAGAACTGGAAGTGTGGGGTGGGGTTTTTTAAGTGGGTTAAATTCTTAAGATCCTTTTTATCTCAAGAATGTGTAAAAGACTCTGCTAGACTGACAAGATTTTTATGCATTTCTTCAGTTATACCTAGTCAGAATTTAAATTTCTAGTATTCCTACAATTTACTAAGAAAATCTTTCATATATATATATGACCAACACATAATAATGTACATCTTGGGCCAGATGAAAGGTCTGCAATGAACAAAGTAATGCAAAACGTGTTTACAAATAAGTATTCGAAAAGGCTAAACATCTAATCGCACTTCCCTTGAAATCTCATCTAACTGCAGAATTTGTGACTCACTAACTTCCCAAGGTAGAAATCATGTTTTGTTGTTTAATAGCCCTTTCTTCTGTGGGCTTGACAAATCAAAACTTCCAGAATCAAGGAGGTTCCCAGCTGAGTTGTATGTTGTACATATTCAGCTTAATTTCAGGCTATTAAGCTGCTTTATGCAGTTCTTGAAAAAATACAAAGGCCAAAGCCCATGATTTTTTCAGTTCCTGTTTAGTTTCTAATCACTTATCAAGATCTGCTCTTTCCAAAACTCAGTAGAGAAATCTTGTGATATATAATGATGTCTCATAAATCTTTGGTACTTTTTGCAACCAAACATATAATAACTCAAAGACTATTATGAGTTTTTCCAGAGACCTAATTGGTCTGCCTTAACTTACAGAACTAAATTAAAAGCATAACTGTCCAAAACTGAAATATAGGAGACCTAATTGGTCTGCCTTAACTTACAGAACTAAATTAAAAACATAACTGAAATATAAATATAGATAAATATATGTATAAATGTCTATGTCTATATAAAGATATGGTATATAATTTGGCGTGAAGCTGGTACATCTTATACATTGCTTTTTTATTTCTTGAGGATGAATAGAGATGGGTTAGTATAAGTGATTTGTTAGGATGCTAGCTTGGCGTGTTTAAGGCCGGGTTTGATCCCCAGGATTGTCAGTGAGCTTTGGTTTTCTGTCTCCTCAGTGAGAACAATGTTCCTTTCCAACCTCAGAGGGGTTGTTGCTTTGAATTTACGAAATGCTTGATGCTACAAAGAAGTCTCCTAGTGAAAGATCTCTAGATCCGTGGCAGATGATAGCAATTCTGGTCATCTGTTTTCAGAGAGCTATTGGCATGGAATATGCACTTCATAGATGGCTGGTGTCAGGGTCAATATGTTTAAATACACTTAAGGGTCAATTTGCATTCATAATCTGATCTTAATATATTGTTTCTAGAAATACAACACCCGCGTAGGAGACAAAGGAACCCAGCTTTCTGGTGGTCAGAAACAACGTATTGCTATCGCCCGAGCTCTTGTACGTCAGCCCCAAATTCTCCTGCTGGATGAAGCTACGTCTGCCTTAGATACAGAAAGTGAAAAGGTAACTTGATTGTGAGCTACGACTCTGGAATCCAAATCCGTGTTTCTTTGTATAATGATTATCGTTTTCACTCCCACAGATTAAAGCCCAAAGCTGGAAATATGGTGTTTTATGCAAATTACATATTTATGCTAGCAAGAAATGAAAGGTCCTACTCCTCCTTGCAAAAAAAAAATATAATTTTTTTTGCATCTTTACAGCAGTAGGCAGATTGACAGAGCAATGAAGAAGGCATGTCTTTGCCTGAAATTCTTTAGACTTCCATTGGAAAAGTGCTATCAAATTTGAATCATGAGGCACAACTTTCAGAACCTGAAAAGTATGAGGGTGCTGCCAGAAACCCTTTTTTCTGTGAAATGACCAAATCTTGCTTTCATAATTTTTCTTGTTTCTCCCATTGCTCTGCACTCCTTGATATATTCATGGCTAATGGGCAAACTTCTGGTGAAAAACTTGCTAGAACACTTATTTCTTTTTTAATGCCAAAGCTGCAATCTTGGCATAACAGAAGTACAATCTAGCTGTAGAAAATCAACACAGATTCTAGCAAAGTACTTAGTATTCATAGGCAAATATTATAACAAATACTATAATCAGAACAGCTCAAACCCTATAGACTAAGTTTTGATCAATTCCAGGCATAAAAAAATAAGGTTTGATGGGAAAATGTCGTTAAATAATTCCAGGATTCTTTGTTTTTTTAATTATGTGCCAATTGGGTACAGAAATTTAATCTCCTATTTTATTCTGTATTAATAAACATAAAGAATAAAGAAAAGAAAGCAGAGATTCTTATTAGTATTTTTCTGGCAGTGCAAGCTTTAAAAAAAAACATGATTAATGAGACTTCCTGTGAACTCATGAGAATTAGTATGATAGTAGTTGACCCAAGATTACTGATTTAACTCCTATATATAATTAATCAGTCATGGAAGGGACCTCTGGAGGTCCCTGATGAAACCTCCTCTTCAAACAAGGGCCAATACTATATTCCAACGAGGTTGCTTAGTGGCTGTGCCCAGTAGGGTACTTGACAATCTCCAAGGAGTTTCAATAAGCTCTCTTTTGTCCCTGTTGAAGTGCTTAATTATCTTTGCAGTAAACATTTGCTATATCCAGTGAGAACTTCCCCTGTTACAATTTATGACCATTTTCTCTTGTTGTCCTGGTTCCATCTCATCCTCTTAGCTATCATGGCATAGTCTGCTCGGACAGCTTTGACTCCTTGCCAACATGGGCTAATTCTAAAACAGGAAGGTAAAGCCACAGGTTCCCTTTGCTCACTGTCACGTTACAGTTGAGTTCACAGATGGCAATTGGGGTGTTTCTCACAACAGCTGCCAGAATAGTTCATCTTTTGGTTTGTTCATTGCACAGATCGTCCAGGAAGCACTGGATAAAGCCCGAGAAGGTCGCACGTGCATCGTGATAGCTCACCGCCTCTCCACCATCCAGAATGCTGACAAGATTGCCGTGGTCCAGAACGGCAAGGTCGTAGAGCAAGGGACCCATCAGCAGCTTCTGGCTGAAAAAGGCATCTACTATTCTCTGGTCAATGTTCAAAGTGGGTCATGCAACATGTAAATTAAAGGCAGTACTTATCTCTGAATTGTCACTGTAATTATTTCCATACTGTTATTTGCAGTACTTATCTCTGAATTGTCACTGTAATAATTGTCAGTGTAATTATTTCAATATCAATAGTCAGTCTTGTTACTTTTGGTTTTCCTCCTTCCTTTCATAAGTCCTACAAAACCAAAAAATACCAAGCAAATATGTACCAGTTTCTCACTACTAGTTTTCATTATTCAAACCACTCTACTATGTGGCCAAAGCATGTGCACTCATAAAAGCAGAAGCATTCTAAGCCAAATGGAGTTAACACTAGCTTGCTTTGAATTCTGTCAAAATCACACTCATTAGGCATGTCTGGTAAACAACCTGTAAACACTTCTCATGTTCAGCAAAAATATTTTTTTATTTTGCTATTGCCAGAAACAAACCTCAAGCCTTACCCTCACTGTGCCTGCATATGGCCCAGTCAGTTCTGGCCTCTTAGGCTTGTTATCAACTCGTTAGGAAACCTTGCAAGGTTTCCTAAGCTGGAGCTTCATGCTAGATGTCTCTCCTTACGATGTGGAGTTTTAGCCTGGGATGACAACAAAGGTCTTGGAAATATGGGCATAGGCTGAAAACAAAGGTCCCAGAACTGTAAGCACCACACTGATGGTCAATTACTGATCATCGAAGAAGTGCAACCTTAAGGGCTGGGAAAAGACTGCTTTAAGTATAACACAGAAAAGCAGCAGCAAATAAGAAAGACCCTCCAAGTGATGGGCAAGGCAAGGCACCTGCTGCAGCCTGGGGAAGTAGTATCTGCTCGTCTCCCAAAGTCCTAGGAGTCAGAGTTCAAGGGCTAAGAACACTTTAAAGACTGCAATATTTTATAAAAGGTGAAAATCTTGAATTTGGGCTTGGAGGAGGGCGAAGGAAGGACACCTTTTTCAGTGTTAACATCCTTCATTGAAGAGCTCTTAAACCTGATCACCCTGATGATTGAGACTCTCAAGGACTGTAACCAACGGTGCTAATTACATGGCATCAGCTCTGTGATATTGTATATTAGTTGCTAATTTAGGATGACTGTTAAGGACTAACTGCTTTGAATGTGTAGTGATTAATAATTATTAAGAACTAACCATTAGCAATGTATATTGTTAATGAATATCTATGCAGTAAAGTTTATTTTTAAGTTTTAAACTGGCCTCATTAATAGTCTTCCAGACTAGCAATTTCTGATTCCCTGAGATTTATACCTAAGATCTGTCATAGCTACATGTAGATATTTATCCACACACAGCCTACCTGATAGGCATTTTGGCTCATCAATGTACTAATCACACTCTCCAGAATGCTGATTAATGCAGTCTTCCTTTTGAATCACCAGTTTACTTCTGTTCCTGGCTCAGATGGAAAACCCATTTGACCAGCAAATTTGTTTGCTTCCTATTTATGTATTACTTGACGCAATAAGGTTCTTGCCCATGAGTCAGGCTATTAGCCTGCACCATAATATAAATAAATTATACTTGCAATTGCAAGAATGGAATTGATATTCTTTAACATTATAGTCTGAAGATTCAAGTGAGAACATATTTAGGCTGATTATTTTAATGAATTTTGGATTTTAGTCTTTTCTTTTTAAAACTACGCTTTTTAATCTTTGATGATACAGTTTCTAATTATTGGATCAGTAATGATTGGACTGTTTTCCTAGCTTGTATCATTTCAAAGATCTTTGACTTAACAGAAAAATTTAGCTCTTTCTGCAAATCAGGAAAGCACTGTAAAAGTTTTGCGACAGATGTGAAAATCAACTTTGAAAATTTTGACCACATAGTGATCAATAGACCATCTATTTCAGAAATTCATGTGAAATGTAGAATCTTTCCAAACAAATCTGTTTTTCTCTATTCTTTTCTTCCACATTTCTAAAGAAATATTTGCCCTTTGCTTAGATTTATGCAAAAGTTTGCCAAAGACCTTCACATTTGGTTGAGAGGCACTATAAGGCAAGTAAGCATTTTTCTTTAAGGGTAATGGATCTTTGTTTCCAAATCCACCAGAAATGCTTAAATAACTATGCTGCTGCTCACAATTGCTGTCCTCTCAGAATTTCCTTTTGGAAGACCACAACAACCATATTACTACTGTTGTGCTACCACCAGATGCCTCACTGTGTAATTTTTAGTCACAAAGCCAAAAGGATAGGCAGACACATCTCCAAAAATGCCCTATGAAGTTGTCCATTCATACACTTTTACATTATAATGCTGGCCCCAAAGGAAGGGTTGACTGACCTAGGACAATTCTGCTGTAAGAACCATTATTTTCTTGCATCTTTCTACAGCACACAAGAGATCTTACTTCCTAGCTCTGCCTTTTCAGTTAGGCTTTGAGGCATTTTGGTTCACCTTGATATCCTAAGATACTTATCTGAGCTCTTCTGAGCTCCTCGTTGGAATAGTCAGCAATCATCTTCGACCTTGAGCACTCTTGATGATATACACGGGTTGTTATTCTGAAGTAAAAGGCCTTTTTTTCTCTGTCTTGTTCTTCTTTTGAGAGCCTGCAGCAGTCTCAAGCAGAACTTACTTTTCTAGAAGAAGGTAATCTAGCAGTGTTTTTCACACATTTCTTGTGCCTCTTGCCCCATTACCTTTGGAACAAGTCTTTAGAGACATGTCAGCATCAACACCACTTTGGCAATCCAAACCACTTTCCAAGCATTTGTGGGGAAAAAGGAACCAAGAAGCACTTAAGTTCAACAGTCTGATAGCCTTCCTGCTGAAACAACTAATCAAAGGATCTCTCAGAACAAAAACGAGGTTTGGGTCTAGAAAGCCTTTTTTACTACAGATTCTCATGAGGGTGTTGAGAACACTGGTGTTTATCAGAGTGTTGAGAATACTAGTCTTCTATTGCCCAGCATTTTCCAACATACTTACCCCTAGAAGGGCATTTTGCTATTCCTTATGCAACAAATACCTCACTACTGTGCCCTTCTGTAATTTCTGACATAGACCAAGAGCATAAATAAACTCCAGCATTCTCCCACCCCTCAAAAGATGATGAAGGAGTATCAGCAATAGCATCGACTACGTTCCATCTCCAAACTAAGACTGTAAATCACTTCTGGATCTCTACTAGTCTCTTCTCCAGGCATTCCTTCAAAGTTCTTCCAGAACTACCCCACACGTCAGGAGATATTCAACAATATTCTACCCTGACACTGACTCCCCATCAATCTAGCTTTAATGGAACCAGTTCTTCTTCCTTATGAGTAAGTCCTTTGAACCTGTTGTCTCTTGCTGCTGTACATGTCTAGGAAAATGACCTTCCTGGTAGCAGTCATTTCTGCAATACACTTAAGATCTTCTTGACATATTTGTTAATTAGTAATTCTTGTAATCAGTCATACTACAAATAGACATAAAGTTAATCTCTGCCTCAAGATGCACTGTCTGTTTGTACATTTATAGCTCTTCCCCCTATTCCTCTCCCTCAAAATTCAATCATCTACCTTGTAGACTTGTTGAAAGGAAAGAAGACGACAACTTGGAGGAGAGGAGAGACATGGAACGTGGCCTACGAATACAGGGTAAAAACACTAAACTAGCAATTTTTCTGCAGAAGCAGCCACATTACAAGTGTATTTATAGAGAGCCTCAATAACTGTTACTGTCAAGGACCCAGTCTTTCTTGTAGATGAGTTATCTAGAACAATGTAGTTAGTATTTCTAAGAATCATGGAATCACATAATGGTTAGAATTGGAATGGACCTTAAAGATCATCTATTTCCAACCTCCCTGCCCTGGGCAGGGACACCTCCCACTAGACCAGGACAATATCTTTTATTCTAGTTATTTTAATGCAGTGAGCTGAAAAAAGAAATTAAGAAACAGGACCAGCAGCCACTTCAAATCCTTTTCTGTGAATTCCATGGACTGTAGAGATGCAGAGATTCTCAAAAGTCAAGAACAGGAAGGAAAAGAGTGGAACACAGAAGGACAACTATCGTTAGCAATCCTTGCTATTGTAAGGTGAGCACATTTCCTTTTGTCTTGGTATGCTTATTCCTGCATTTATTTCCTTCCAGCTGTACTCTGTTAATTAAGGAGGTCAATATACTAGCGCTGTTGCTGTAGACATCTATGACAGGGCTACATCTAACTGAAAGTGAACATTCATGCCGAAGTGGGCAGGGACACCTCCCACTAGACCAGGACAGTATCTTTTATTCTAGTTATTTTAATGCAGTGAGCTGAAAAAAGAAATTAAGAAACAGGACCAGCAGCCACTTCAAATCCTTTTCTGTTAATTCCATGGACTGTAGAGATGCAGAGATTCTCAAAAGTCAAGAACAGGAAGGAAAAGAGTGGAACACAGAAGGACAACTATCGTTAGCAATCCTTGCTATTGTAAGGTGAGCACATTTCCTTTTGTCTTGGTATGCTTATTCCTGCATTTATTTCATTCCAGCTGTACTCTGTTAATTAAGGAGGTCAATATACTAATGCTGTTGCTGTAGACATCTATGACAGGGCTACATCTAACTGAAAGTGAACATTCTCTCATTTCTCTAAGCAAGCCCATCTTCTACAGGGTTAACAAAGATATGGCCCATGAAGTCTAGGGCACAGTTCTTCCCATTCTAGAGTTGCTGTCACTAGCTGGCCCCATGAACAACAACCTTGTGTCGTGTCTCTTCATTAAAGGATATGAGCATGAAAATCACAAATACCTACATTGTCAATGCCTTAGTGTAGTGAAAATGAGACTTAGATCCACCACTACAAAATGTTTCAAAAAAGTAGATTTGTAAACACTAGCTGCAGCTTTGTGTTCACAAAGATGGAGACATTTTTAATGGAAATTCTAGAAATTATATACTCTCATTTCTCTAAGCAAGCCCATCTTCTACAGGGTTAACAAAGATATGGCCAATGAAGTCTAGGGCACAGTTCTTCCCATTCTAGAGTTGCTGTCACTAGCTGGCCCCATGAACAACAACCTTGTGTCGTGTCTCTTCATTAAAGGATATGAGCATGAAAATCACAAATACCTACATTGTCAATGCCTTAGTGTAGTGAAAACGAGACTTAGATCCACCACCACAAAATGTTTCAAAAAAGTAGATTTGTAAACACTAGCTGCAGCTTTGTGTTCACAAAGATGGAGACATTTTAAATGGAAATACTAGAAATTATACAGGGCTGTTTTAAAATGACCAAACATTTAAAGTCATTGATATTTTAGAGAACTTAAAAGACTGTGTATGCATAGATAATGTGTATATAATCTGTGTGTTAATAGATTCACTTGAAGAGTCTGTGGGTAGAAATTATATCACTCATTTGCTCAGTAAAGGAGATAAATATATTAATTTTTTTTTTTTTAATACAGCAGACAATTGCTCTAAAATAAAATAGCAGGGTCCTTACATCATCAACAAAACAGGAATAGTTTTTTATTTCTGTATGACTTCTGATTTGGTTCTCAAATCACCTATGAAAACAGGGTAAGTGAATAACGTGATTAATGTGGAATCTAAGAAAAAAAACTAAATTCAGGATACACAAGAAGTTAAAATGATATTGAGGGGGAAGGAATGCATATCTATCCGTCACAGTCACTTCTAGTGCCCACCCATTTTTCAAGTGCCCTTAATTAGGCCAGCTTTATTTACAGCAATATATAAAAAGAGTCAGGGCAGAACATAGAAAGAAGGAAGTTATTGGAGCTGTAACACGACCAGCAAGTCAGCGTTACCTGCTCTCTATTGACACCGAGGCTCTGACAACCTGTTTGGTTGACACTGGCTTCACACTTTCTTCTTCCCAGGCACTCTTGACTTTCTCCCATACTAATTTATTCTGACTTTCACTTGTACGTCTATCACATTTTGTACAGCTTTAATCGATGTACTTGTTTGTTGTACAAACTCTTTAGTCATTCCTTGATATGCACATATTTTATAGTGATGTAAAATAATACTTCATTTCCCTGTTGTTCAACAAACAAACACAATTTATGTACACATTCCAAGGGAAGGTTTGAAGAAGTCACTATGGAATTAGGACATTTTCCTCCATCCACAAAGTGAACTCAGCATAGAAATTCCTAATTTAAATTAAGTTTCCCCAAGATTTTCTGTTGGAAAGCTCCACAGAAGATTTATCTCCACGTGCTTGTCTATTCTTCAATGTAAAAGAAGATGAGTAGTTAGCGATGAGAGTTATTTACATATTTGTTAAACCAGAAACAGCTCAGACATTAGTCTCATGCACAGGAGAATTGCAGTTCAGGATGCTAATGTTACAAGGTTCAGCTTGTAATGATGACACATACATCAATCTAGTTTTGCAGATGTTTATCATTTCATTTCCTGACATTTCCTGGGGAGCTCGATAGATCCTCAGAAACGTAGCTGCTCACTTGGCTCTCATTTGAAATCTTTGCTTTGAAGACATGGTTATTCCTTCCAACTCCCATTCTGCTATTATTACCTGAGACTTTAAAGATAGAAAATATATATGTGCTTTCCACCTAAGAATCTTTCATTCATAAAGGCTTTCTAAAATATCTTTCAAAATCTCTTTAGAATTCCTCAGGAAAAAATAAAGAGCTAAGAGGAATTTCTGTGTCTGAACTTTCCCGTGTTTCCTTTGAGTTCAGGATGGAAGATGTACATTTTCTTCATTATCACCCGTACTATTAATCAGTGACTTTTCTTTCTGTGGCCATGTCTTTAATTTGCCACATGATGGCCTCATTTGTTCAAGCAAAGTTACTGAGCATTTTCTTTTAGAAATCTTTTTTTTATTTTCTTCTTCATGTATATCTTGTTCAGGTAAATATATACAGTGTTCTGTCTAATCCAAAGAGCAATATTCTTATGAGCTTTTGGTTACTGGCCAAGATCCCCACCCTCTTCTCCGCCCAAGGGGATAATATTAATTTACAGCCCTGACAGCATTGCTACCGTGTCTGCTAAAGTCAGAGTTCTTAAAACTGGATTAAGGCAGAGCCATCAACTGCTCTCCCCAGCTTGGAACACATTAAGGAGTCCTGCTGCAGGCAATCAATGATGGTAGATAATGTTTACCTTGGCATTTAAATCAAAGGCCTTTCATTTATTTCTTCGTAATTTAATCTCTTTTGTCATAAAATATATTAAGATAAAGGCAAAGGTTAAACAAAAGTCTTCCCATGTATTAAAAGTAATTCTGTGTATTAAAAGAGCAAGAAGGTTTTCATTTAGACTGGGGAATTTGATTCCAGATATTGTATAAAATATTTCTAAGAGGAAATATGGCACTAAAAGCCTGTTTTTTTAAAATCTGTGTCTTCATGGATTTTGAGCCATTACTTTTTAAATTAAAAATTTTGTATTACTTTGTGGAAGTTGTATAACAGGTTAGCAAAAGGTAACAACTGAAATTTCATTCTCGAAAAAATTTAAAAATATTCATTGGACACTGAAGAAAGAGAAATGGCAGCAAACCCTACTTGGAATAAAATTAATTCAGCTGCCAATCCTTCTGTTTCCTTTAAGAATATATTATTATTCTGGAATAGGAGCTGGTGTTCTTTTTGCTGCATATATTCAAGTTTTATTTTGTATGCTGGCTGCTGGTTGCAAATAAAAAGAATCAGACCCAAAATTTTTTCATGCTGTAATGAGACGGGAGATTAGATGGTCTGATGTGAATTGTGTGAGTGAACTCAACACTAGGCTGGTTAATTAATAACATTTAATTGCCAATGGGTATTCATTTTAGTTATTGAAAATAAGTTGTAATATATCCCTCAGAGAAATGGTATTTTATCTTACTAAACCCTTCTATTGCTATTAATTTATTATTAAATAATATCCAATTATTTATTCAGACCCTGAGATGTGTATGGATCATTTAAACAGAGTCTGAGGAACGGAGATGTGGGAGAACTTCAGGGAGCATGATGGAGCACTGACAAAATCTACTGTATTCCAAGAGTTAATTTCTGTCTTCTCTACATTTATTTGTTTGGATATAATTTGGTTTGGGTTTTTTCAGTGAAATCTCCAAGATTAATGAAGGAATAGGTAAAAAAAAAGGCAATGTTCTTTCAAGCAGTGGCTACCTTTTCACTAGATTTATAGCTGATTTTACAAACAGTTGGAAATTAACACTTGTGATGCTGGCACTCAGTCCTGTCCTGGGATTCTCATCAGCTCTCTGATCTAAGGTAGGCAAAACTATGAGTTTTAAATAAAATAGTAATCCATATTTATTTTTTTTTTAATCCCATTTGCTGTTTGTTAAGACTTGAAAATGCAATTTGGCTGTTAGGAAATTCAGATCTCGCTTGCAGAAATGTGTGGATGTGCATGATGACACCGGTACAGCTGAAGAAGTGTAGTGTGTCCGTCCGTGTGTCCCCCCACACCCCAACCCCCTCAGCACAGCTGGACCTCTGCCACCTTCACTGGACTCCATGACAACACCACCAAAATAAGGGAGTACTGTCAGTAAAAATAAATAAATCCTGGGGGGCATCAGGAAGAGTGTGACCAGCAGGTGGAGGGAGGTCATCCTGCCCCTCTGCTCTGCTCTGCCCTGGGGAGGCCCCATCTGGAGCACTGGGTCCAGTTCTGGGCTCCCCAGTTCCAGAAGGACAGGGAACTGCTGGAGAGGGGACAGCAGAGGGCTACAGGGATGATGAAGGGCCTGGAGCATCTCCCTTACGAGGAGAGGCTGAGGGACTTGGGTCTTTTTAGTCTGGAGAAGAGAAGGCTGAGGGGGGATCTGATCAATGCTTATAAATACTTCAAGGGAGGCATCAAGAGGATGGGGTTGGTCTTTTTTCAGTGGTGCCCAGGGACAGGACAAGAGGAAATGGGCACAGACTTGAATATAAGAAGTTCCACCTAAACATGGGGAGGAACTTCTTTCCTGTGAGAGTGGCAGAGCCCTGGCAGAGGCTGCCCAGGGAGGTGGTGGAGTCTCCTTCTCTGGAGACATTCAAACCCACCTGGACATGTTCCTGTGCAACCTGCTCTGGGTGGACCTGCTTTGGCAGGGGGTTGGACTAGATGATCTCCAGAGGTCCCTTCCAACCCATATCATTCTGTGATTCTCCGAAATATAGTTGCTTTTGCCTAGAACTTGCAAAGGAACATCAGGGTATCAAGTACCGACAACTGAATTTCAGTGACACTTGCCAGCCTTTTGGCTAAAATGAAAATCCCGAGCCTTTTTAACAAACCAATCCCTATTGTGGGTGTTAATATGAGGACCAGTATAGTGCCTGGTGGGTGCTCTAAGTCCCTGGTACTTCACAGCACAAGTGCTCTGCTGCAGCTTCCTCTGCAGCCTGCAGTGCATCAGGAGCATGAACGTTCCTGTACTTGTTGGGAAATGGAATGTCCTGACAAAAACCAGAGCTGTTTGACAGTGGTGGTGCAAGTATTTCTAAGTGAAGTTCCTCCAGCTTTCTGTAGAGAAGTAGAAGAAGAACTGAAAATCCAACCTCATTTTTTGGTAGCAGTTAGCATGCATCTTTTTAATTAATATATTGTATGCCAATCAAGCTTTGTCATGATGCCCTTCATCAAATTTCTGCCTTGTAAGTTAAATGTGGAGTCTTTTATAAGTCTTTATAAATAAAACAAAACAGATTGGAAATTCAGTCCAATAAATTTAGAATTTGTAGACATCAGAACAAAGCTTCAGCTCATTCTGTTATTGATTGAATGGGAGAGTTAAAACATCTTGCTTTTACACGGGTAATTTCTGTGTTCATTAACAAAGAGCTAACTAGATACGCAAGAGCAGGAGCTGTTGCAGAGGAACGTTTTGAACTCTGGTAGCATTTGGAGGACAGAGAAAAGAAACTGAAACGTGAAAATAAAGTATCCGTATGTTGGATGTTTTTATAATGGTGACTAAAGAGGTTTTAAGGTTGGGTTTTTTTTATAGCTTTGCTGCTGAATTTTTTCTTTTCTTTTTTTATTCATTTCAAAAAGCACCACAAAACATGCAGGGGTGGAACAAAGTGTGCGTGTCCTTACAGGCCTCATAAATCCAGTGAGAGCTGTAAGCAAAGAAGGCAGGCAAGTGGGGAAAAAAAAAAGACAAGTATAACGCTAAGGTCACAGACCAAGGTCATGCAATGTGTTTATTTGTGTTCCACTATGGAACATCATTCTTGCCATCTTTTTGGCCCAAAACTGGACACAGTACTCAAGGTGAGGCCTCACCAGTGCCCAGTACAGGGGGACAATCACCTCTCAGGCCCTACTCCCCACACTGTTCCTGACACAGGCCAGGATGCTGGTGGCCTTTTTGGCCACCTGGGCACACTGCTGGCTCATGTTCAGCCCACAGGCCACCAACACCCCCAGGTCCTGGGGGTGTACAGTGTACACGAGTGTACACCTGTGGTAGGTCAGCTTGGAGCCACCCTCTCCATCACCCTCAGGCACCAGGGTTTCTAGCTAATCCCTAAGGATCTTTGAGGAGCAGCCCACTCTCTGGTCCCGCTCGTGACTCAGCGTGTGAGTACGTTTTATCTGCTTCAGGGCAAAGACAGGCAGGTGAGTTTGTATTCCCAGCACAGTGCAGAGAGCAACTGGGAAGGAGCTTTGCTCTCATGTCCTCAGGGAAAGCAAATGATGGAGCTGGGAAAGCAGGAAGACCTGCAGCCAGGCTGGATATTAGGAAAAATTTTTTCACTGAAAGGGTTCTCAGGGTGGCCTTCTTGGCCACCTGGGCACACTGCTGGCTCCTGTTCAGCCCACAGGCCACCAACACCCCCAGGTCCTGGGGGTGTACAGTGTACACGAGTGTACACCTGTGGCAGGTCAGCTTGGAGCCACCCTCTCCATCACCCTCAGGCACCAGGGTTTCTAGCTAATCCCTAAGGATCTTTGAGGAGCAGCCCACTCTCTGGTCCCGCTCGTGACTAAGCGTGTGAGTACGTTTTATCTGCTTCAGGGCAAAGATAGGCAGGTGAGTTTGTATTCCCAGCACAGTGCAGAGAGCAACTGGGAAGGAGCTTTGCTCTCATGTCCTCAGGGAAAGCAAATGATGGAGCTGGGAAAGCAGGAAGACCTGCAGCCAGGCTGGATATTAGGAAAAATTTTTTCACTGAAAGGGTTCTCAGCCATTGGACTGGGCTGCCCAGGGAGGTGGTTGAGGCCCCATCCCTGGAGGTGTTCAAAAGCCGGGTTGATGTAGTGCTGGGAGGTCTGGTTTAGTGATGATGCTCCTTGTTTGTTGTGTGGGTGTCTATTTTTGTCAGTGAGGTTGACGGTTGGACAAGATGATCTTTAAGGTCCCTTCCAACCTAGAAGATTCTGTGATTCTGTGATTCTGCCACATCTGGCCAGAGGCAGGAGTGCAGAGCAGGGATTGCTGCTGGTCCTTCCAGCACCCCCTGCTCACTGCCACCTCCCCTGGGACACTAGCACTGTGCATGGTAACGTAAGCTTGAGTTAATATTGAAATGTGATTAGAATAAAATGCAAACAAGCCTTTATTCCCAGCATCTGAAATGAGCGGCACTGTTGCGTATGTTCAGAAAAAACACCCACGTACAAAAAAGTCAGAGCCAAGGCTGAAAAAATTAATTAGGAATTAGAGTCTGCTTCGGGTGGGACAAACAATGTAATTCCAGACAAAGAAATTTCCAGTTTCCTCAAATTTTTGGTTCCGTTCTTGCCAGTATTACAATGGAGTGGATTACTGTACCTTTACCTTTTGGGTTGAATTACGCTTCTTTTCATATTAAAGGAAGAAATAAAGAGATATTTTTTTTTTCTGTGTTTAATAACAAAAGTAACTGTTGGCTAATTTTTGTTCAGGTGGAATTAGAAATGTCCTTCAGTTCTCTATTGTCACTCTAAAGAATCCCAGCCATCAGCACCTTACAATACCCTTCTTATGGTCCAGTTTTGGAAGAAGGAAATTTGGCTCCTTTTTTCCTACCAACGTTTACTTTCTGTTTAAATTATTGCCAACTGGTTCATTGCTGCTTTGATTCTAGGCTTCCTCATAGTGCACAGGATGCATAAAGCTACTTCAGGCAATGATAGCTAATATTGCCAGATAAATAAAGCCTAGTTAGAGTGATGAATCCCTAGCTATGTATTTTGTGGTGCAGTGTTTTCAGTGGGTTTTTTACTCTTATGTCTTTCTTTCTATATTACTCGGAGCTTTCAGTGTTGGACAGACTGCACCAAGTATGGAGGCCTTTGCCAATGCAAGAGAAGCTACCCATGCAACCTTTAGTACTGTAGATAATGTGAGTATCTTCACCATGTCTGTCATCCAAAAGCACCGATTATCTGAACTAAAATTAGCATTTGGGTGTACAATACCATAACATTTAAAAAAATCTCCTTAAACCAATTTTGGGTACAGGAAAAGCATCTAAAGACTGGAATGTGAGCGAGTAAGTGAGGAAGATGCCAATTTCTATCAGTTGTTTTATCTAGTAGTTCAGAAGACCAGGTTAAAGAAGAAAAATAAATTGTTGCCTACATAAACATACTTCAATCTTCATTCTTAAAAAAAACCCAACACAACAACTGAGAGAGCATTCTAATATTCTGTAACTATGCACAGCTCATTAGTAATGATTACTTTTCAGCTATCAATAATTTAAATCACTGCCTTTACAGTGACTACATCTGCAAATTTGGCAATGTAACTTCTACTTTCAAGTCCTATATTAAAAAATACTAAAACGTTTGTATAGTTTATAAATATATGAGTAGATATTTATATACTATATATAAAATATGGAATCATAGAATAGAATAATAAAATAATTTAGATTAGAAAAGACCTTTAAGATCATCGAGTCCAACTGTTAGCCTAGTGCTGCTAAGTCCACCACTAAATCATGTCCCTAAGCACCCCTGCAGTCTTTCAAATACCTCCAGGGTTGGCCATTCAACTACTTCCCTGGACAGCCTGTTCAATGTTTGATAATCCTTGCAATGAAGACATTTGTCCAAATATCCCATTTAAACCTCCCCCGGTGCAGCTGGAGGCCATTTCCTCTCATCCTAAAGGAGTATAATCATGAACACAAATTGCTGTTAATATGCAATGGCTGAATGTGAAAGTGTAGGTTACTCCTTCCTTTCACTGATGTTTTAGATTACTCCCTCTGTTCCTTAATTTATATCAGTGAAGATTTAAGGCCCTGAGCGTTTCCGTTGGTTACTCACCCCTACCAGCAGGTCTGCCAGCCACCTGGACTGGCAGCTTCATGCATCTATGAGTAGTTGCAGCTACTTTGCAATGAGACCTGCTGTGCCCCTTTTTATGGTAATACCCTTTATATTGTAATAGTAAAGTCTTAGATTTCACAGCCCTGTACCGTGCTGAAATGTAATTTGAAATCTAAACAATTCTTTTTCCCCTTTTCTTGACCTGTTGTTCTGCACAGAGACTTTAAATTCATGGTGTGTCCAATGCTGGCTATAAATCAAACCATGCTAAGGGTAATTTGAAATTCCAAAATGTTTAATTCAATTATCCTGCTAGGCCAGCTATTAAGGTATTATGCATGGAGGTGACGCAGATTTCTTTTAAGATAACTTGATTACCTTAGAGAAAAATGGTTGCTATAGTGAAAAAAAAAAAAAAAGTCCTAGAAATAATGGAAACCTTTGCTTTTATCTAGAATTGATAACACATTTTAGCCAAAACAGGTTGGTTAACTAAATTAGGAGCCTATCTTTTAAAATAAAACGTAACTATAAGAAATTTCCACTGAAAGCTAAAACATTGATGGTCCTTATATGTCACAAGTGTAATGAAAAATGCTACAGCCATATACTGATCTCCCAAAGTGTTAATTTTAAGTCTTTAGGTCGTGGCTTGATGAGCATTTGAAGAACTATTCAAATTCCAGGGCCACAAACAATGAGGCAGCTCTGGCCAAGCGGGTGTTTCTCCTGCAGTGTTTCAGAGGAAGGAGAAGGTGCCGCCGGGGTTCCCAACACTGATGTGCCTTTTCTTTACACTGCCTTTCTTTGGTGAAAGGACTGTGCCACAGAATGTTTTGGAAATGTGTGTGGTTGTCTTGTAGAAGTTTGAGACCGTGGTTGGAGAAAGAGGGGCACAGCTGAGTGGAGGCCAGAAGCAGAGAATAGCCATTGCCCGAGCTCTGGTTCGCAACCCTAAAATTCTTCTGCTTGATGAGGCAACGTCAGCTTTGGACACTGAGAGTGAATCCGTTGTGCAGGCAGCACTGGACAAGGTCAGTAGTGATCAATGGTGAAGCATTTTTGTAAGTGCCCATGGAATTCCATTAATGACATTATGGGTAGGACTGAACGGGCTTTCCAAAACAAGCTTCAGACTTTAGAGCAGCAAAGAGCTCAACATGGGCTAAGAGCACTTTTGGGGATCCACGTGGACTATGTTCTTATTAACATCCACCAAAGTAATTCAAAACCAACAAGGGGGTATGTATTCAAGAGCAGCTGCTACCTGCTGACTGCTGCCAAGACATAACTTACAAACCACATAGACAACTGCAAAAAACAGCCAATCCTGTACTTCTTGTTGTCTGCTCTAAGCAAGTGTATGACCCATCTACAAAATAGTTGCACCTATTCCTCAGGCTGAATCAATCATGTTTGTTGTTTTTTTCCCTCTCACTATGTGTGTTTGTTTATGCTCCCAGTGAACACAAATTCCCACCAGTGCATAAACATTTTCAGCGATGACCACAATTTATCTTTGGACAATACCTTTAGAAAACACTTTTCCACCATATGCTATTCTGCCTCATAAGTAGTTGCTCTACCCACTGTGCAGGGTTGCGTCTGGAAGACTCAGAAAACGATCCACCTTCTCATCTTCAAAGATATTTTAGTTCCTATTATTTACTTGGACACCTAATCGCCTCTAATCGCAGCAAGGGTTAGACTCTGTCCACTGCTCCTAATCCTTGATAATTGACACTACTGAGGTGTGAAACCACGCTCACTGGCACACAGGGCTCTTCCTCCCAACCCACCCCCTGTAAAGTGAATCCCAAAGACCAGAGAGCTGCTGATGGAGACGTATCTGGTGGGATCCCAACTCACTGCTGCAATATAGAACCTGGCTAGTTTAAACAAGTTACTCACCTTCCCCACCTACCTTTAAAATATGTCATGTGGTGAGATGAACCTCCCTGTTGATGTTTCTGGCAGAGCGTGCCAGAAAGACTTGCTCAGACTAGACTAGCTCTGATTGCTGATGTTAAGCAAGAGGAAGCTCAGCTGTTGTGTGCCAAGCCTTCATCTGTCCTCCTCTTACCCACTTCTCCCTCGCTGTGCTGGGCATGAACCTCTATACGAGGTTTACATCAGATCTAGAGTAGACCACTTTTCCCTGCAGGCTTTGCCAAACCTCTACTGAATCTCTGTTCACTGTTCATGTGGCTGGGGCATTCAGAAAATGCAGATCATGGTTCATAGGATGGCTTGAATGGCTGTTATTTCCAGTTCTTAAAACCACGTGACAGTATCAGGATATCAGGTTTAGCTGGAAATTCATTGAGAATATCCCACGCATTGCAGTTTTCTCTTTTATTTCTTAATTGCAAAACACTTATTAAGCCATTATTCTAACAGTTCAAAGTGTTAAGATTTTTAAACTGAATTATATAAGGCTTGGATTCACTATTTGGGTCGTTAGATATTAATACTAATTTATCCCAGCGCACACTGTCACAATGTGCCTGTAAGAACAACTTTGTCATGTCAAACTACATACTTCTAGGATTTATTAGTCATAAATAATTAAAAAGATGGGAAAAAAAGTAATAGAAGTATGATATTAAATACTATTTTAGATAAATATTTTCAGCAAAATCAAGTGAGTAATTTAGAGCCAGTAAAATTGCTCAGTGATTATTTTTTAATATTTGTGAAATGCTCTGAAATAGAATTGTCACTGACATGATTAATGGCAGATAGTATTTTTTTCAGTGGAAATCAGATAAATAAACTGGGAAAATATTGAAGGGGCAAATTCAAAAAAAGAACCTTTAGATATTTATGTTTAGAAAGTATTAGTCTGCCATGAAAAAAACAGAGTACCTTAATTTATATTTTCAAATAATGTATGTTTTGTGGTATTCAATTTAAGTTAAATTTTTGCTTTAGTTTACCTAGGAGAAACTGAAAAAAAATGTGAAATTCAAAATTTCTCAGTTGACAATTTTGGTCTTTACTAGAGCAACTTTTCCAAGGAAAATTTTTCAGTTAAAATATTTCGTCCAACTCTAATATGTAAAGACAGGAAATATTTTCTGTACCTGTCAATACTAAAGTGGAGCCATTGTTATGCTGTTTCCTGGTCAGGAAACGATGCACTACACTTGTTATCACTCATTTTTTCTCAATGGTTTGAAATGTGGATCTTGAAAATGGTGTTATCACAGAACAAGGGACTCATAATGAATTAATAGAACAGAATGGAATTTACTACAAGTTTGTTAATATGCAGGTAGCTTTTTCACAAAAGGTTTTCCATAGCTTTTATCGTATTGTGTGCTATTGACTTAACTGGATTGAATTGCTCCCAAAGGCTCCTCCAGTTTTGCAATGTATTCTCAGTGGAAAAGTTCTAGGTGAAAAGAAAAAAAAACCTTCATTGAAGCTTTTTATGCCAAACTTCATAGTAAGTAAAATATGCAAGTTTAATTCAAAGTTGTGAATTACAGGGATTCTAAGTAAGAAAGTTTCTTTAAAATTAAGACATTAAAAACAAAATATATGAAGAGGTAAAAATGAAGATTGGGGAAAAAAAAAAAAAATAAGAAAATAAGTTCTGGAGCTGATCTCTTCTCAGACTACTTTTCCAAATCATAGAATTATAAAATAGCTGAGGTTGGAGGGATCTTGGTGGCTCCTGCAGTTCAGCCCCTGCTGGACACAGGGCAGACTCAGGTCTGAGTGGGTTGCTCGTGGCCATGTCCTGTTGGGTTTGGAGTACCTCCAAGGATGGAGACTCCACACCCTCCTCAAGTCACTTGCTCCAGTGCCTCCCATCTTCATTGTGAAAACTCAAGCTCTTTCATGCAAGCACTTTTTGCACATCACCAGCATCTTATTGACTCAGGCTCCTGAAGTTTTGTCATTCAGACATAATCTATCTTGAATGTTTTTATCATCTCTCAAGCTGTCTCCCAGATTTCTCAAGCAGTTTTTCTCAGGCCTTAACTTTGAAGAAGCTGGAAATCTTGCTTCTATTCTTCATGGCTTCCTCATGTTGAAAGTCCTCTTTATTGACTTTCTGATTCATTTTAAAGAGTGTTTAAAGGTGCTCTCTCCAGTTTCCTTAGTTAACTCTCCTGTATGTTTTCAGAACAGTTTAACGTGACAAAAAACTAGGAAAAAAATCTCTGTGGCTAAAAGTCCCACCCGTCCTCCCCACTCCACAGTATAAGTATTACTGTGTTTGGCAAGATTTTCACTGAATGTTTAACGAAATTAAACACCTGATTGGGCTTTGTAAAGTTACTCAATTCTTATCAACCTTTCATTTGGTTAGCAGGAATTGTTGTTGGTTTTACTTTGAATTGATCATACTTTAAAAGTGCAGGAAAATACAGAATCATAGAATGGTTTGGGTTGGAAGGGACTTTAAAGGTCTGAGTTCCAACCCCCCTGCCCTGGGCAGAGACACCTTCCACTAGAGCAGTTTACTCAAAGTCCTCATAGAATGGTTTGGGTTGGAAGGGACTTTAAAGGTCTGAGTTCCAACCCCCCTGCCCTGGGCAGAGACACCTTCCACTAGACCAGTTTACTCGAAGTCCTATCCAACCTGGCCTTGAACCCCTCCAGGGATGGGGCAGCCACAGCTTCTCTGGACAACCTGTTCCAGTGCTTCATCACCTTCACGGTAAAGAACTTTGTCTTAGTATCTAATCTAAATCCACCCTCTTTTAGTTTAAAACTGCTACCCCCCCGTGCCGTCATACACTCCCCCATAAAAAGTCCCTCCCCATCTCTCCTGTAGGCCCCCTTTAGCTACTGGGAGGCTGCTATAAGGTCTCTCCAAGGCCTTCTCTTCTCCAGGCTGAACAACCCCAGCTCTCTCAGCCTGTCTTCATAGGAGAGGTGCTCCAGCCCTCTGACCATCTTCATGGCCCTCCTCTGGGCTCTCTATAACAGGTGCATGTTCTTCTTATGCTGGGGACCAAGAGCTGGATGGCCTACTGCAGGTGGGGTCTCACCAGAGTGGAGTAGAGGGGGACTCTACTCCACTTGACCTCCTGGCCATGCTTCTTCTGATGCAGCTCAGGCTACAGCGTCTCTCTCATGTCATTCCTGTCCTAGTCTGGCACGGCGTGCCCTGGCCCAGGAGTGACAGGGCCACCAGTACCTCTCTGTGCAGACTGAACTGTGCTGTGGTCAGTGACCATCTCTGCAGGTTCAGAGGTCTCCTCTAGAAAATAACCAGTAGCACAACAGATTTTTGATTGTAAGCTCTGAGAGAGAGAGGGGAAAATCCCTGGTATTTGTACAGTGCCTAAAATGAGTAGAGGGTTCTTACTTGTGAGTGCTCGAGGCACCCAGCCTCTTTCTTTGAAGTCACCAGTTTCGGGTTGAGATCGGGGGTAATAAAAAAAAAATCCTGCAATTAAAAAATTGTTTGGTGGACCCTGAAGACTATTACATGGCATACACTTGTTTATTAAAAAACAATGTCTCACTGTTTGCTCTGCCCTTACACGTGCTAAATTTAGATTTTAAAAAGGTCTATTACCTCAGTTACAGCTAGTATATTTTTTACTTAGTAATTTTCTTTTTAATATTATATGTAGATAGTCACTTAACTATTTATCTGAAAAAGACAAAAACTGTGACTGGGTAACAAAAAAGCTTTTTTTTTTTTCTCAAACAGAGTTTCAGATTTGGCAAAGCTGGAGAAGTCCTTACAATGAGGCTTCAATCCATGGCATTTAGAGCAATTCTGAAACAAGTAAAAACATCATATATTTAGCTTCCTGGAGCTTTAGAAATGCTGTATGTTTGCCTGACATAAACTGTCTTTGTGTTTATTTAATTAGTCACACTGCAATCATATCTATAAGGATACCCCACTGATTTCAATTTCACTGAATTTCACTGAATGTTTAGAGTTGGAAGGGACCATAGAGATCATCTAGTCCAACTCCCCTGCTGAAGCAGGATTGCCTAGAGCTAGACCATGTTACTCAGGAGCATCCACATGGGGCTTGAAGATCTCCAGGGAAGGGGACTCCACACCCTCCCTGGGCAGCCTGTCCCAGGGCTCTGCCACCCTCACCGTGAAAAAGTTTTTTTCTCATATTTGAGTGGAACCTCCTATTTTCCACCTTGTGCCTATTGCCCCTCGTCCTGTCTTTGTAGCAGATCCAGGTAGATATTTTAAAAGGTTTTAAAACCTTTTCATTGATAAAACTGTAGGTCAGGTGTAAGAAAGCTCAAAGGTAATGGTAGTGCTTATTTAGCTTATTCAATAAAATCAATGAACCTTTGGACTGTGGACCAGAGAAAGTGTGCTGTGCTCTAAGATACTGTCGTGGTTTCAGCTGAAATCACCGCAACCGAACCAACAGATGGCCCTTCCCCCCCCCCCGAAAGAGGAGAGGAAGAGATAAGGAGATTGAAAAGTTTAGAATTAACTAAACTACTTTAATCAAAAATAATATTAAAATAAAAGAGAAGAAAATAATGAAATAGATACAACATATATACAAAACCGTATCAAGCTCCCAGGATGACAGTCCCGTCACCAGCAGGCACTGGGGAAGTCCCAGACTGGACTCAGTGATGGACA
>NW_015090976.1:456145-476823 GCF_001431845.1 Calidris pugnax | reverse complement strand
TGACCCTTTGATCCCTCAGCTTTTATACTGAGTATGATGCGGATGGGATGGAATACCCTGTTGGTCAGTTTTGGGTCACCTGTCCTGTCCGTTCCTCTCTACAGGTGTGACCCCTCTACGCTTTTCCACTTCCGACCCTCCAATGGGGTAAATAACAAATTTGCCTGACCTTGGTTGTTATAGCAAGAAGTATAAGCAAGGACCTGTCTGCACACCATTCCCTGGCATGTAGCACAAACATTGGTCTTATCACTCTGAGAAGGAACAGTTTTCTCCACAATATGCCGTTAATTTCAGAGAGTTAGAAAAGGCCTAACTAAAATGCAAAGTTACAGAACACAAAATTGATCCGGTTTTACCTCAAACCGGGACAGATACTGAAGGTGAAATTCAGATCTGCCCTCAGGGTCAGCTAACTCCATGCATGGGACCTGGCTGTCTGACCAGCTGCAGCCCACATACACGTGGTGCATTCTGTGTCTCACTAACACCAGAGCAGCCATCTGCCCACACCAGCCTACAGCCAGATTGAAACTGTTTGCATTACATTTATTTTTTTTTTTATTACTGTATTTAAGAATATAATACTTTACTGCCCTTAAAAATAATTCCTCACCCTCAATAAAACCCCAAGAAATCATACTGTGGCATGTTTGTTGATGTTTAAAGGTTATGCATTTATACACTAATGGCAGGAAATACAAAAGCTCTTACAGTAACCTTATGAACAGCTATTACACAAAAATACCATACTGTTGCTAATAATTATGTATTTATAAAGTAATAGAAACACTTAGATTGTTTCATGATAATGATCTTTCAGGTTTGATATTTGGCAAATGTGGAGGACAGATAGAGTGAACATTTTATTTTTACTTCCTGGGTTTAAATTATACAAATGTTTTGCATTGAATTCAGACTTTTTCTTTTTTTTTTTTCAAATAAGTGCTTCCCAATCACTGATCCCTCTGACCATTTAATCTGAATTGCTAATGAGATACAAAAGTATATGACTGACAAGATTGCTTTCCCTGATAATAGTCTTTCAGATGAGGAAGAGGGAGTCTTGAGCAATCCCCAGCACTGCGTAGCATTTTACATGTGTCTTCTCAGAAATTTTGCAGCAACACTCAGACTTCCACACCACTTCACAGCAGGCTTACAGTTTTCACAGTACTTGTAACTGACAGAGAATGAAGATGTATTTTTAGCTTTATAGCAGGAGAAAGTATACTGTTTAGTTAGTAGTCTTTGGAGATTCATGTTAAACACTCAAGTACTTGACACTCAAGTACAAATGGTAAATTCCTTAGTATTGTTATTTAGTGAGCATCTGATCATCAAAACCACTTTAAATTCACAAGTGAAAAATTTATTGTAAAGCTACATTGGCTATGAATTGGTGTGGTGGTGTTTGTGCTTTTGCACAAAAGGATATACAGATTGCTCACACACCTTAGGTTTGAGGTTTGTGTTCCTGTATCTTTATTAAACTTTTAGGTCTATTGTATTTACAGTTACATGGAAAGAACCCCATATAATGTGCGTCATCCCACTGTAATCCAAAGTGATTAAGTTCTCTTATGTAGCCTAACTGGGTGATGTGCAGACAGAAGTAACTCTATTTCATGTTACAGGAGATCAGCTGGTTTGATGATCCTAAAATCAGCATTAAAACTCCAGTTTTAACAAAAAAACTGTAGTTTTTGTTCAAACAGAAAAACAAACAGCAGTCTGTGGCTGGCAGCTGTCTCTTCTGCTTTTAACTGTTGTGCCAACTATTGCTGTAACAGGAATGATTCAAATGAAGATTCTGGCTGGACATGCAAATAAAGATAAAAAGGAAGTGGAAATTGCAGGAAAGGTGAGTTCAGTGACCTTTTTCTCTGTTTTTACGTTGTACTGCACAGTGTTGCTTAACAGATAGGGACATTGGGGATGCATCAATAATATGCTCCTCGAAGTCAAAGTCTGCCTTGTATTGTTCTGGGAAAAATGGTGATATAGTAAATATGAAGCTGAAAATTAAAAAGCTGATATATTAATTTATATACTCAAATAGTTTGTAGCAGTCAGAGCATTTTAAAAGTCTGGGTCACTTACACTTGCTCCAGGTCTGCATTTGTGTTCCCTATCCTTTCCCAGTACTCTGCTTTGTTACCCTTTCTTCATTTCTTTCTATTCTATCCATTTTTTTCTTTGTTTCCTTTCAGGGTCCCTCTCTTCTACCTGTCATGTACCATCTCTTTCTCTCACCTTGCAGTTGTCTGTGGGCTTAGCATAGTATAGAAAGTATAGAAACCAGCAGTAATAAAGATCACAGAAACACAGTATGATACGGGGTTGGAAGGGACCTCTGGACATCACCTAGTCCAACCCCCTGCCAAAGCAGGTCCACCCAGAGCAGGTCCCACAGGAACGTGTCCAGGTGGGTTTGAATGTCTCCAGAGAAGGAGACTCCACCACCTCCCTGGGCAGCCTCTGCCAGGGCTCTGCCACCCTCAAAGTGAAGAAGTTCCTCCTCATGTTTAGATGGAACTTCTTATGTTCAAGTTTGTGCCCATTTCCTCTTGTCCTGTCCCTGGGCACCACTGAAAAAAGACCAGCCCCATCCTCTTGACACCCTCCCTTGAAGTATTTATAGGCATTGATCAGATCCCCCCTCAGTCTTCTCTTCTCCAGACTAAAAAGCCCCAAGTCCCTCAGCCTCTCCCCATAAGAGAGATGCTCCAGGCCCCTCATCATCTCTGTAGCCCTCTGCTGTCCCCTCTCCAGCACTTCCCTGTCCTTCTGGAACTGGGGAGCCCAGAACTGGTCCCAGTGCTCCAGATGGGGCCTCCCCAGGGCAGAGCAGAGCAGAGGGGCAGGATGACCTCCCTCCACCTGCTGGTCACACTCATGATGCATGAAAACATCAGGGTGACAGCGTGGCTGACTGTTCCCTGCAATCCTCTGCTCTGATCCTCATTCCTTCCCCTCTCAGCCGGGAAGGGAAGCAGGAGCCTGGGAATCTGTGTCAAAGGAAAACGGGAGTGTGGGAGCAAGGAGGGAGGGTGTTCCTTCATTTCACAACTTGGAGAACTGTTTCCCCACCTCCCAAGACGTGCTGTCTCAGGACAGAGTGAACCCTGTGGGGACTGGGTTTTGACACACTCCAAGCCATGCAGCACCTGTGGGATCTTCTCTTCTGCCCTTTCCTTCCCCCCCATCACACCCCAGTCAGTCGAGCAGAGGAGTCTGGGCACAGCAAATCGTACTCGCTCTTTCCATAATCTACATGAGGGAAGTTTGTCAGAGGCATTTCTATTCCTCCAGACTGATGTAGAAAACTATTTGGGTTGTTTACTCCTAGTCCTTTTCACACTAAAATAAAAAGAAAGGAAACTCCTCTTGGTTTCGCCTGCCAGGAATTTTGGCATAAATGTACATAGCCACGGTTCCTTGTAAGGTCAAATCACAAGGCATCCACAGAATGTGTTCCCTGGCACACATAAACAAGTATTATCTAATAATACTTTTTTCCCTATATAAGTGTGACAAAGGGTCAAGGGAATTCAAAGGAATTAACCAATCTTTGGTGAATTCTGCAACATTTTGCAGCTGAGTCCTACAATGCAACTTGAATTTAACAAACAAGGTCTCACAACACTCTTGAAATAAGTATCCAGTGCAATCATTGTGTGATCTGGTTAAAATTGGTATCTATTTTCTGTGCCTCTTTCCAGCTCATACCATGATTGCACGGGACAGTTATCAGCCCCAGCTGACGCTCGCAGTGTGCCAGGGACAGGAAAAGGCACAAGAGGGTAACGCAGGGACCAGAAGGTAAACTGGGAAACCTCTGTGAGCCCCCAGGTTGGCTACTAGAAAAACAAAGAACCGATCCAAAACAATTGACCATCCAGTTGCTTTTCAGAAGAACAAATTCAATATAGTTCTTAGTGAGAAGCTTCTCAGCCTCAAAGCGTATTTAAATTGACTGTGCAGAGCAAAATTTCACTTTACCTGCCTGTAAATCTATTCTTATCATTAATATAGATGTAAAGAAAATATGATGATGGTCTTTGTAGGGAAGCCAGATGATGTTTACACGTAGTTCTGTTAGTTTTTCCACATAATTTAAATATTTCAGTATCTTATCCCTCATGTTATTTCATCTGTTGTGGTCTTGTGTTTAGATTGTCTAAGTGTTTACTTACTATGCAGAAGTAATGATGCAGAAGGAGAGGTCTGCTAAGCACATGGGTACAGTTGAGTTTTTGGAGGTTTGCTCTCGTGTTCAGAGCTGCTAGGCTTTGCCTTTTTCTTGCTGACTTGAGGGCTGAAATTCACATTTTCTTCCAAGTACCGTTACAGTATAGGCAGACTTTTCACAAGCCTGGAGGTGTTTTGTTACACACTAAAGAAAAATGCTAAAAGAGGTTTCTTTTTAGGAGAATATATGCACTGGGAAAAAAAATAAAAAAGAAACCTCTTCATCTTTACATGACAGGGTAATCAAGAAAAAATTCAAAATGCTGTCACTGATTATTTATAAAGTTTTGCCAAACAAGTAACCTTGTTGAGTGCATTCTTCTGCACTGAAATACTTTAAAGTTATCTCATAGTCACATTGTTTACAGCTGATTATCATTATCTCATGCCAGCTTCCTTGGAGACTATTTGTAAGAATGGTTACAAGGTTGTTGGGTGATAACCTGAATATCTGCTTTTGGCAGACTATATTAATCAAAACAGTTTTTTGCAGATCCCGAGTTTTTGGCAAAATTTAAAACATATGTATTTCCATAGCAATTTAGCAAAACGTTTCACTGCCAACATCTCAAGCAAACTGGGAGAAAAACAAGTCCCAAGCATCTTGTTTTAGATCTAGATAAAAATCTACACTTCTCTTTTTTTAAAGAGGGGCTATTCCTGGTAAAATGCCTATGGAGAAACACCTTCTTCACATACCAAAGAGAAAAAGAAACTACTCCTGGTGAAAGGTAGTGCAGAAACAACATAGTAAAAAGAGAGAGGAAATGTATTTCATGCCTTTCTTACAAGCAGCAGAACTAGACATACTCGTATCTAATGGAGTCAGTTGGCTCCTGGTACAATCTACAAGCACACGAGGGTGGCAGAGCCCTGGCAGAGGCTGCCCAGGGAGGTGGTGGAGTCTCCTTCTCTGGAGACATTCAAACCCACCTGGACACGTTCCTGTGCAACCTGCTCTGGGTGGCCCTGCTCTGGCAGGGGGTTGGACTAGATGATCTCCAGAGGTCCCTTCCAACCCCGTATCATTCTGTGATTTTCAGTGGTACAGACACTATGGGGGGCTTCTGTGAGGTAGTGGAATCCCACAGTGCACAAATCTCACATGGGTGGCAGTATGTGAAAAAGAATTGAGCTTCAGTCCCAGGTCCTAGGTGACTTTCTATACAGTGGATAATTTCTAATTATCTTTTCCCATAAATGAGTAAATTGGGACAAAATTATGAGCTAGAGTGAGTATAGTGCTACATGAAAATGCTGTACAAAATTGCTTTCCAAGATGCCTTACATTTTGAGTTTTGGTTTGTTCCAATCTTGGCCAAGACTAAATGAATTGTTGTTATTAGAAGATTTGAAGATTATATTAACTAACTACAAGTAAATCCCCTAAATATTTGGTGGGCATTAAGAAAATTAAGGCATGAGACTTTAACTAGTTTTCAATCAAGATTGAGTGCCTAGCATCATTAAAATTTTTTAAAAACTTCTCGAAAAACTTCTCCCCACTATTTTTAATTCTGTGGCAAAAAAGGTAGATTTTCAAAGACATAAAATTGACAGGAATTAGATGCCAAGCTGCCATATGGGCCAGAAAGGCCTGTCTCTACATTTTTAAGAATGGCCAGTGGCTTTGAGTTTCTCCTTGAAAAATTCCTGATTTTCCAGAAATGCTGAGACTGCACCCTGGGAAAGATAATTTCTGTAAGGGTGAGCTCAAAATCATGAGTTGCTTTTGAAAATGTGGACATATGTTTACCCTGCAGTTCCAAAGGCATTTGCAGGTGATGCAGGCTCCTTGGGTTTATCCTGCCTGGGGTCCTGCAGTGATGACAGCCCCATGGCATCATCCTTGTGATGGGTTTCACAAGCCCACTGGAAAATAAACTCCTGTTACTGACCTGTGCTGAACTGTGTGCTGCCTCAACTTCACTGCTATAATCCATGCTAATTGGATATATTTAACAGCAGCATACCTACAAAAGCTGCAATCACTCTTTTAACAGTATTGTATATCTACTTCTATTGCAGTTATTCTATTTATGGGATTATGTTAAAAAAATTCCATATAATCTTATTTTTCTGCTGATGAATATCTGTTCTCCAATACAGGTTGCTTCTGAAGCCGTAGGAAACATTCGAATTGTTGTTACTTTGATTCAGGAAAGAAAATTTGAGCTTATATATGGACAATGTTTGCAAGCATCACACAGGTTAAAAATGCTTCCCCCCCTCAAAAGATATTGAAATATTCCTTTTTAAAATGAGCACAAATTAACACCAATAATCTGAATCAAAATTTGTCTCTGTCAGTGTGTTATAAAATCTTTCATTCCAAACTCAGCTTTGATATAAAAAATGCAGATAATCTTTCCCTTCAAGCTGGTGTTATTGAAATTTTAGTAATGTTCCAAAGGTAATGTTCTAAAGGACCTTTTTATTTTTTTCCTAAGTGTCCATGATATTGTTATTGGCTGTTGTAATTCTGCAAATGAAAGCCTTTATTAATTCTTAATAGTCATAAGCTCTTTCTTCTGAGGGAATCTATTGTTTAACAGATCAAAAGTCAGTCTTTACCTGTAGGTTTAGGTAAGATTCCTATCAAAATCAATGGGATTTTCCTCAGGAATGGACTAGAAGGGTAGACCTGCACAAGAGCTCCTTTATTTTTTCCTTCTATTACTCTATCCAAGTACTACTGTGGGCCATGTGAAACCTCATGAATTATCACTTGCTTTGGTTCAATGCAAGACAAAGCACAAACATTTGTTCTATTGAACAAGTAATTTCTCCTTTGTAGACATTTTAAAGTTCTCGATGATTTTCCTGATGTGTCAGTTGAAACTCTGAATTGCAGCTGTGTTATAATTTTTTGAAATAACTGAATGTATGACGTAAAGACAATGCCAATTGTATGTGCTCAAAATATTTAGAGCTGGAGCAATCTCTTCTTCCATCACAATAGTTTGAGATTTTGCAGACAAAGAGAGAGGAAGCTGAAGCATATAAGAATGATGATGTCTTAGGTCAGAATCTTACAAAGAGCTGGAGATTATTATATCCCAGGCTGGATGGAGCTTTAAGCAACCTGCTCTAGTGGGAGGTGTCCCTGCCCAGGGCAGGGGGGTTGGAACTGGATGATCTTTAAGGTCCCTTCCCACCCAAACCGTTCTATGATTCTATGATTCTATGATTTTACTTTAAAATACTAAGGACTTGTGGATTCCTTTGAATTGTAGGATATGTTTCACATTCTTGATTTCTACAAGTGAATGTACAATATGATTGTGATTATATGTTTTTTCCATTACAGAAATTCTGTAAAGAAGGCACATATCCTTGGATTTGCTTTTGCCTTTACACAAGCTATTATGTACTTATGTTGGGTATTGAAGGTTTGGTGCCTATCTGTTGAGAAATGGGCATGTTTTTGTAAGGAGAGTATGTTTGATTTTTCTATAGATATTATGAAATCATAGAATCATAGAATCATAGAATCATAGAATTGCCCAGGCCGGAAGGGACCTCCAAAGGCCATCTAGTCCAACCCCCCGCAGTCAGCAGGGACACCCCCAACTAGACCAGGTTGCCCAGGGCCTCGTCGAGCCTCTCCTTGAATATCTCCAGGGATGGGGCCTCAACCACCTCCCTGGGCAACCTGTTCCAGTGCTCCACCACCCTCACAGTGAAGAACCCTCTCCTCATCTCCAGTCTAAATCTGTTCCCCTCCAGCTTGAAGCCATTGCCCCTCGTCCTGTCACTGCAGGCCTTTCTAAACAGGCTCTCCCCAGCCTTCCTGTAGGCTCCCTTCAGGTACTGGAAGGCCGCTATTAGGTCTCCCCGGAGCCTCCTCTTCTCCAGGCTGAACAACCCCAGCTCCCTCAGCCTGTCCTCGTAGCAGAGGTGCTCCAAGCTCCTGATCATCCTCGTGGGCCTCCTCTGGACCCTCTCCATCAGGTCCATGTCCTTCTTATATTGAGGGCTCCAGACCTGCACACAATAATAAATTATAGCATACAGAACAAAAAAAATCAATAAATACTTCTGTCTTCCATTCTTTACCCTTACGTTCACCCTCCTTCCTTACACTATTACAGATCCAAAATGAGTGATGCTTTCAGACTGCATCTAGCTACCTGCATACAATTTCCCTCATAATCAGGTTCCCCAGGGTAAAAGGGAGGCAACATGAAAACGGGCAAAGCCAAGCCATGCCTTGTTTTCATGGCCAACAAGGTTTCTGTAGCAACAACAGAATCACATGGCTTAGCTGTGGGGAGTGTAGGTGGACAGGATTAAAAGGTAAGTGGAGCAAGTAACCAGTGAAACTGAGGTGAGGAAATTATAAACCCTGGAACAAGAGAGGTGGAGAGCAAGAGAAAGGTTCAGCAAACACCCCCTCTGGGAAGTGCCCAGCCTGAGCTGAAAAAGCTTCTCCGAGTGTTTGCAGTGAGCTGTGTCCATTGTTCCCACCAGCTGGCACCTTCCCAACCTTCTCTTTCCTCCCTCCGTATCTCCAGCATCTAATCAGCTCCTGTCTCCCTGCAGCTGAAATCCCTGTCTGTATGTGTCCATTGACACCTTCTCTCCCGTGCACGTCCCATGCCTGCTCTCAGCACTTGTCAGCCAAAAAATGCTGCTGAGGCTACAGCAGCTTCTCATCCCCATTACACCAACCCCGTCTCAAACACCAGCATCACCCCCCCTGTCCCTACACGTTCGAGTGAATCCCTTCTCCTCGTATACATCCTCTCCTACTGCCCTTTGCTCATCCCAGAGTTCACGGCTCTTTCTCGTCTCCTATTTGTTTTTACCTTTTTTCACCTGAACTCAATGACCCGATCGCTCCTGGAAGACTGGGACATTCAGAGGGAATGTGGAATGGCACATTTCTCCACAATCCTCAGCCTGCTCCACAGCTAATACCTTCGATTTTACAGATGAAGAAACTGAGGTGCAAGGCACAATGCATCCTACCACATCTCATGCATTAAGAAGAGAAACAGAAATCAGTTTCTAATAAACCCAGACAAGGGGGCGGGGAAGGGAAGCACAGAGTGCTACTCTCCTCCCGACAAACAAAGTATGGATTTTCTCAGTAAGAAAAAAAATCAGAGACAAAGTATGGATTTTCTCAGTAAGAAAAAAAGTCAGAGGGTTTGCAATAGACGGCTCTTATCCTACCTCACCTTTATTAATAAGTATTTATCTGAAGCCCCTAATCTGCCCATAAAAGATTTTATTGCCTTTGCCAAATCAATGTCAGTATATTTTTCCCCTCTTTATCTTTACAGAGTGTTTTCTGCAGTTGTGTTTGGTGCAAGGGCACTAGGACAAAGCATTTCTTTCACTCCAGACTATGCCCAAGCCAAAAAGTTGGCTACCTACTTGTTTATGCTGTTTCATAGAATCACAGAATGGTTCAGGTTGGAAGGGACCTTCAAGATCATCCAGTTCCATCCCCCTGCCCTGGGCAGGGACACCTCCCACCAGAGCAGGTTGCTCCAAGCCCCATCCAGCCTGGCCTTGAACCCCTCCAGGGATGGGGCAGCCACAGCTTCCCTGGGCAACCTCTTCCAGTGCCTCAGAGGGAAAAATTTCTCCCTGGTGTCTAACCTAACTCTCCCCTCTTTCGGTCCGACGCCATTACCCCTCACCCTGTCGCTACACACCCTTGCTAAAGCTGCCCCCTCCAGCTGGTAAGTAAGCATGGTGTTACGCACACCATAGCATATTCCTCTAATTTATTCCAAGCCTGTTTTTCTTTTTTTTCTCCTACCCATATCATAGCTACCCAGAACAAGTGCTGTGCGAACCCATTCACACCTGACTCATCCGACTAAATTGGGGCTAAGCTTTGCTTTATGTCTTCTCATGCCAAAACCTCACCTGTCTCTTGGTGCAACATCTTTAAGAGCCAGTGGAAATAGGGTTAATGCAGCAGAGATGATTTGTCAAGACTTTCTTACATGAGTCTACCTGAGCACAGATCATGGAATCACAGAATCACAGAATTGTCAGAGTTGGAAGGGACCTCTAGAGCCCATCCAGTCCAACTCCCCTGCCAAAGCAGGGCTGCCCAGAGCACATCACTCAGGAGCATCCAGGAGGGGCTTGAAGATCTCCAGAGAAGGGGACTCCACACCCTCCCTGGGCAGCCTGTCCCAGGGCTCTGCCACCCTCACCCCAAAGAAGTTCTTCCTCCCATTGGAGTGGAACTTCCCATGGTCCAGCTTGTGCCCGTTGCCCCTCGTCCTGTCACTGGGAACCACTGAGAAGAGTCCAGCTCCATCCTCCTTCAGCCCACCCTTTAGATGTTAGGAAGCATTAATAAGGTCTTCCCTCAGCCTTCTCTTCTCCAGGCTCAAGAGCCCCAGCTCTCTCAGCCTTTCCTCATCAGGGAGATGCTCCAATCCCTCCATCATCTCTGTTGCCCTATGCTGGACTCTCTCCAGCAGTTCCCTGTCTCTCTTGAACTGGGGAGCCCAGCACTGGACGCAGGATTCCAGTTGTGGCCTCCCCAGTGCAGAGCAGAGGGGGAGAATGACCTCCCTCCACCTCCTGGCCACACTCTTCCCTACGCAGCCCAGGATCCCACTGGCCTCTTGGCCACAAGGGCACATGGCTGGCTCATGGAGAGTTTACTGTCCACCAGGACCCTCAGATCCTTCTCCTCAGAAGTGCAACTTGAACGTATAACTAGCCCCCTAATATTGAACCAGATTTTTTGAGGGATAACTCAAAAGTGCAAGTTGTCCATAATAGTTTATCACACACTTTAGTAACCAACAGTGTATAGGAAGGTATGGGGTCACCAGCGTGACACCACCAAATGTCTCTAGTACTGACAGCAAGGTGGCAGAGAAAGTAGATCTGTTGTAGTTAGGGTGATAAACAAGCGGGGTGCAATACAGTGGTTTCAAGTCTTTCAAGGTTGATAACAATGTCTAATATTGGATCTATTGCAAATATAACTTGGCTTTCACATTCATCTCCCCTTCTCTGCTGCCACATGTGAGCGGCTAAATTAACAGACACAGGGCATGAAATGGCCTCAGTGCCCTGCCTGCTGAAGGCCTTAATGTAGCTAAATTAAAACAAACAAACAAACAAACAGAAAAATCCCATGAAATAAAACCCAACCATCTATAAAGTACTGTGTTCCTGACTTTTTAACTCCTGGGTGGTCAAAATGAAAAGACAGTAGATCTCCAGGGGCTGAGAGCTCAGGTTGGTGCTGTCTCACAAGAATGGACCCTCGTGGACTGCACCACAGCTGAAAACACCGTGTGCGGGTGACAGGGTGACAGCTGGCGGGTGTCACACCAGGGGATTGCCAGGTCACCAGAAGCAGCCAATACTCTTCCCTTCGTTGATCCCTACCAAAGGTAATTAGCCCCTCATTTCCAACTTGCAACCAGAAACACATTGCCGATTGGTGCTTTGCTAAGTGCCTGCAGGATAACAGCATTCCTGTGACCTACTGCGTCAGACATTGAAACGGGGAGGGGTTTTCCTCCCAGAAGAGCTGAAGGGCGAGCAGGGAGCCAGGAGGTGACAGTGGCTTCAGGCATTTGCTCAAGCTCGTTGCTGCAGACACCTGAATGGCAGGCATCTTCACCCCTGCAGGAGAAGTCTCTGCTAATAAAATAACCTGGGTGGTGCTGGTACTTGGGCAAGTCATTCCAGATGGAAGAGCATGGAGCAACCGACACACAGAAAGCACTGAAAAAGAGGAACTTTCCTTCCATTAAGTGAAAGCAACAGGGAAGTGCTAAGGCAGCCCAGGGAGAACTGGTCTCACCCTCCTTTTCTCGACATCTGATTAGCCAGATGTGTGAAGTCAAACACAGAGCTGGCTTGGGAAAACAGGCAGAAACCCACCACCTTGCTCCCACTCTCTTCTCTCCCTTTCCTTGTTTCCTGTTTCTCCCTATTTCATAGAATCATAGAATTGTCCAGGCTGGAAGGGACCTTTAAGATCATCTACTCCAACCATCAACCTAACTCTGATAAAAACCATCACTAAACCATGTCTCTAAGCACTACGTCAACCCATCTTTTATACACCTCCAGGGATGGCCCCTCAACCACTTCCCTGGGCAACCCATTCCAAGGCTTAAGAACACTTTCCATGTAAACATTTTCCCTAATCTCCAATCTGAACCTCCCCTGGTGCAACTTGAGGCCATTTCCTCTTGTCCCATCGCCTGTTCCTTGTTCCCACCCTGGCTACACCCTCCTTTCAGGGAGTTGGAGAGAGCAATAAGGTCTCCCCTCAGCCTCCTCTTCTCCAGGCTGAATAACCCCAGCTCCCTCAGCCTCTCCTCAGGAGACTTGTTCTCCAGACCCCTCACCAGCTCCGCTGCCCTTCTCTGGACCCGCTCCAGCCCCTCAATGTCTTTTTTTCTTGTGGTGAGGGGCCCAAAACTGGACACAGCCCTGGAGGTGGGGCCTCACCAGTGCCCGGTACAGGGAGATGATCCCCTGTCATTACCTCCTGGTTGCATCTGATGTGACGAGCCGAGTCTTGGGTAGGGTGGATCTTTTTGCTGCAAAATGAAAAGCACCTTGGAGGGAAAAGGAGCTTCAGGTTTTCTACATCGGTTGTGAATAATTATGCTACCTAAAAAAAAAAAAAAAATCCCAGAAGTTGATCTGCTCTGAGCAGCTTCTGGCAGGTGAAAGCAAGCAAAGGCTAGTCCTGCCTGCTGTCTGAACTGGTGGGCTCAAGCTAACACCTGCTTGTCAGCTCACTCGTGTGGAAAATACGAGCTAGGACAAACGTTTCTCAGTCAATAAATTCCCACACGCTTAGGAGATCGGTGGGTTTTCCCAGCAAAGCTTCATCCCTTGCATGAGAGAAGTACCTTGTTCACAAAGCAGGTATGGGGGAAGCAAAGAGCTGCAATAAAATTTCTTGAGTAAATTTGTGTCAGCTTTAAAATAAAGCGCCAGGCAAACGTGAGTTTGAATTTGACTGGCTTCTCCTTGATCCTAAATCCCTCCCGATATATCTCAGGCTGAGTTTTCTTCAGAATTACGGAGAACCAGGGTGGTGAAAGAAGAGCTGAATGCTCAGGCTGCTTGGTGCTAAGCCAAGCCTTGGGCTGGCTCCTGGCAGTGTCACAACCTCGCTCTCACACCCGGCACTCACAGAATCACAGAGAACCCCATGGGGTTGGAAAGGACTTCCAGAGATCATCTCCTCCAACCCCCCCTGCCAAAGCAGGTCCACCCACAGCAGGTCGCACAGGAACATGCCCAGATGGGTTTGAATGTCTCCAGAGCAGGCGACTCCATCACCTCCCTGGGCAGCCTCTGCCAGGGCTCTGCCACCCTCACAGCAAAGAAGTTCCTCCTCATGTTGAGGTGGGACTTGGTCTATTCCAGTTTGTGCCCATTTCCTCTTGTCCTATGGCTGGGCATCATCTCCTCTGCTCCCACTCCAACACACACGGCACTGCTCTTGCTCAGCATCTGAGGGGCTGGCTCTGCTGTGAAACACACTCTGAAACGTGGTGCCCAGCTCAGGTCCTGCATGTAGGCTCCTCACCCACACTTCCCCTGGCGAGCGGGGAAGGAGTTGCCCCAGACTTGTCACTCGGTGGAAAAGCAGCTCAAACATCACACAGCATGGGGTTAGGTCTAAACCCTATATATATACATGAGGTTTAGGCTCGTGTATATTTCCTGTGTCTAGAAATACATACACCTGTGGGAGACAAAGGAACCCAGCTCCGTGGTGGTCAGAAGCCATGCCTTGCTGCTGCCCCAGCTCCGGCCATTTCCTCTTGTCCTATGGCTGGGCATCATCTCCTCTGCTCCCACTCCAACACACACGGCACTGCTCTTGCTCAGCATCTGAGGGGCTGGCTCTGCTGTGAAACACACTCTGAAACGTGGTGCCCAGCTCAGGTCCTGCATGTAGGCTCCTCACCCACACTTCCCCTGGCGAGCGGGGAAGGAGTTGCCCCAGACTTGTCACTCGGTGGAAAAGCAGCTCAAACATCACACAGCATGGGGTTAGGTCTAAACCCTATATATATACATGAGGTTTAGGCTCGTGTATATTTCCTGTGTCTAGAAATACATACACCTGTGGGAGACAAAGGAACCCAGCTCCGTGGTGGTCAGAAGCCATGCCTTGCTGCTGCCCCAGCTCCGGTAGAGCAGCCCCAAATCCTGCTGTTGGTTACATGAGGCAACCTCTGCACTGGATCCAGGATGCCTTGGCTTTGCAGAGGGGAACCGGGATTTGCAAGTTGGCTGGTCATGCCAACAGGAGGCAACCAACCAACCCCACTCTCAATCCCAAAAGCAATTCAGCATTATCAATTTCTAAAATAATTTTATTGCAATATTTGCCATCTTTGTCGCCACAAAGCCCAGAACATCAGGTAACATTGAAGAATTTGTAACCTTCAGAGTATTTTAAAAAAAAAGGAGGGGTGTGTAAAAGCGTGTGGACTAAGTACACCATACTTAGTGCCTACAAACTAGAATACAAAATTATCCACGATTTTATAATGGAACTGTTTGAAGGCTTAAGTTGTAATTATTTAATGAGCAGGACTGAAATGGGGAGCAGTTTTCCATATCGCTGAGTGTGAAAGTGCCTGGCTTGTCAAACGAGCCAGACCAATTTATTGGGGACAATTTCTAAAACTGAGCACCTGTGACCTGCCTGTGGCAGTCAGGAAGGGCCAGGCTGGAGACCTGACCCCAGGGGCAAGTGAAAATACAAATGCACACACACACCAGCAAGCAGTCCCTGTCCCCAACCCAAGGTGTACACACAGGGGTCCGAACCAGACATCAGGGGTCACGGTGTCTCACCTCCAAGGCCACAGAAACATCACATCTGTCATTGCTCCATCACAGGTAACGTAACAGATAAGGGACTCGGGCACCACAGGTGGAAACAGCTGCTGCACTTGGTTTTAATTCACCTTCTGGTTGCTCACTGTCCAGGAAGCTCTGGATGAAGCCCCAGAAGGCTGCACCTGCATCGTGATAGCTCACCACCATGGTCCAGAGGGCAAGGGATCTATTGGCAGCTCCTGGCTGAAAAAGGCATCTACTGTTCTCTGGTCAATGTTCAATGCAGGCCGTGCAACATGTGATAGGGCAGTACCTGCTGCTGAAGTGGAGCTGTACAGCTGGTTCTGTGCTTTGGATGAGACTATTAAGGATGTTTCACTGCTCCTGGTCTTGGCAGAATTCTGTAAATAGTTTCCTTAAACCCCATAACTGACTGACATACATTAGCTTCAAGAACCCAACCCTCTTCCACCCACACAAAAATTCACAGATGCTAAAATTGAAGATTACACAGCAGCCATGAAAAAGCCCTGCTGAACCACAAAGCCCTGGGCAGAGATGGCCCTTCTGTTCTCCAGGTGCCAAGATCAGCTCTGGAGCCCCTGGCATGGGTGCTCCTGGAGAAGGGAGGTGTGTACCTCAAAGGTATGCGAGGGAGAAGGTTTGAGGGCAAAGCCCCTGGAGACAGAAGAGGTTGGTCTTTTGGGGATAGGGAAAAGCAGTGTCCAGCCTGGGGAGAGCAGCAAGCTGGGATGTGGGTGAAAAAGGGACAAGCGCTTGTTTGCCTGTCCAGGTCTCAGGGGTTGTGTTTTTACAGGTTGATCATAACTACACGATAACTTTGCATTCTCCCTGATGTGAGCGACGAGGACTCTGGCAGCGAGACACACACCAGCAAGAGGTCGAAAAAGTTTTCAGAAAAGCCACCTCTGGGAAGAAAGAGCAGCTATTGTTTGTGCACACACAGGCCAGCACCCACAGCACTGGGACTTCAACAGCCCAACCAGCCTGATGTGAAAGGAGAGCCCCTACTGCACTGTGCTCCTTCTTCATCAATTACATGTTTTTAAAAACCCACACAAGAAAAAAAAAAAAAAAAATCAAATAAGTTACTAACACTTTATGTTTAGTCCCAGATGGTCCATAGAGCATAAACCTGGTAACTTTAAATCAAAAATGCTTCACTCCTAAGAACAAGGAAGTCAGCACCACGCTCATGAATTCAGGCATCCACAGCACACAACGAGCAGCTCTAACAGCTCACAGAATTTAATTTAGTTTTCTCTGGGTAGACACTTCTGTCAGTCTCCAGTTCCTCCAGGCAAGGCACAGACCCTCCCACCTGAACAGGCAATTCTGCTTACACCAGTGACTGAATCACATTTTCTCAATAACACACTTGCTGAAATAGTTTTCCTTTTTCCATATTTCTGCCAGTATTTCTATGCTCCCAGAAATCCCCAGGGGCAGGGGTAGGTGTGTGGAAAATAAATGCAAATAAATGCAAAATTACACACTTCACCAGATTTCAGGCTGTTTGAAATGAGTGTCCTTGTCACTGTTGCAACCAGGTTTACTACCCCAATGGAAAGGCAAAATGTTCTAACTTATCAGATAGATTAGGATTTTGAACCAAGCTATGCCTGATTATTTTTACTTTTTTTTTTAAAAAATATAAATTCTCTCTCACAGCATCATAAAGACACATTTCACTAACCAAGATATTTCAAAAAATATCTGAGAAAGAGTGGGTTATTATCTCAACTCCAAAAAGCAGAGAAAAGATAAAACAATCTGCACTTTAGAATCTCTATTTCAAGTTCATCTGTCCCCAACATCATCTCTCTTTCACAAGCTTTACTTGCTAGGCATTGAACAGTACACCCATAAATCAATCAATCAACACAAAGCTGATTTTTAGAAGAATTTTATTTCTATGGCAGGACGATACAGAGCTGCTCAAACAGAAGAATCAAGTCTTAAAATCCTGAGAATTGTATCAAACTGCATTCAGTGCTTACTTTTATAAAGTATTATTAGTGTAAAGCAGCAGATATTCACAGTTCACCAAAAGATGAAAACTCTGAGGAATCTGGAACTCATACACTGCTTTCTGTCTTTATTATTGAGAGCTCCTTCTTCAAAATACTTCAGATTGTAGTGCTCTCATACAACGAGTGCAGCGGGAACATCCCCATTCACAAATACGTTTATTTGGCATAATCCCAATAGCAAAAATGAAAGATTACTTAGAAAATAACATACAGCCTGATGGAGGCAACCCTTCTACTTCATCAACCACTATGAAAGGAAGCATAGTCACCTACGAGATGGTGTGGTTACCTTCAGTCTGCAGTTGAGTGCTCCACTGGCATAAACACTATCAGTGAACTACAGAGTATTCTACTTGTTACTACTAAGATCATAAATACAAATCTCCCATAAATTCCTCCCTTCTAACACCCCTTCTCTCAAGTACATTTGCATTGTTGAGGCATATTTTATTTTTGCATAGTTCTACATAGATAAGGTACTACTGCTTGCATTGTTGTTGCAAATGGCTACATTACTCTTAAAAGGATACCGTTACCACAGTAAATCCCATAAAAATAGGTAGACTTCACATAGATCACTAGATGTCTTAACCTGAATATAACAGTACTCTTGAGTAGCATTTTATTTATAAGTACTACGTGTAACTCATGAACTTGCAAAGGCTTTTACATCATTGTCAACCTCACAGCTGAGCTGCGACTGTCAACTGCAGCATGTCCTGAAAGCACTGGAACGCGGTTCTACACAGCACTTCTGCATCAGTCTCGGGACACGACTTCCAAGAAGAACAGGTAATAAGGATCCTACCAATATAGCAAACAATGAAGTTACCACTCTTAATTGTCATGGTCTAGGATAAGAATCACACAAATTGCCCTGAAATGTGAAACTACAGACACAAATCCTGAAGCAAAAATTGTCACACAAACATTACGTCCCAACATTCAAAAAAAAAGACTCAGATCCCTAGTGCCTGCAATAAGTAATAACATTAACACACCTTGAAACTAGGTATTTTGATTTAAATACCCATTTCTACATGCAGTGGCATAGCCTTTCACTTATATTTGAAAATACCGTGAATTATATTTCTTCTGTGCAACAAGTTTAAAGTACTGTTTTCTGTCTACCTCATAAAAGCTAAATCTTTATCTGGTTCTATTTATTTTAACAGAGCCATAGATCAAAGTATAAATAGTTTGTATTCTCAAACAATCAAATCTGCACACAGTCCATTTTTAGCTTTAGAAAGAAGTCATTCAAATTACACCTAAATCACAAAACAGCAAGTTATCTCAACACATTATAATCAAAGTAGTTTATTAGATTTGATAAAGAAGCAGTAATTTTTGACATAAGACCAATAAGCCAAAATTGGATGTTTTCAAATCCTACCATTTTATGAGAAGTCAAGCCAAATTTTTCAGCCTCTCCTTGTTACTAAAGGAGTTCTGGCTCGAGTCAGGAGATGTGTGTGCTGCTGCCGAAGGGCACAGGAGCGCACACCAGCCATCGCTATCTGCTCTCTCTCAGTCAATCGCTACTTCTTAAAAAACATCTTTCCATGCTACATTTAATGATCTCTAAATGAAAGTTTATTTTAAAGTAAGTTACCTTCTTTTGTCCCCCTCTTCTTTCACCTTCCCCACGCTTTCCTTTTGGCTTATTGTCAGTACCTTGGTGCCCATTTCACCTCCACTGTTGGTCCTTCCTCCCACACGTGCTTTCCCAGACTGTCAATGCCTCCGTTCCCAGGAACCTCACTTAACCTTTCCTGACACGTTCAGCCATGTTTCTTTTGTCTTTTCCTTTCTGTATTCTAGTTCTTAGCTGCCCTTCCCCGTTTGTGACAGACAGAACCATGCTCAAAAACAAAATTATAGCCTTACCTGTCATCTCTGATTGAGTAAAAAAAGCCATAGCCGTGTTCTACCATCGGGAGCGCAGACCCACTGAGCCTGGTGTAGCCAGTCAGACTAGTTGAAAGAACAAAATTCCCACCTCCTCCACTGTAAAACAACACAAAACAAACCCAGCACTTTTAAGGGTAATTTGAAACAAGTTTCACAAAAAAAGTGACTTTATCCTAGAGATGAAGAAATCTGCACGCAAGAGGCCAATCTAACAAAATCCTTGGTATCGAGGGATACAATCTCCCCCCAGGACAAGAATACAAAATACCTGGCTGTAAAGGCATTATCCATGTAAAGCTCTGGCACTGGCAGTCCTTGCTCCTGGGCTATGAGTAGGAGACCCAAAAGATGACGATCAAATCCTGTCAAGTAAATGCGAATACTGCATCATCAACAGCAGCATTTCCTGTTTTTCTGCTTCTTCTGGTCTGGATAGCTGGAAGCTCTAATAGCAGCAGCAGGACAGATAAGTGACAGTCTACTAAAAAACAAGATTCATATTGTAGCATACAAAAACATTTCCCAAATATTTGATCTAAGAGTCCTTCATCGCTTTCATCTTGCAACAGTGAGCCCAAATGCAAAGGAACTAAGTAGTATAAACCCAGCACAACTCCTGCAGAAAACAAAAACCAAGAAAACTTTAATTTCAGCCATGGAGAAGTTCCACAATTATGTGAACGAGGTGAATAGGCCTTCAGAGCCACAACTGCCTCTCTCCACCCTACCTGGTGAGTTATGAAGGTTCATCAGGTGATTATTTCCCAGCTATCACTCACAGATTAGTTTACCATGCTAACACAGATGGGTTAGAATTTCACCCAAACCTCTCCTCTGCCTTAAAAGACTGCATTTCCCACTTTCCAGCCAAGCATGTATTCTGAAATAATGTTTAGCTGAGCAGAAAAAGGGAATGAATACTCAAGGTGTCTTTGGGGCACAAGGAAGGGTGCAAGAACTAGGTTTTAGTTCTTCTCCCCAAAATTAAAGCATAAAATGTTAAGGGGTAGTTTTTACTCAAACTGAAAACAAGGAGACAAAGAAAACGTACTAGCAAACAGCAAGATGTCCTTTTTACCCACAATAAAACAAACAAACAAAAAAAACTTTCAATTCCAGAGTACCTCTTCCATTCTCACATTCTTTCCTCATTTTATTATGCTTTGCAAATGCCTCATTCATCAGCTGTAGTCGTTCGTAATTCTGTGTGAAGTAAGGGAGACAGGATTAAAAAAAAAAAAAAAAGAAAAAAGACTAAACAATCCAAATGAGTACCACATCAGAAATCACAGATCAGCAAGTTTTTCCCTTTCACAGTTTCTAGCCATGTTAGACAGAAGTAATGGAGGAACCTGAAACCTCAAACTCTTTCTTCCAGATCCAAAGTCCCTTTTCAGCAGAACTTGCTCCTTTGTTTCCTGTATCTGTTCTCTTACTTGGATCACGTTTACACTGAACAGTACTCTAAACCTCATGCTCCTTCCCAAAAAAGCAGTAACAATGGAAAGTAGGCACTGTGACACAGAGCAATCAAAACCAAAAACTTCCCCCAGTATCACTTTAGACACACAGTGCCTTTTAGCCAGTGCAGTTGAATTTACATCATCACCATGCCCTGAACTGGTCAGGCAGTTC
>NW_015090976.1:435270-455304 GCF_001431845.1 Calidris pugnax | reverse complement strand
CCCCCCAGGACAAGAATACAAAATACCTGGCTGTAAAGGCATTATCCATGTAAAGCTCTGGCACTGGCAGTCCTTGCTCCTGGGCTATGAGTAGGAGACCCAAAAGATGACGATCAAATCCTGTCAAGTAAATGCGAATACTGCATCATCAACAGCAGCATTTCCTGTTTTTCTGCTTCTTCTGGTCTGGATAGCTGGAAGCTCTAATAGCAGCAGCAGGACAGATAAGTGACAGTCTACTAAAAAACAAGATTCATATTGTAGCATACAAAAACATTTCCCAAATGTTTGATCTAAGAGTCCTTCATCACTTTCATCTTGCAACAGTGAGTCCAAATGCAAAGGAACTAAGTAATATAAACCCAGCACAACTCCTGCAGAAAACAAAAACCAAGAAAACTTTAATTTCAGCCATGGAGAAGTTCCACAATTATGTGAACGAGGTGAATAGGCCTTCAGAGCCACAACTGCCTCTCTCCACCCTACCTGGTGAGTTATGAAGGTTCATCAGGTGATTATTTCCCAGCTATCACTCACAGATTAGTTTACCATGCTAACACAGATGGGTTAGAATTTCACCCAAACCTCTCCTCTGCCTTAAAAGACTGCATTTCCCACTTTCCAGCCAAGCATGTATTCTGAAATAATGTTTAGCTGAGCAGAAAAAGGGAATGAATACTCAAGGTGTCTTTGGGGCACAAGGAAGGGTGCAAGAACTAGGTTTTAGTTCTTCTCCCCAAAATTAAAGCATAAAATGTTAAGGGGTAGTTTTTACTCAAACTGAAAACAAGGAGACAAAGAAAACGTACTAGCAAACAGCAAGATGTCCTTTTTACCCACAATAAAACAAACAAACAAAAAAAACTTTCAATTCCAGAGTACCTCTTCCATTCTCACATTCTTTCCTCATTTTATTATGCTTTGCAAATGCCTCATTCATCAGCTGTAGTCGTTCGTAATTCTGTGTGAAGTAAGGGAGACAGGATTAAAAAAAAAAAAAAAAGAAAAAAGACTAAACAATCCAAATGAGTACCACATCAGAAATCACAGATCAGCAAGTTTTTCCCTTTCACAGTTTCTAGCCATGTTAGATAGAAGTAATGGAGGAACCTGAAACCTCAAACTCTTTCTTCCAGATCCAAAGTCCCTTTTCAGCAGAACTTGCTCCTTTGTTTCCTGTATCTGTTCTCTTACTTGGATCACGTTTACACTGAACAGTACTCTAAACCTCATGCTCCTTCCCAAAAAAGCAGTAACAATGGAAAGTAGGCACTGTGAAACAGAGTAATCAAAACCAAAAACTTCCCCCAGTATCACTTTAGACACACAGTGCCTTTTAGCCAGTGCAGTTGAATTTACATCATCACCATGCCCTGAACTGGTCAGGCAGTTCGACTAGATAATCACTGCAGGTCCCTTCCAACTGAAATAGTCTATTCTATTATTTTTCATTAAAAATTTTTTTTTTAAATCTGTGAAGCAAAACCAGAAAATAAACCAAAAAAAAGACCCTTATTAAAATATACACAGATGCCAACTGCATTCCCAAATTTTCTCTGCTGATTGAAATACTACTTCTATGACATTATGTTTTTTCAATTTTATATTGAAACTTGCATACTAAAATCAGAGAGACCAGAACAGAAACACATGTTTTGGTAAAGGAAGCCTAGAGAAATATCTCTAGATAGAAGCAAGATCTTGCTTCTAAGATCTTAGATCTTACTAGTTCTTTAACTACTTAAGCAGCACCTTTTATCCTTTTTATTCATTGCACGAGAGGCTGCAGCAGAGAATGTGAAACAAGGACAGTAGCCACTCAATTTGGATAAAAATCAAGTTACTAAGCATACAGGGGGTAAAAGAATAGTTGAGACAAAAGGATTTTTTCCTAAGTATCTAACTGTACCTATTTTCTAGTACCTTAAAAGTAGACTTTTAAGCAGACTTTTAATTTCTATACTATTGAACAGATTCAATGCTTTTTTTAAGCCCCAAGAGTTCATAATAAAAAACACATCAACAGGAAGATATTTGGAGATGCTATTTAAAATTACAAAAAGAAAAAGGCTACAGTTAGTGTTAGAAGTAACAAACCTCTATGTGTACTACCTATAGAAGCCTGCTAGAAGATGACTGAAAAGCAGTGAAATAACGGGAATCTATATTTGCAGTAGGAAAGCAGATTTGAATAATGGCCAGAAAACTGAGTTTTAAAGCTGCAGCACTTGCCAAAAGAAGCCAGTGAAGACCAGGAGAATATGCTCTTGAAGATTATCAAGCACATATACTTCCTGATAGCCATATTCTTGTATGTTTCTTAGATGCATTAACAATATAGAACCTTTGAACTTCCTAAAGATAAGTAGCCCTTTGTCTCAAAAACCTTCTTGCTTCATTTCTCAGGCTCTGAGAAATGTGCAGTGAGGAGACAGAACGAGCTTTGGTACAGCTATCACTCTCTCACTTGGCAAGAAAGGCATGAAATGCTCTGCCAGCCAAGCACCAGAGGGTAGTTGCTGGGAAAAGAAAAGATCACAGGTTCAGCTATTCAGAGACAAACTCTGGAATCCATCCCTGCTGCCACTAGGGCACAAACAGATTTCAATCTTGCTCTTAGATTCAGCCATTAGATTAACGTTTCCTGATTTTACTTTAAAATTAGAACAACAGAACCACTCCACAGCAGAATACATTGGTTTCAACCCAGTTACTTTTTGAGGTGCAGAAAAAAAAAAAAATCAGCATGAATGTAACTCAGCACAATTACATTCTAGATACCAAAAGGTAAATAGGATAGAAAAGCAAACAAGCCCACACACAACAGCTCACCTCAGTCACAATGACCAGAGCCAGACTTCAAGGAACACAACATTTGAAATCTGTCTCACTGGAAACAGGCCAATTCCCATTAATGACACAACAGAAAAAATGAGTTTTAAGCAGTTCAAATGACAGGCCTTCTAAACACGTTATGATTAAAGTAGATTTCACTATTTACACTGGCAGAAGGATCCAACATGGACTTGCACCACTCCACTGCTTCCATAGTACAGGATCTTACGGTCTCTGTGCGCCCATGATAGAAACGCCTGGTCATGGCCGTTTCGTAACAGCAGCCCGGGCTAAGAAGAAAAGTTATGGAAGAGCATCTCATTAACTTAAAACTATATGCTGTCCCAAGGAATAAAAAAAAGTCCTGCCAAGTATCTTATACATCTAGCTCAGAAGTGCTAGTAAGCCACTAATTTTCTTTAAATTTTGTGTCCGAAGAAGAGCCACAAAGGAACTCTACAAGCCTTCCCGCAAAATTCGACTGAAAAAGCACCAGTGCTATAATCATGCCTTGGAAAGACCGGGTTGTCATGGCTATTTTCTGCAGACTACAGATCTATCTCCAGTATAATTAAGCTGAAAATATGCAAGCTTTGGTTTCACTGTATATTTCCATTAAAAAAACCAACAAAATATCTACACCATCCAAAGCCTCAAAAATTAAGAGACACACTTGAAATAAGCACTGTGTACCAATGCATTTATAATGGAAAGCCTCAAATCTTTCTCTGTTGCATACTGACACCCATCCAGCTTGTACCTGGAGCATCCACAGCCCTGTGACAGTCTACCATCTAATATGCAATTCACATGAAACATATCTGTGTGTTTAGAACAGACTTAACAGGCTCTTTTAGTCAATTAATTTATTCCTAGTGTTCAGCAAACTGAGATCCAACAACCTTTCTTATGATGAGACAGGCATCTCCACTGACTAAGCATCATGCTCATACGACAAAACCCTCCTTTTTCTGAAGCAAGAAATACTCTCCAGGTTAGTAATGACTTATACAAGCCATGATCAGTGGTAGCTAGCAAACAGAAATTTGGAAACACCAATACCAGGAAGAACGCTGCCTTTTACCAATAATAAAAATAAAATGACACATCCAAAAATGCAGAGTCAAGCATTTGGAGGGTCACTATCTATATCTCTGTTATTCTGCCCAAACCTTCACATCTAATGTTGCTAAAGACAGTGAGACACTGAGGTTTGAGAGGCTTTTTATGGGCTTGAAAGACTATTTTACTGATGGCTGCTGCTTGCTATGGATAAAGCTTCTCTCTCTGAGCAACTATTCAACACTAAAGAAACATGCATTTGGTGTTTGCCCAAATATTTACTTTGTATAGCCCAAATTCACATTTTCATGGTTTGTCTTCTGCCCTCCATTCCGCAGTACACACATGATCCCTGTGGGCACAATTCTCCTGAAACCAGGAGCACAAGCCCCACAGAGTTCAATGGCACAAAATAAAGCCCCGTGCAATTGTTAATATAAAAAAAAAAAAACCACCTTACTGCTTCATTTTTTTAACACCATGGCAAATCACACACTGGTATTGCAAAGCCACGGTATTGTGCCTCCAGATCCACCCCTTTACTCAAGAAACTCGTTTGTTATTCCTAATCTAGGTAATGAGATTTTCTTACCGTCCGTGGCATTTGTAATAAGCCAGCTGAAGGGCAAGCTGCACAAATGTATCAGGATGAAGTTTCTTCTTTCTAATCAATGCTTTGCCGAAGGATGTGAAGGCATAATGGACCAGCTGCAAGTCAGATACCTGTCAAACCACAGGAGGAAAAAAACCAAGAGTCAAAAAACTGCAAATATCACAACTTGGCTAATTTCAAATAAAACACATTCAACATAAACCAACAATGTAACAAATTAAACCATGGTATTAAGTCCCCTGATACAGAAATTCAAAATAACACACATCCCTGTTCTCCAGCATGGAGAAAGACCAGCTAAAAATATGCAAATAGAATGGGGGCGGGGGAGAGGGGGAAGTGACAACAAAGAGAAACAGAAAGAAATTCCACCTTTTTGTAATACAATTCTTTGGCACGTCCAATTTCACTTATAATTTTTTGATCCACTGTGAATACAAGTTCCTCTGGCCACGGAATATCCCTCACTTTATCCGATCCCTAGGAGGATGTGGACAGAAAGAAAGAGAGAAAACAGAAAATGTTATCCATAAGAAAAGACACTAACTAATACATTTGAAAGTTTAAAGGATAGATACCTTCCATTTTCCCTCATTTTCAATAATCTTCTTCTCAGCATAAGCCAACATGGTAATTAAAGCCATGGCATCAAAAGGAGCATGCTAGAATCATAAGACAAGATATCACATTATTTGTATAACTGCAAGACAATCAAATTGCTTTCTTTCCTACCCCACACTTTTTCCTGAAGACCAACAGCTTTACTGCACAGTGTTGGACTTGTTTTTCTAGTTCCATGATACATAAGAGTCCACCCACTGTTTTGAATGCTCTGAAGCCAGATAGGGAGGCACAATATACCACTGCTGTGGAAAAGCAGATTTCAGGCAAGACATAGGCCCTTCTGGCCATTCAATAAATCCGAGTTTAAAAGACACAGCTGATCAAATAGCTACATAATACAAAAAGTTAATTTTAAGCCTTCTTGTGCAATGTATTTTTTGTCTTTGGAACTCTGTCATTAAATGATTTTAGAAATAAGATTAAGATTTCAGATCTCATGTTCTTAAATCAAGTATGGTGTAATATCAAACACTGTGAAAGCAAACTGCTGTTGGAAACCTGCCAGACAAGGTGCCTGGTAAACAAGGCTACACTGAAGGGGAACATATTAAACATTTAAAGTAATACTCTGAAAGGAAAAACTTAGTAAATAAATTCTTGAAACGTTTATAATGGGGAAAAAAATTTCAACTTACGTCACAGAACGCGCTACAGACTCCGTTGGTAAAGAAGATGCTGTTGTAGGATTTATCTCCCCAGCGCACAGTCGGATTACCTATCAGCCCCAGCCTTGTAACCTAAAGCAAAAGTTACACAATGTGAGTTCCAAAAAACACCGAGTACGCTGCCAGCCTCTGCGAGCCACATCTAGACAGTGAGACCTCCCCGAGAGGTCCACTTTCATACAGCTGAAGATGAAACATGATTATAAGCCTAAGTTTTTAAAGAGTGGTAAATTGGATTACTATATTTTTGAGGACCCTGAAGGACAGAGGGGCTAAAAGATTACAAAAGTAGATACCAGCCATTCCGACTTCCAATGACCTAACAATTCCAACTATTTAAGTATGCCTATGGATCAACAAGAAGCACTATCTGCGTATTTATCTGCTTCATTTTCATTGCTCTGAGACAGCAAGGAGCGCTACTTCTGCATACCTGCAGCAGAAATTTTTATATAAAGAAAACCAGATATGAATTATCAAAAATGCTTAGCTACCTCGGAGTAGTCCTCAGGAGTTGCATGGGGACTAGAATCATCAAGGCAGACCACAAACAAACTTCTCTGAATTTTTTCCAGATGAGTCAAGTTCTTTGGATCAAGATCAATCAAGTATTCACGTAACTAGAAAGCATAAAAAGACAAAACTAAGTGAAATGACATATTTCCAGTGATCACACCACTTTTTTCAGGAAATCAGCTGTTGAAGTATCCCCACCTCTGCCCATCTTGTCCTTTCATTGCTTGTTAAGGCTGCCAGTCCTGGTCCATCTGGTTCACTATGGCATCTTTTCTGTATATAAGTAAGTTGCCTTTAAGAAGATTTCAAAAACTGAAGTTAACAAAGAACATATGGAGAGAAGATAAAAGTCAGCCTTTTAATCTCTCTCTCTTTTGCCAAGCTGGAATTTTGGTTCCTCATTCACAAGCTATTTCAGGAAGCATGAATCAGCTCCCTCAGACGCTAAGAGCAACTGAAGACCTGCTCTATTTTCACTTAACTAGTGGTTAATTCAGATTGCAGCTACATGTACAAATTTACATGTAAACAACCACGATCCTGAAGTGTTATTGTGCATTTAATTTACAACTACATTTAAGACTTCGACAGTGCAGATCAAGCTTCCCCGAGCTGCAGACATATACAATACTGCAGCTTTTATAGCAACTAATCAGATATAAAACTTCCACTCAAGATAAACCATGAAATTTAAAGCTGAACAGCAGCTACACTACATCCTAAACGTAGAGACTGAACTACACAAGAATACTTCTCTTCCTACCTTTTCCTTGCATTTCCCTTTTCAAGGGCTATTAACAGAGCACTAATTTTTAGTTTGCAAATTCAATTTTTCACATACTGTTCTAGCTGCTAAAGAAATGCCACAAGTTACAGGCATTTAATCTGGCTTGTACTTTGCTCTGGCACTCTTGCACATTAAACTTCTCTACTGATCTTTACACAGTCGTCAAAAGTATAAGACATCCATACCTGTATTTCAGGCATTCATTTCTTTGTTACTTGTGTGATCTAACAGGCACAACTACAGAAATTAGAGATACGTATGTTGAAGTATCATAGGTATTAAAGAACCAGATTTTCAAAAAAAGTGATTTTTTAGCTTCCCTAGCTAGACTTTGTCTTGCCTAATGAACTTCCTACTGAAACATCTTCATTCAACCCTTTCCTGTAATGTTCTGTGGGTGTATTCCAACAATACGTGATCATCACGCTTCATGGCAAGATGTCATCCACTAAAAAAGAATACACTCAAACCTGAACCCTCAACTGGAAGATAAGCTGTAGCCTCTCTAACACCTCATTCTTTGGGGTGAAGGGGACAGAAAAAGACAGGCTCTCTTTGGTATCTAGCTTAAATAGGACAGCTCATTTGAAACAAGGTAGTTTGAAAACCTGAAAATCTCTGGAGGAGTCACCATGTTGCCTTCATGTATAGCATCAAACGCAAACACTCGACCTCGACACAGGACTATTAAGTGAGATGGGCATTCACCTTCGGTCTCTGAAATGAAACAAAAAGCCAAAACATGAAAATCCAACCACAGGGATAAAGTGAGTGACAGATACAGAACAAAAAGCCAAAACATGAAAATCCAACCATAGGGATGAAGTGAGTGACAGACAAAAAAAACACTCAGCAAATCCTGCAGACCCATTTTCTGTTCAAAAGGAGGCTGACTTCATACAGAAATTAGAAAAGAAAGAATAACTTTTGAAATCCAACTGCATGATCTTATTGCAAATTTGAAAACATTTTTACAACTGTCAGAGAAAATACAAAGAAGTATTAACTTTCATTGTTATTAACTACTTCAAGTCATTGTCACTACCTAGATAAATAACATTTGCTACTATCTTATAAGCAGGAAGACCCTCTGCCCAAAGGAGTACTTCTTGCTGAAAACTGATCTAGCGACATTTCTCTCTTGAATGAGTTTTGCTTGGTTTTGTTTTTTTAAAGGGATGAATATAATGCAGCAAACCTGCTGCTAAGACAGATGATTGAGTCCTTCAGTTGTCAGAGTGTTTATGCAACCAGCTTCGGTTATGCAGCTCAGGATCCAAGATCAACTACCATGTCAATCAAACCTGATCTGTCATCTGCAAATCTGTAAAAAGGGCGCAGTGACATACCAATTTGGCAACTATAAAGAAAAACAGATGGTACTGGCCCACCCTAGGCCAGGTACACTTGCATAGCATTGCCTTACTGAATCGATCTACCTAGAAATAAGAGTAAATAAAGTTGGAAAATATTCTGATAAAAATCAGACGTTGAAATCCCAAGAAACGTGGCCACTGTGTTACATCTCTTCCAGTCCAGTACTCCACTGAGTCAAGTTCTTTGGATCAAGATCAATCAAGTATTCACGTAACTAGAAAGCATAAAAAGACAAAACTAAGTGAAATGACATATTTCCAGTGATCACACCACTTTTTTCAGGAAATCAGCTGTTGAAGTATCCCCACCTCTGCCCATCTTGTCCTTTCATTGCTTGTTAAGGCTGCCAGTCCTGGTCCATCTGGTTCACTATGGCATCTTTTCTGTATATAAGTAAGTTGCCTTTAAGAAGATTTCAAAAACTGAAGTTAACAAAGAACATATGGAGAGAAGATAAAAGTCAGCCTTTTAATCTCTCTCTCTTTTGCCAAGCTGGAATTTTGGTTCCTCATTCACAAGCTATTTCAGGAAGCATGAATCAGCTCCCTCAGACGCTAAGAGCAACTGAAGACCTGCTCTATTTTCACTTAACTAGTGGTTAATTCAGATTGCAGCTACATGTACAAATTTACATGTAAACAACCACGATCCTGAAGTGTTATTGTGCATTTAATTTACAACTACATTTAAGACTTCGACAGTGCAGATCAAGCTTCCCCGAGCTGCAGACATATACAATACTGCAGCTTTTATAGCAACTAATCAGATATAAAACTTCCACTCAAGATAAACCATGAAATTTAAAGCTGAACAGCAGCTACACTACATCCTAAACGTAGAGACTGAAGTACACAAGAATACTTCTCTTCCTACCTTTTCCTTGCATTTCCCTTTTCAAGGGCTATTAACAGAGCACTAATTTTTAGTTTGCAAATTCAATTTTTCACATACTGTTCTAGCTGCTAAAGAAATGCCACAAGTTACAGGCATTTAATCTGGCTTGTACTTTGCTCTGGCACTCTTGCACATTAAACTTCTCTACTGATCTTTACACAGTCGTCAAAAGTATAAGACATCCATACCTGTATTTCAGGCATTCATTTCTTTGTTACTTGTGTGATCTAACAGGCACAACTACAGAAATTAGAAATACGTATGTTGAAGTATCATAGGTATTAAAGAACCAGATTTTCAAAAAAAGTGATTTTTTAGCTTCCCTAGCTAGACTTTGTCTTGCCTAATGAACTTCCTACTGAAACATCTTCATTCAACCCTTTCCTGTAATGTTCTGTGGGTGTATTCCAACAATACGTGATCATCACGCTTCATGGCAAGATGTCATCCACTAAAAAAGAATACACTCAAACCTGAACCCTCAACTGGAAGATAAGCTGTAGCCTCTCTAACACCTCATTCTTTGGGGTGAAGGGGACAGAAAAAGACAGGCTCTCTTTGGTATCTAGCTTAAATAGGACAGCTCATTTGAAACAAGGTAGTTTGAAAACCTGAAAATCTCTGGAGGAGTCACCATGTTGCCTTCATGTATAGCATCAAACGCAAACACTCGACCTCGACACAGGACTATTAAGTGAGATGGGCATTCACCTTCGGTCTCTGAAATGAAACAAAAAGCCAAAACATGAAAATCCAACCACAGGGATAAAGTGAGTGACAGATACAGAAAAAACACTCAGCAAATCCTGCAGACCCATTTTCTGTTCAAAAGGAGGCTGACTTCATACAGAAAACAAAAAGCCAAAACATGAAAATCCAACCACAGGGATAAAGTGAGTGACAGATACAGAAAAAACACTCAGCAAATCCTGCAGACCCATTTTCTGTTCAAAAGGAGGCTGACTTCATACAGAAATTAGAAAAGAAAGAATAACTTTTGAAATCCAACTGCATGATCTTATTGCAAATTTGAAAACATTTTTACAACTGTCAGAGAAAATACAAAGAAGTATTAACTTTCATTGTTATTAACTACTTCAAGTCATTGTCACTACCTAGATAAATAACATTTGCTACTATCTTATAAGCAGGAAGACCCTCTGCCCAAAGGAGTACTTCTTGCTGAAAACTGATCTAGCGACATTTCTCTCTTGAATGAGTTTTGCTTGGTTTTGTTTTTTTAAAGGGATGAATATAATGCAGCAAACCTGCTGCTAAGACAGATGATTGAGTCCTTCAGTTGTCAGAGTGTTTATGCAACCAGCTTCGGTTATGCAGCTCAGGATCCAAGATCAACTACCATGTCAATCAAACCTGATCTGTCATCTGCAAATCTGTAAAAAGGGCGCAGTGACATACCAATTTGGCAACTATAAAGAAAAACAGATGGTACTGGCCCACCCTAGGCCAGGTACACTTGCATAGCATTGCCTTACTGAATCGATCTACCTAGAAATAAGAGTAAATAAAGTTGGAAAATATTCTGATAAAAATCAGACGTTGAAATCCCAAGAAACGTGGCCACTGTGTTACATCTCTTCCAGTCCAGTACTCCACCCTGAGAAAAAGAAGAAATGTATGCTACTCTGTCCGCAAGGTACTCCACCCTGAGAAAAAGAAGAAATGTATGCTACTTTGCCCGCAAGTATTTAACTGAGTTGGTATCCACAGAATACTTAAATTTTAACTATAAGCCTTTTACATCTATCTTTATGGTCCTACTTTCTAAATTAAGTAATGTAATTCAATATATACCTGATTAAAGACATTCTAGAGTGGGGAATGTGTCATTTCCTGTAAGCCTCACATTCATAGATCACAAACTTAATTTCTAACATAAGAGAAAACAGAAGGGATGACATCAAACTCAGCTACTTTAGGCAGCATCCTCCTAACCCGTAGCTATCTAAAGCAAGGGGTAGAATTAAGTTTGGAAGTTAAAATACCTAAGATTAAGTGTCTGAGATCTCATTACAGTTGGTAGAGATCTACCCAATACACTTAATGACATCTCATGAACTCTTCACCTGTTCTCATTAAGGTGCAGTCTGAATGAATAGCTCTCCAGGTTCCACTCATCAGGTTTCCTTAGCTTTTAGTGTTGTCTTTGACTCCAAGTTGACACTACCTGCCAGATTTTAGCTGCCCTAGTCTGCAATCTGAATACTACTTTCAAGTGTCTAAATCATGTCAGCTCCCTCTATAACCAAAGGAGAAAAACAAATCCCTCTCCGAATGGCAATTCCTTCTGCCTATCTTAGGCACCTGGATATTTTGTCAGCCCAAATCCTTCTCTGGAGGTATTCATATTGCTCCATGAATCACAGAGAACCAAGACAACTGACTGGACTAAATATTTCATCTGGAGGCAGAATATCTACATGGAAATGGATATTACCTGCTGTTATGACATGAAAAATGATATAAGCAAGATTGTTTAATAAAGTTCTTAAAATATTGTAAGGCAGAAAAGAGACATGAGCGACATAAATTGCATATCCATATGGTAATAGCTTTGTTTACTCTGTGTGATCAAACAGAACATTGAATTTCCACCATTTGAATGTTTCTTCTATGTTTTGCTATTAAAACTGACTCTTCCACTGTAATGCTAAGATAAAACCCTTGAAACTTGCCTTCAACTTTGCATTTTCTTGTCATATCCCATGGTTTGGAGATTTCCTTATATATTTTCTATGGAGCAAGGCAATACCTCCTCCTCAAATTCCTGAGTCTTACAGCAATTCACATCTCCCATGACTACGTAGAGTGACACTGCTGAACAACTCTGGACACATCAGAATGTGTGTGGCAGGGGTGTTAATGATTTCACTTCGTTGATTACTACTGCTACAGTATTATTAAGTAGAGGATGAATAAGAACATCACATTTTTACCCTAGCTCTTTATCCTGCACCCTAGAAAACTGCTGGGAGTTAAAGAAAATGGAATGGCTTCAAGAAGGACGATGGAATACTTTCAAGATTGAAAACAGAAGCAGCTGACCAAGCCAAGAAACAGCACAATGATAGAAAATAAGAATTGTCCCAACAGAATATATGGGAGGACACTCGAGAAACGCATTCTGTGGAAAAAGAAGCAATTAGTAATGATGCTGAACATGATGAGTCCATGTAACACACGGATTTTGTCTTTTTTCAATTCTTAACGCATCTTATAGGCATCAGGCTGGTAACATACAGTTTGAAGCAGCGCCTTCTTTTAACCTTAGAAAGGACTAAATATTGGACCAAAAAGAGCATTTGTAAATTAGATGTCTTCTTTGCCTCATTACGTAAGCACTCAACAACCACTACCTGATTTAGTTTTCGAGGGAGCAAGCACTCAACAACCACTACCTGATTTAGTTTTTGAAGGAGCAAGTGTATTTATAGTTAAAATGACCCTCCATTAGCCCATTAGTACAAAATCATTTCCATGTGTTAAACCAAAATTTGCATTTGCTTACCGGTTTTAAAATAACTGGCAATCGAGTCTCTGGTAACTCCAGGAATTTTGCAAGTGCAGAAGAGCCCTCGAAATTGGTTCATGTCCAGAACAGCATCCCTAGATCTCTCTATAGCCACCTTCTCTCTGCAGTATACCAACACACCAAAATTAAACAAGAGAAATTATAATCACGCATGTGAATCAAGGTAAGACAAACCCATCTTCTACTGCAAAGAATGTACGCCAACGAACATAAACATATCTTTGTAACCAAAGTACACAAAGACAATTAATATTTAGAATCAATTAATTTTTCTCAAAGTCTTACGCTCGTAATAGGTCCCAGAATTTCAGGGTGTGCCATATATTTATAGATGCTCTTTCTATCTGAGTGCCCTCTTTTGGTGGCCAGCAGTGTTCAATAAAGGGCCCGGGGCCTCCCATATTACTGTGTATCTGCGTTGATATGCGAAGGTCAAGATAAGCCACGTTCAGCCACCAGTCCTCCAGCTGGAAATGAAAAATGTTTAGAATCAGAATTAAGTTTAGTCATTAATTCTTTACTAATCACCTGATTGTTCAACTGCCTGCTTTTTATACTACTTTTTTTTTTTAAAAAAATATTTGGAGTAGTATTTCCTATATAACAGAAAGCAGGACAGTGGTCAAAACTAACTGCTGAGCCTAACAACACATCTAGCTCCTCCATTTTCAAGCCTGAAATAAAATTCAGTACTGCTTAAGACTATTAAACTGTAAACTATGATGAAGATTTCTTCCCCAATATTCATCACCTTAAACTGTTGCAGGTATCACCTGTGGCTGCTGCAAACATCAGACAGTTTAATCCATAAAGAATGGAAGGAAAGAAAATCTGTGTGAGAGAGGATCTGTGTCCTGTTAAGGTTTACAAAGTTCTCATTAATTGCACTTGGTAACAACCCAAATTGGGAAGGGTAGGAGTGGAGAGGGGTGTTGTCAGGGTGGAGAGAGGGGGAATGGAGGTGACAGAAGAAGGAGTTCTCATTAATTGCACTTGGTAACAACCCCCTTGTATCCCTTTCTCTGTTGAAAGGCAACTTTAAAATACTACCACATAGCTTTAGGGGGAATGGAGGTGACAGAAGAAGGGGCTGACAGAAAAAGCATTCAAAAGCTCGCTAATAAATTAACATTTCAGTTAGTGAACTCCCCTAGCCATCGAACTTTGAAAAAAACAAATCACATGTATAAAGGGAATGTCTTCATAGCCATAAGCCAAGTGGCAGATACAAGAATGATCCTAAGATTACAAAAAAAACCTAAATGATTCTTTAAATCGTATTCTGAACAACCAACTTTCCATAAGTTGAATTATGATTTCTTACATGTCTAAATACATACCCAATTCCTCCTTGTCTTAGCTCTTTCCAGTAATTTCTGATGCAACTCCTTCCCAATCCCATTTTCAAATTTTTTAACTATACCTTCAGTTCTTCTATATTCTTCTTCATTCAAAAATGGCTTCACTGTAAAAAGGAAATGTTTTTATTTTAAGGACAACTGCATACAGAGATTTATTCCAAGATTCAGATATCTACATACAAGGGAGTGGATGAAAATTTAGGTTTTTTTCCAAAACAAATATTTGAAAGGAAAATACCTTTTTGAAAATCTGTAAAGAAATGACAGTGTGTTCTAACAAAACATAAAGATAGACTTTTAAATAAATACAGATGTTGGCAGATGAAAGCAATTGCTGAAAAGCTGAAATACCAAACAGATAACTAAATCCAATGTATTTAAAACTGTAGCTGGAATACTATGGAGTTCTGCAACTCCATCAGCTGCCACACAATTCACGGAGTCATTAATTTTACAGGAACTTTGTAAATCAATGCACTGAGTCATAAATGTCTGCCAGCCTACTGCACCAGCCTTTCTTTCCAGAAGTCCATTCACGGCCTACAAGCACCTTGCTAATCAATACTCATTCACTGTCCCCACGTTATGTCTACCTTTGAATGAAACTGATGGCAGCTATTACTACCTAATTTGCATATTCTAAAAAACTTCTGGATTTCTCTCAGATTGTGTGCCATGCAGGCCAAAGTTCTCCGTAAACATCTGCAAAACTAGCCATTATTTTAATCTAAACCCCCCCGTAAGCCTTTTAATTATGAAATCTATGGTCAGTTACAGGTAGTGCTGTGAGCTCCCACACAGGCACATCTCGCTGTCTTCTTACACTCACTCTGCACAGAACACGTCTTGTCTACCTTGCTAGTGCTAATCCCATCATCTAATTACAGCTCTTAACAAACAAGTAAGGATACTTGTTTAATTTTAGTAATCGTTTACCTGTGTCACCTCTAATCTAGCTTTTGCGAGTAACAACAGAGTTTCAGCTGGGCAAGGTCTCAAACAATTGCCTAGCCTTGTAGGATTAAAATCTTACTTCTTCACAACCGTGTCTTGCTACAATTATGACTGCTTGCCTGCAACAACTATCTTTTTCTTCACAGATCTAGAGATCTTCTAGTCCAATACCTCATCTCAGCAGGGTCAGCTAGAGCGGGCTGCTCAGGACTGTGCTGGGTTTTAAATATCTCCAAGCACAGAGACTCAGCAACATCCCTGGTAGTGATCTGTTCCAGTGCTTAACCACCCTCACAATAAAAAAAAAGTTTTCTTACATATAAAAGGAATTTCTTGTATTTCAATTTGTGCTCATCACCTCTTGTTCTACCACTGGATACCACCGCGATGCCTGGGTCCATTGCCTTTACTCCTCTCCACCAAGTAGTTACACACCTTGCAAGGATCCCTTTTCTTCCCCAGGCTGAGCAGTCCCAGCTCTCTCGGTCTCTTCTCATGTGTCAGACAACCCATGCCCTTTATCACCCTCACGGCCCTTCGCTGGCCTCACTCCAGTATGTCCATGTCTTGTTTGTGCTGGGGAGCCCAGGAATAGACACAGCACTCCAGATGTGGCCTCCCCAGTGCCGAACAGAGAGGAAGGATCACCTCTACCTGCAGGCAATGCTCCCTCCAATGCAGCCCCAAAGGCTGCTGGCATGTTGCTGGCTCATTTTCAACTTCACATCCACCAGGACCCCATGGGCTTTTCTGCAAAGCTGCTGCTTTCCAGCCAGTCAGCCACAGCTTACGCTGGTGCAGTCTGCAAAGCTGCTTTCCAGCCAGTTGGCCACAGCTCACACTGGTGCGGAGGAAGGATCACCTCTACCTGCAGGCAATGCTCCCTCCAATGCAGCCCCAAAGGCTGCTGGCATGTTGCTGGCTCATTTTCAACTTCACATCCACCAGGACCCCATGGGCTTTTCTGCAAAGCTGCTGCTTTCCAGCCAGTCAGCCACAGCTTACGCTGGTGCGGGGAGTTATTCCTCCCTGGGTGCGTGACTTGGCATTTCTCTTTGTTTGCTGAACTTCATGAGTTCAGCTCCCATCAGCCTGTTCCTCCAACCTGTCAAGCTCCCCCTGATGACAGTACAACCATCCAGAACATCAACCCTCCTCCCAGCTTTGTATCACTTGCAAACTCAGAGCGCGCTCTGTCTCATCATCCAAGTCATTAATGAAGATGTTAAACCATACTGGACCCCTGGGATACACCATCAGACACAGGCCTACACCTGGAGTATGAATCTCATCACAAACCTTTGAGCCCAGCAGCTGAGACAGTTTTCAGTCCACCTGACTCTCCACTGCCTACCACCACCTAGTCCATCCTTCATCAGTCTGTCTATGAGGAAGCTTATTAAAAAAAAAAAAGCCTTGTTAAAGTCAACATAAACAATATCTAGATGCAACTTGAACTGCACCACCATCAGTTGTGAAAACAGACAAAAAAGAAATAGAGCCATCCACCTATTAGCAGTCTACAGTATTCACCCAGGAAACTGGGAGTGAAAGCTGCCCCAGACCGAGGGTAGTCCAATACTCTGGGTTTCACAGAGTGACCTTACTACCACACAGTACTGTAAAAGTGATTATCCTCTGTCACTCAAGTTACAAAGTCACTACAGAGCAATACGCACACACACAAGAAAGAAAATAAGCAAAATTACTGGTCCCTGTTCGAGGGGTGACCAGGATTGGTCGGGGACTGGAGCACATGATGATTAGATGAGGCTGAGAATTGAGTTGGTTTAGCAAAAGAGAATACCTTGCTGTGCTCTATAACTGAATGAAAAGGCACAGCGAACATCAAGCACAGTTCCTCTCAGAGATACACAAGAATAGTACGAGAAAATGGACTCAGGTTGGAACACAGGAAATTTCTGACAAGGAAAATGTGAGAGTTGGGGGTTTTTTTGATCATTGCTGGTTTGTTTTTTGTTCCCCCTCCCGCAATCATGAGGGTGATCAAACACTCAAACAGGTTGCCCAGAGAGGCTGTGGAATCTCCATCCTTGCAGTTATACAAAACCCAGCTAAGCAAGCCTGAGCAACCTGCTATAGTTGGACCAGCTTTGAGCTGGTATCTGGTCTAGATGAACCCTTCCCAACCTATATGATTCCATGGTGACAGGGCCTCTTTCCATTTAAAAACTATTTGATCAGCTGTAGAACCTGCACTATGAGGAAGAAGCAGAACTCATCCCCTTTCTCAACTAGAGTTCAGTGAAACTTCTCTCTTGCCACTTTCTCCAGGCCCACAGATTTTGTCTTCCTTTCTGGACAGATCAGCTCCACCCAGCAACAAGAACTATCCCATGAAAGAAGTCTTAAGTTGCATAGTTAAGGAACCCTCTGGAAAACTGGAGCTTTGGGTTTTCATACTCTCAGGATGACTCCAAGCTTCTGAGCCTCAACATCTGGGGCAAGCTGAAGGGCTGAATAAATAACATGGCTACAGCCACCTTCTCCACTCAAGGCCTACCTTCAAAACAAGGTTAGTTACCCTGGAACCAGAGCAGGGGCAGCTGCTTTAAAGTCCAAAATAAGGCATCTTATGAGACACGCTTCCCCCAGATTTTCTAGTTGACTGGCTTTAAACAGGCAAGTGCTTCATTAACAGGTGTACTAACTAATGTTAAATGCCCGGGATCCTCCTCCAAGCAAAAAAAGACAGGAGTTTCCAAGAAATGATTCACAGCATGTATGAAGGGTCATTTGGAGCTTCTGAATCATTCTTCAGAAGCACCTCCCTTCCTTTCCTCACCTTCACAGACTAAACAAATGAAGAGCTTAAGCAACGAGAATCACCAGGCTAATGTCTAGAATTGTGCGCTGCACGTTCTGGCTTAAAGCGATTTAATCAAGGGAAGACTGCAGCAGAACAAAAAATACTGGACTAACTTTCCTCCAACCTCCAGTGAGACTAAAGGAGACCAACAATGATGATCAAAGTTATAGAATGACTTATGTACAAGGAACAGCAAGTAGGAATTAACTTTAGCATGAAAAAAAAAAGGGACATGTGATTAGGTATTTATGAAAACACAGATCGGAATCGGAAAACAAGAGCAAACAAATCCACTGTCAGATTTTATCACTTCATGACAGAGTTATTTATTAGCTTGGAAAGCCAGCTGCGTGTACAAAACAAAGTTCTAAAGGGCAATTCTGTTACTAAAGGTTCACTACCATTGCAGTACAACGTCAGGTAATCTGCACTACAACAGGAAGAAAACATTTTTTGACACACATGACATTTTTCCTCTAAAACCACCATTTACCGATCTGCATCAAAACATAATGATGTAAGGAACAACAAAGAAAACCTATTGCCACCTACTGGGCCCTTTCCACTACACTGAATTAAAGGGAACTCAAGAGTGAACTTAAGGATTTCTATTTTGGAAAAGGGAAATTTTGGTGTAATATGGTTCTGTAGAGGACAGAACTCCAGGTTGTACTCTGGGAGCTTTCCTGTATTACAGGTAAGATGGTAAGCAATAGTTCCAAAAAAAAAAAAAGCCTGATATGATAATAAAGAACTAATCAGTCATCTCTGCTTTATAAACAAAGCTAGACACTTGCACATTGACTGTTTTCAAAACTTTTATGTGATCATCTTTAGAGAGCAAGCATTTCACAATAAAAATTATCCAAAAAATACCCAGTACTGCCTCTTCTTACCACCATATAGTTAACAGTATTGGTGAGAAAGAAGAGCATTTAAGTATGAAAATGTCTGAAATAACGTTTGGGTTTTTTTACAAAGATCCTAGGCAAACATAGTAGTCATTAGGCAAAACAAAATTGTAGATGGAGAACTATTTTTCATTAGACCAACTGATATAGCTGAGAAACAAAACCAAAACCTTAGGGAGGAAAAAATCTCAAGCCAAAAAGTTAACCTTCCCACATGCCCAATTTCCTTCCATGCTGAAGAAAGGTAAATCCGGGTAAAAAGGTAGATTTTACTCAGGTTGCTCTGGGCACCTGATTTACTGTTTTGAACCTGAAAAAGACCTTTTGTGCTCTGAACTAGTCTCAGTCCCCCATCCCAATCACACCAGATGATACAAGCTGCCTACAAATCACACCACAAACATCTTCTGACTAGCCTGGTTATAACAGAAGACACCACGCTACTATTAAAATATTAACCCATTACCTGCATCAAGGTATTTACTTAAAGATTCCTCGAGAGAAGGTACGGGCAGGGGAGGCAGAGAATCCTGGTACTGAAACGTCCGCTCCTCAGAGGATTCAAGCACTTGCTTTTCCATGATGCAGATCTGTAGCATAACATTAACAGTGCGTTAACAAAGCCCAAGTTTGAGACAGACGATGTGCCTCCCCACGCCGTTTTCTTCTTCTCCCCAGCCACTTCCACGGCAGAAGACACCCATCAGGGCAGCGCCCGCGGACAAAGCCAGGACCGAGGGCTTCTCGTCGGAAACACGCAACGGGGGGGAACCCAGGCTCAGGGGCTGCTACTGCGCCTCCGGATGGGTCGCGATGAATAACCTAGAGCCCGGCTGCTTTTCTGTCCCGAGGAGCCGCCCGCCAGCCCCGGGGCACCCCTCAAATTGAGGCCGGAGAACCGGGAAAGGGGGGGGGAAACCAACCGCTCGCCCTGCCCGGCCCGGCTGGCGGCCGCCATCACGCACCTCTCCGCTCCCCGCACATCCTCACCCGGGCCCCCGCAGCCGCGGCAACGCCGACGGGGAGCCGCCCTGGCCCCGGTCGTTACCCCC
>NW_015090976.1:409636-434730 GCF_001431845.1 Calidris pugnax | reverse complement strand
AACCCCAGCGCTCCCCGGGGCCCAGCAAGCGGGGGCACCACGGCGGTGTTAACGGCAGCTTCGGGGCCCCACCGGGGAGAGAGGCTTAGGTGGACGGGGCTGGGGGACTGAGGAGACAGCTGAGTCAAGCTGAGCCGTCCCCACGACCCTCTGCCCGCCGGCCGAGGAAAGAGGCGGGCTGTGGCCGACGCTCGCCCCGCGGGGCACCGCTTACCCTGGCCTGGATGGGCCCGCCGCCGCCGCCTCAGCCGGCTCGTTGCTTGCTTGCTTGCCCGCCTCGCTGCTCTCCTCGGCCGGCTCGCTGCCCGCCCGCCTCGCCGCTCCCCCCGGCCGGCTCGCCGCCTGCCTGCTTCCCTTCACCTCTGCCCCACTTCCAGCAGCCCCGGAAGGCGGGCGGGGCGGCGGCCGTGGCTCTGCGGGGGCGGGAGCAGGAGGAGGCCTGGCACGGCCTGGGCGGGCCGAAGGCTCCGGGACGGTGGAGGGGGGGGTGAATAAAAGGACAGGGGTGGAAAGCATAGTCAGGGCGGGCGTGCCCGGCAGGGTAGGGGGATTCCCTTCTTCCTCCTCAGCTGATGTTCCCCGTGGGCTGCGCTTGTAACCCCGGCAACATCCGCAGTAAGTCTGGGCCCATCTGCGAGCTCTGGGGGGGCTACTGTCCCGGGGGTAAGTGGCCCTACTGCTTTGAGGGTGGGGAGAGTTCAGGACTCTTGCAAGGACGTTTCTGTGGCCAGACTAGTGCGTTTCTGTGCTACCGGTTCAGATGGCGTGTGGTAAGGGGACTGGTGAGATGTGACTTCCAGCTCCGCAGGAGGGGGGGAGGCACGACCCACCAGCAGTGAGGCTGGGGTTTGGAGCAGGCCTCTCCTCTCGGAGCAGATGCTTCGCCACATGAGGAAGCACCACTTGCACTGGGAAAGCTGTGTGAAGCCAACCCAGCCCTGTGTGCCCATGGCTAGTGAGGTCTCTGCTGTTGGAGATGCCTGCCAGTACTGCTGGGGCAGTTCCTGCCACCTGCATGCATGCATGGTGGATGTGCAATGGAAGCTACGGCTCAGGCCAGTCCCAGACCCTGAGGAGGTCCTGACAAAGAATCAGGAGTTCCTGGCAGATGAAGTTGCCAAGCTGCTTTCCCTAATATTTGAAAAGTCGTGGCAGTCTGGTGAAGTTCCCGCTGACTGGAAAAGGGGAAGCATAACCCCTGTCTTCAAAAAGGGAAAAAAGAAAGACCTGGGGAGCTACAGGCCGGTCAGTCTCACCTCTGTGCCCAGCAAGATCATGGAGCAGATCCTCCTGGAATCTCTGCTAAGGCACATGGAAAATAAGGAGGTGGTTGGTGACAGCCAGCATGGCTTCACCAAGGGCAAGTCATGCCTGACAAATTTGGTGGCCTTTTACAAATGCGCTACAGCATTGGTAGACAAGGGCAGAGCAACAGGCGTCATCTGCCTGGACTTATGCAAAGTGTTTGACACTGTCCCACATGACATCCTGGTCTCTACACTGGAGAGGCATGGATTTGGTGGATGGACCACTCAGTGGATCAGGAACTGGCTGGATGGCTGCACTCAAAGGGTTGCAGCCAGTGGCTCAATGTCCAAGTGGAAGCCAGTGATGACTGGAGTTCCTCAGGTCGGTACTGGGACCAGGGCTGTTCAACATCTTTGTTCAGCGACATGGACAGTGGGATTGAGTGCACCCTCAGCAAGTTTGCTGACGACACCAAGCTGTGTGGTGCAGTTGACACGCTGGAGGGAAGGGATGCCATCCAGAGGGACCTGGACTGGCTTGAGAGGTGCATGTGATAGAACACACTATCAAACTTACAGTCCTACAATCTCTCAATTATTCTTGCCACTGAAGCCTTGGTAATTGGGAAGTAAGACAGACAACTATTTCATATTCTGTATCACAAATGCTACTTTTTAAATGTTGCTTCAAAGTCTTTAGTTGTAGCTATGGGAATTGCTGTGATGTTACATAAGTTTTCTAGACAAAAATTTTCCATCCACACATTTTAGATAACGCCAAGATATTCTAATACCCTGAATACCCTGTTCAGACTGTAGAGATAGAACTAGGAACTTTTGCATTGGTTTGTTTTGGTTTTGTTTTGGTTTTTTTTTTGCATTGTTCTTCCATATTGTACTTGCATGGAAGTACACTTAGCGTAGGTGCTGTGAAGGCAGAGTAGACAAACTGTTCATCTGCTGAATTGCTACTTAATCCTACTATTCTGCTGTTCCAAAAAAGAAAAATTATTATCTACATCTGTACATTTTTAGAGCAGAAGGATTCAGGACAGAAGATGGCATAACAGGGATTGCCTTGTCCCCATTCTTCACTTTCTTCATGGCCTCGGCATCAATTTTAAAATATTTTCTGTGACATAACATGCCATACTCAGACCAAATGTCAGCGTTGCCATAACGGGTTATCACTCCCAGCATGTGCACACAGGCCGTTGTTCTTTGACTTCTTTGCTCTTTCCATCTGCAGTGGTGGCACCTTCTGGTTGATTCCCTGTTGCGAGATACCTTTGCTGCCAAAATGGCTTCCCATTACCTATCTCACCTTCTCTGGGACACTTTGTTCAGTCACCTTTTGCTATGTACAGTAATACATAAAGCAGTTACTTTTTGGTTAACACACACAAAAGATAACCAGGATCAATGACCTGCTAAATTAGTATTTGTATGTTAACTACCTATAGAGTCCCTGGGTAGGAAAACGTTCAGAGATATGAGTCCATAGTCCTAAAAAAACCTGTAATTAATATTACAGTACATGTTATAGACGTGCTTTCTCTGTAACTGGACACCACTTTTTATGACCCTATTATTTTCCAAAAAGTATCTACCCTTGAAAATACAGACCTTTTTACATTTATGAATTATGAATGTGAACAAGCATGTATGTGATGTAGCAATGTGTAAAGTACTGGCACAGCTGTAGAAATACGAAATTCCAACTGGATCACAATGTTTAGGACACTGAGACATGCTGGTATCCATAGGCTGCACAAACCTCATTTCTGTTGTGGAGATAAAATCAGTAGAGAATGACATTGCCTAACTGTCCTACAGCCTGGCAGCTCTGTTATTGCAAGTTTGCAGATACCAAGCTGTCAATGCCCTGACTTGTTAAGGCTTCTGTGTTCCCAGCCAGGTGTCTCCTGCCTGCCTGGCTGTAAGCCATCCAACGGCTTTGATAGCAGACTCCATACCTACCCGTGAAGGGGATCGTTTGGCCCCCAGGCTCCCTAGTTCACTTCTGAGCGTGTTGGGCTGGTGAATGGACTGCCTTAAATCTAAATTCCGTGAGTAGACAGCCGTCTGGGCATAGGGTTGCTTTATGCCTGGCTTCCAGAATCTGTAGGGCAGCGGTTAAGCCATGGATGTATGAATGGCATGTCTATGGTATGTAAGATTTACAAGTGCCTGAGAAGCCTTCCTGGCCCTGGGCTGCCCAGCTGGCAAAGACCATGCTCCTGCAGTTCACAAAGACACATTGTGCTATAGAATATATTTTCATTTGGGAAATACCAGAACAGCCCTGTGCTGCAATCACAGTGTTTCTTTACTCAAAACTCAACAAGGCAGGGGTTGGACTATATGATCTCTAGATGTTCCTTTCAACCTAAATTATCCTGTGATTTATCTGATTGTTCTTTCAATCTTTTATACAGCTCTTTATAGAACTAGAACTTTATTTTCAGCTTATTCTACATATGAAGACCATAAAAGAATATGCACTCCCTCAGGGAATTTTTTCTTAAAACAAAATTCAGTGGGTTTTTTCTCACACTGAGCCATATTTTTGCCAACAGTTCTACAAAGAAATGTTCTTTTTGACTGTGAACACTCATAAGCAGATTTTGTCTGCCATTAATTCATCAGATCACATATCTAACTTAAAACTTCTAGCTAATAAAATTAAAACTTGTTTGTCTTGAAAACTTTACAATACAGGAAAATCTTGATTATGCAGAAGAATTCTTATAAATCCTTTTTAATAGGGTCTAAGTCAGATCTTAGGTATAAGGAAAATAGATGGAAGTAGTGGAAGGATAAAGACAATTTAGAAATAATCTAATTTTTTGAACTGCTGTCTTGTAAAAAAGAAAAAAAAAATAGACGTTTCCCTAACCATATACACTTAGATTTCAAATAAATCCAGATTCAGCTGAATGTATGCCAAAGAAGATTATTTGTTCATGCAATAATTCTTTCTTGCATGTGGCTTATATAGGTATTTTTTTGTATGAAAATTTGATCAGCTGAATCATAGAATCATAGAATGGTTTGGGTTGGAAGGGGCCTTAAAGATCATCCAGTTCCAACCCCCTGCCCTGGGCAGGGACACCTCCCACCAGAGCAGGTTGCTCCAAGCCCCATCCAGCCTGGCCTTGAACCCCTCCAGGGATCGGGCAGCCACAGCTTCTCTGGGCAACCTGTTCCAGTGTCTCACCACCCTCACAGCAAAGAATTTCTTCCTAATATCTAATCTAAATCTCCCCTCTTTCAGGTGAAAACTATTACCCCTTGTCCTATCACTCCTTCATAAAGAGTCCTTCCCCAGCTCTCCTGTAGGCCCCCTTTGGCTACTAGAAGGCTGCTGTAAGGTCTCCCTGGAACCTTCTCCAGGCTGAACAACCCCAGCTCTCTCAGCCTGTCTTCATAGGAGAGGTGCTCCAGCCTCTGATCATCTTCATGGCCCGCTGCTGTACTCGCTATACCAGGTCCATGTCCTTCTTATGTTGGGGGCCTCAGAGATGAACTCAGTTGTCTTTCAATGTGTCTTTCAAACCAGTAAGAGACTCTGCAGGTTTTTTTGTTTCAGTAAGAGTTGTAAAATAATTCTTAAGGGCAAATTACTCCATTAGGTTAGCCCAGCTGACTTTACATATACAACCCCAAGGTTTGAATGAAAATCTCAGCACCTAGGTGTCAATCTAGCACCTTTCCAGCTAGTTTAAGTGGGTCAAAGCTTGCAAAAAGGTCATGAAAGGACCCTTTCTTTATCAATGGGAGGATGGTGAGACTGTATGGGATCAACAGACTGATGTAGGTGAAAACTGACGTTCAGGGTAAGTGTTAGTTTTCAGGTTGACAAACAATGTGCTCTTACTCCATAGCTATGTAGTTGCTACTGTTGACAGAAAGATTGGGGTAGAAATTTATGCTCGGAGAAGCTGGGAAAGGCAGGATTGAGGCTTTCATCATCAGCAAGGTGAAACAAAGTGACAACAACTCTGTATCTCAGTTACAGCTTTGTCTTGGGTTACTCTCTGAACCACACAGTTAATCTGCTCCCCATACTTGCCCTCCCCACACATTTTGCAATGGAGTTAGATGTGATTTGTGACTGCTATTGCAGCAAGAGCTGCAATTCTAATACTGCTTGCTAATTCTACTAGCTTTGGACTTCATAAGCATCCTACCCACTCTGATGGCCGAGTGGAAGTCACTCTGGACACTGTGTGCTGAGCCTGATACCCACTCCAGTTCCTTTTTCTTGAAATTATCCTCTATTCAACAAAAGAAAGTTGTATCAGACTCCTCAGCTCTATCGGGTGAAATACAGACTTCCTTGCCTTTAGTCATACAAATCATAGAACCATAGAATAATTTGGGTTGGAAGGGTCCTTTAAAGTCATCTAGACCAACCTGCCCTGCAGTGAGCAGGGACATCTTCAACTAGATTAGTTGCTCAGGGCCCTGTGCAGTCTGACCTTGAACGTTTCCAGCGATGGGGTGTCTGTCACCTCTCTGGGCAACCTGTTCCAGTGTTTCACTGCCCTCATTGTAAAAAATGTCTTCCCTCTATCTAGTCTAATTCTACCCCTTTTTAGTTTAAAACCATTACCCCTTGTCCTTTCACAACAGGCCCTACTAAAAAGTTTGTCCCCATCTTCCTTTATAAACCCCCTTTACGTACTGAAAGGCTGCCATAAGGTCTCCCCAGAGCCATCTCTTCTCCGGGCTGAACAACTCCAAGTATCTCAGCTGTTCTTCATAGGAAGGGTATTCCATTTCTCTGGTCATTTTTGTGGCCCTCCTCTGGACCCTCTCCAAGAGGTCCGTGCCATTCCTGTGCTGAGGGCTCAAGAGCTAGATGCAGTACACCAGAGCAGAGGGGCAGAATCATGTCCCTTGACCTGCTGGCCAAGCTGCTTTTGATGCAGCCCAGGATGTGGTTGGCTTTCTGGGCTGCGAGCGCACATTGCTGGCTCACGTCCAGCTTTTCATCCACCAGTATCCCCAATCCTTCTTGGCAGGGCTGCTCTGAACCACTTCCTTCTCCAGCCTGTATTGATACTGGGGTTGCCTTGACCTATGTGCAAGACCCTGCACTTGGCCTTGTTGAACCTCATGAGGTTCACACAGGCCCGCTTCTCAAGCCTGTAAAGGTCCCTCTGAATGACATCCTGTCCCTCAGGCATGTCAGCTGCACCACTTAGCTTGGTGTCTTCCACCAGCTTGCTGAGGGTGCGCTCGATCCCACTGTCTATGTCTTTGATGAAGATACTGAACAGTACTGGTCCCAGTACAGACACCTGAGGAACACCGCTTGTCACCAGTCTCAATCTGAATATTGAGCTGTTGACCACTACCTTCTGGATGCAACCATCCAGGCAATTCCTCATCCATTGAGCAGTCCACCCATCAAATCCATATCTCTCCAATTTAGGATGTTATGTGGGACCGTGTCAAGGGCCTTACAGACAGCATCCTTAGCTCTTCCCTTATCCTCTGATGTAGTCACTCCATCATAGAAGGCGACTAGGCTGGTCAGGCAGGAGTTGCCCTTGCTGAAGCCGTGCTGGCTGTCTTGAATCATCTCCCTGTCCGCCATGTGCCTTAGCATAGCTTCCATGAGGACCTGTTCCATGATTTTCCCAGGCACAGAAGTGAGGCTGACAGGTTGGTAGTTCCCAGGGTCCTCCTTTCTACCCTTTTTAAATATGGGTGCAATGTCTCCCTTTTTCCAGTTACCAGGGACTCTACCTGACTGCCATGACTTTTCAAATGTCATGGAGAGTGGCTTGGCAACTACATCAGCCAATTCCCTCAGGACTCTGGGATGCATCTCATCAGGTCCCATAGACTTATGTTCAGGTTTCTCAGATGGTCACAAACCTCATCTTCTCTTAGAGCGGGGGGGAACTTTGCTTCTCCAGTCCCTGTCTTGTGGTCCATCCACTTGAGAGCTGCAGGAAGAGAGGTTGCCAGTGAAGACTGAGGCAAAAAAATTGTTGAGTACCTCAGCCTTCTCCTTGTCCATTGTTATCAGCTTGCCAGTCTTGCTCATCAGGGGGTTACACTTTCTTTGATCTTCCTTTTCTGGATGACATACCTGCAGAATCCCCTGTTATTATTCTTTGTGTCCCTTGCCATGTTCAGTTCCAGCTGCACCTTGGCCTTCCTGATCCCATCCCTACAGAACTTGGCAGCGTCCCTTTACTCCTCCCAGGATACCTGTTCCTGCTTCCACTGCCTGTGCATTTCCTTCTTGCCCTTTAGTTTGACCAGCAGCTCTCGACCCAGCCATGCCAATCTCTTGCCTTTCTTTCCTGATTTCTTACACCTGGGTGTTGAGAGCACTTGTTCTCTATGGAAAGTGTCTTTAAAGATCTGCTAGCTGGGTTCTGCTCCCTTGTCCCTGAGGACCGCTTCCCAGGGGTCCTATTGACTAACTCCTTGAAGAGCTGGAATTTTGCTTTCCTAAAAATCCTGACTTTATTCCTTGCCTGACCCATATCCCTCAGAACCACGAACCCCACCAGTGCATGATCACTTGCATGCCAGACTGCCTCCAGTCTCGATGTCACTTATATTAGCTTACTTGTATTGGTGACCAGCAGGTCCAGTATTACATCCCCTCTGGTGGGGAATTACCTGGCTGTCTATTACCTCGCTGAAGAAGTTATCCTCGATGCACTACAGGAGTCTCCTGGATTGCCTACAGATCGCTGTGCTACTTTTCTGGCAGTTTTCTGGCAATTGGGCAGCCTGGAGTAGACACCAACCACAAGGCTCCCCTTGTTGCCTGTCACAGACGGAGTGATGCACTTCACCTGTAAGTGAGAAGCAGCAATATATTTATTGATACAAAGCAGGGATTTAGCAAAGTTTGATAGTAAATGCAACAGTGTTTTAACAAGATTTGATGGCAAGGTATACATGGTTATTTACTGCATAGAGGACAAGGTCAGACAGAACCGTCAAGGAGACCTTCCTATTGAGTCATGAGGTTCAGAAAGGACCCTCTTGCTTTCTAAACTCCTCAGAGAGGAGTCTGGGTGCGGCTGCATCCAATCCTAGTCCCACATTTGGCCAATTGTTTATGTCTAAAGGATTATATATGCACAATCGATCCTTTATGTCACCTAGCTGAGATTTCAAAGTTTAACATGGTATTAGTCACTTACCGAGGATCTGTCTGGCAAGGAATTTCTGAATCTCAACCTTGAGAGACATCCCTACTCAGGGGGAGATAACAGAATCAAGAATCACAGAATCTTCATGAAGGGACCTTTGAGATCACCGAGTCCAACCATGCACACACACAAAAATCCCCCAACAATCTTGGGCATTAGAGCATTCCCTGAAGTGCCACGTCTATGCATTTCTTAAATACCTCCAGGGATGGTGACTCCACCACCTCCCTGGGCAGGCCACTCCTGGCATGCAGCCCGCTGCCGTGCAGGACTGCTCAAAGGGCTCTTGGGCTGTTCACTATTTATGGGGATAAGATGATTGACATATTTGCATATCAACCACAGGACCAGTATTGTGACGAGGTGGGTGCATTGCTCAAGTTAGCCTTTGGTTATTGTGGTGTTATCTGTCTCCCTGAAACCATGTTGATCCAGATGCAGCCATCAGGACTAGATGTGCTTGTTATGACCACCACAGAAGATTATCACTTGGGCAAGGTTAAGACACCTCCCTGGGCAGGCCACTCCTGGCATGCAGCCCGCTGCCGTGCAGGACTGCTCAAAGGGCTCTTGGGCTGTTCACTATTTATGGGGATAAGATGATTGACATATTTGCATATCAACCACAGGACCAGTATTGTGACGAGGTGGGTGCATTGCTCAAGTTAGCCTTTGGTTATTGTGGTGTTATCTGTCTCCCTGAAACCATGTTGATCCAGATGCAGCCATCAGGACTAGATGTGCTTGTTATGACCACCACAGAAGATTATCACTTGGGCAAGGTTAAGAGAGATAAAGGTCAGGTTGGTGGTGGAGCACACCGTCACGCTCCACCCCATGACTATAGTCAATTCATCTTATTCTCACAGAGTGGTGGTACGGTCACACTTACCTCTGTGCCACGAATAGTATATTGATAATGTATGTGCTTACAGGTCCATGGTAAGTAGATAGTGAAGTATTGCTATTTGCTATGTATTAACTTGTTATGTTTTGAATGGTTGGAGTTGGGTTGTTTTATTGTGTACCACACCTTTATATATGGTATGATTATAAACAATAGACACATTAATGTTAGAGTTAGTAAAATCACAACTGGGTGAAGCATGATATTAAAAACTCACGTTGCTGTTGGTGACCATTCGAGAAGAGTTTCCCACCAATGGTGTTCTCCATCTTTCTTCACTCTTTTCAAGACATGGTGTATCTCTTCTGTATCATGCTGAATGGTGATTAGATTTTTGTGTCCATTCTTTCAGACTCATTCTAGCAGTGGACACAGGACATCATGTTGTAGTAGTTTCTTCACCAATGTAAGATTCATTCTGATGGGGATAGGCAATAAATCTTGACTCAATGTATAATTAGATTGTAACAATTGGTAAGATGTACAAGGAACTGAATAACTGAAGTCACATCCCATAACTTTACTAAAGTTACAAATATTTGAGTGATTAGTTGTATCTCCAGTAATGTTATCTACGAATGCAAAATCAGGAAGGGGTCTCATACAAACACACCCTTTTCCAATATATGCAAGTGCAGTTTCAGGGGTTTCATCGGGATGTATTTCAAAATGACAAACATTTTGTTCAGTGTCAAGACAAATGTCTGAGGCTTTGATGGTGGTACTTTACTAAAGTTACAAATATTTGAGTGATTAGTTGTATCTCCAGTAATGTTATCTACGAATGCAAAATCAGGAAGGGGTCTCATACAAACACACCCTTTTCCAATATATGCAAGTGCAGTTTCAGGGGTTTCATCGGGATGTATTTCAAAATGACAAACATTTTGTTCAGTGTCAAGACAAATGTCTTAGGCTTTGATGGTGGTACTCTCAGAAGCAAATGCTAGTTGTTCCCAGACAACACAAGCGTTAACAGTCTACTCTCAGAAGCAAATGCTAGTTGTTCCCATACAACACAAGCGTTAACAGTCTGCCAGTTGTTTCTGTTTTGTTGGGCCCACAGTCTGTGTTCTAATGGATATAGCATAGCTCCATTGTGATTTAAGCCTAGCACAATGATTTGGTATACGGTGTATACCGAAGCATTGTGTACTGTTAACACAAAAGCTGTAGCCTTATTGTTGATGGATCATAAGTAAAATTGACTAAATACCACAGGATTGGAATTCCCTTTCAAATTCAGTTGCATCATCCCAGATTACCTTCCAAATTCCAGTGGGTAAGGTGCCCTCTTCACCTTCTTGTATAATTGCCACTACTGTAGATGGCATCCACAGTTGAACTTGGATACAACTAAGCTAGAGAAACATTTTTATGGGCTGCACCAAGAGCATCCACAATCAATTGGTGGTCCCTTTCATTAATTCTTTCCCACTGAGGTGGTGTATCTGATAACAGCTATTGGTTAGTTCCCAATGCTAATAGAGAAGACCCCAATGGGGTTAAGCAGCATTGTTAGGGTTTGGGATAGTAACATGAACACAAAATTTCTGTTTGCCATCCTGTGGGGTGCTGCAAGAGAAAATAGATACTTGTTTTGTCAGGGAGAGTTACCGCATTAAAAAGAAGGAAAAATCTATTGCACGCTAATTCTATTACTTGTTTACTGGTGGAAATATCTAATGCAATGGCCTTATATTGCCATTTACTATTTATCACTTTTGCTGAAGCATACATAAAAAAATATTTTCTGTTTTTAGACCCTCAGTGTGAAGCATACATAAAAAAATATTTTCTGTTTGTAGACCCTCAGTGAGGTCACCAGAATGGGTGAAGGTTGAAGGCTGTTGTAACACTAAAGGGTCTGTGTTTATGGGCAGCTGCAATTTGGAGACCATAGTGTGTCCTTCAGTTAATTGCATGTTCTCTGCAACTCCTGGTAGGTAGGCATACCATTTTCTGATCGTGTGCAACTACTTCTGGGAAAGCAGTCCTCTTTGGGATTGCTTCTAGTAAATTAAATGATGTGCTAGTTTTCACGGATTGTCCCTGATCTATCTTCTCTACTTTTTCAACTGCTTGGACTAAAGATTAACGTCCCTTTTCCCATTCACAGTATCATTGTTCTGTTTCTTTAAATGCAGTTGACCTAAACAATAAGGGTCTTTGGGCCCTTGGGGGGGCCAGTTTGGAACAGGTTACAGTGAGCAGCATGTTCTGCAAAACTCCATTTGGCTATAATAGGGTCGTGGTGGTGCACTGGTCCCAGTAACTGATGTGTTTTAGTTCTTCAATTAGAGTTTCTACTTCTTCGTTATGTCCTAATTTCCACTCCCAGGATTTGCCTTTTCTGTGAGTATAATGGACGGGAAATGATAGAAAATCCAGGCACATGCTTTCTCCAATATCCTAAAGTTCCCATTAATTGTTGTAACTCCTTCCTTGGTTGGAGCATTTGCAGCTCTTCCATTTCTCTCACATCACGGCACAGGATCCGTGGCACTGCCTGCTATCCAACAGATATCTCCTGGGTCTCTCCACTGCCCTGGCATTTCCCTGCCTCAGGAAACACTCTGTGTGCTCCACTGCCCTGGCATTTCCCTGCCTCAGGAAACCCTCTGTGTGCCGAGATCTGCTGCCCCGTTGCAGCTCACAGAGTAACGGAATCTTCATGGTTGGAAGGGACCTTTAAGATCATCGAGTCCAACCATACACACACAAACAAAAAAACCCCAACAATCCCGGGCACTGGAGCATGCCCTGAAGTGCCACGTCTACACCTTTCTGAAATCCCTCCAGGGATGGTGACGCCACCACCTCCCTGGGCAGGCCCTTCCAGGGCCTGACCACCCTCTCAGCAAAGTCATTCTTCCTCAGATCTCATCTAAACCTCCCCTGCCCCAACTTCAGACCATTTCCTCTGCTCCTGTCATGATTCCCTTGGGAGAAGAGGCCAACCCCCACCTCTCTACACCCTTCTTTCAGGTAGTTGGAGAGGGCAAGGAGGTCTCCCCTCAGCCTCCTCTTCTCCAAAATCATCAGACTGGCTCCGGAACAGCTCCTCTTGGTGAGAAAGGAGGTCTCCCCTCAGCCTTCTCTTCTCCGAAATCATCAGACTGGCTCTGGAACAGCTCCTCTTGGTGAGGGCATTAAACATTTTGATGAGAACTTTGCAGCAAAGACAACATCGATTTTGAATACCATTATACTACTATTATAATCAAATAGTACTCGTCTCATCCTGTGACTAACAAATCTGGCCCCATTACTGATTTTTGACAGGAATCTTGTATTCGTTTCTTTACATTACTGATTTTTGACAGGAATCTTGTATTAGTTTCTTTATTATTATTATTATCACATCATTATTAGCATATTTCTGCTTGTATGAGTGACCACTGTTGGCCTCACACTTTTGAGGCCTGCTTTAGTGAATGCTTGAGCAGAGGCTCTGTAGGAACAATTTGTGGACCTACCAGCACATCAGCAAAATTTACAATCCCTCTATTTTTGCCTTTAAAAGGAGGGGGTGTCTACCCATCGTTCCAAGAAAGTATCAAGTATGGGACAAAGATGAAGGACCAGACTCTGCTTTATGGCCGCCTTGTTTTATCCGTCTGTCAGGGAATTCGTGCCTACAGCATGGGCTGCTCATTGACTTGTGTAAATATCTGTGACCAGATGCTCCTTTGGTGCCATGGGTTTGCTCTAGAGTGTGAGGGCTGGAAGGGCAGTGGGTTGATGAGGCCTGAGGTGGAAGGGCAGTGGGTTGATGAGGCCTGAGCTGGAAGGGCAGTGGGTTGGTGAGGCCTGAGGTGGAAGGGCAGTGGGTTGGTGAGGCCTACTAGTGATGCTGCCAAGGCTGTAGGTGGTGCCATGGAGCAATGCTAACAGCAGCTGTTAACCCTGCTAACACCTGAATGAACTCAAGACTTTATTTATAAAGGGAAAAGGATCAGTTACCCAAGAAACATCCACAGGTCTTAGCACAAGGGCCCTCAGCGTATTTGCTCTCACGTGATCTCAGTCGCGGGTGACTCAATTTCCTCCTGATGACAGCTTCTCAAGGAAAAGCCTCTGTGTTAAGGATCCCGGTACTAAGCTACATCCACACTGAATTATTTCCCCAGCACATTGGCAAGAATATTCCTAGCATTTCTTTCTGTTTTGCAAAATGACTATTCTAGAGAAGAAACAACTTCGTTTCTTATTTCATCATATACCTATCAAAATTTCAATGCGTGACCTGATTGTCCAATACGTAATAAATAACAGTGTGTGATCAGTTAATATTTATGCAAATGTGCTCATTTAGCTGTTTGCAGAACAGCTTGTGCTTTGCTTGGTCAGTGACCTTGTAGCAGTGAGGCATTTCATCTGTTTGCTGGCAACAGCAGAGACTAAGGGCTCGTGTGTCCTCGTTAACATCATTGCTTATACACCAAAAATATTTGCTCTTCAAATATTCTATGTACTTATACATATACATGTTACCTAATATACAAGAGATTTAAACTCTTGCTGGAGAAGCAAAGCAGTATCTACAGTTACAGGCTCTTTTTCCTATTCTGTTTTTCTTAGATTCCTGCTATTTCCACATGTGAGCACCTGCACTTCTTTGCTCCCATGTTTCACTTCACTTCTGTTTTGGAGGGTTTTGGTTACCAGTCTCCCATTCCTTCCTTGAGCTCTCCTTTCCCATTATAAGCTTTGAGGTCTATCACTCTGGGCCCTTTGTTGTCCATACACTGTTCTTAACTTACTGAGAAGAGTTCCATCACGCTTTTCAATAGCTATTTCTATCTTTTCTGTGATTCAGTCTCTGGCAATTTTTTACTTGTCTCACGTCATGTATTCACGATTTCTGAAAGATTAACTGGGAGCTTTTAATGCAGGGTTTTTCCAGCAATTTCTGATCAATGTCATTTGTTGCAACCGTTGCACAGAAATGACTCACTTTTCAGCCAATGGTGCTAAGAGTTTCTCCATAGAAGGTCCACAGGGTACTTACCTGTGATGATGGCATAAAATATTCTGGGATACCTTGGGCAAGATGGTCATCAAATCCCATGGTATGGGTCTATTCAGAAAAGCAATTGCTTCTCAGTAGTACTACTGGCTGCTTTCAGCAGGTATGCATAGTTTTATATCCAGGCCAAAAAAATCATTATGGTTATCTAGTGTATCACTTGTTAATTTTTGGTACATCAAGGCTGGGTGCAAGGGAGCTCCATGTATCCTTGTGAGTTTTTTTCCTATTCCTCAGAACTGGTGTGAGCTAATAAAATTGGATTATTTTTTTAATAGAATGAATGTAGAATTAATATATGGTCATATTCATATTGTCTAATGCATCTGAGTCTCTCCATCATCTGTTTCTCTGAGGCATCTCACTGAATCATATGTGTTGTATCATCTACACTGCCAAGTACTTTTGCAAAGCAGGAACAGGCTAAACTATTGAAGGAGCATGTTCTGAGGCTATACATAGATGACATACCAGTATATCCAAGGGAGATTTTTTGTTGGGTGTTTTTTTGGCTAGTTTAGTCTGGCTTCCTGGATTGGACACCTCCTCTATAAATGTAATTCAAAGTTGTGCAAAAGAAAACCATCTCAAGTCTTTCCTTCCTTGACTGTAGGTCAAGCATTGCACTGTGTTACATATTTTTGTGCCACCCCACTGTCTGCTCCAAGGCTCTGTAATGGAGGGAATAGTGGACTTGCACCTGCAACTGGAGAGACTGTTCTGTAGGATACGCGCTCTCCTACCATGAAGAGGTGCCCATCTTCCTAATACTGCTGTTTTGGGAGGAAAAAAGCACTCGGAATCATAGAATCATAGAATTGTCCAGGCTGGAAGGGACCTTTAAGATCATCTACTCCAACCATCAACCTAACTCTGGTAAGAAAAAAACATCACTAAACCATGTCGCTAAGCACTATGTCAACCCATCTTTTAAATCCCTCCAAGGATGGTGCCTCAACCACTTCCCTGGGCAGCCCATTCCAAGGCTTAAGAACCCTTTCCGTGGAAACATTTTCCCTAATATCCAACCTGAACCTCCCCTGGTGCAACTTGAGGCCATTTCCTCTTGTCCCATCGCCTGTGCCTTGGGAGAAGAGACCGACCTCCCCCGGCTAGACCTTCCTTTCAGGGAGTTGGAGAGAGCGAGAAGGTCTCCCCTGCCAGGCAGCTCCAGCCACTCTGCCCCCAGCCTGTAGCGCTGCAGGGGCTTGGTGTGACCCAAGGACAGGACCCGGCACTTGGCCTTGTTGAACCTCATCCCATTGGTCTCAGCCCATCCATCCAGCCTGTCCAGATCACTCAGCAAAGCCTCTCTGCCCTCCAGCAGGTCGACACTCCCACCCAACTTGGTGTCATCTGCGAACTGACTGAGGGTACACTCGATCCCCTCACCCAGATCATTGATAAAGATGTTAAAGAGAATTGGCCCCAGTACTGAGCCCTGGGGGACACCACTCGTGACCGGCCGCCAACTGGATTTAACTCTATTCACCATTCCAGGAATGGTTTTCCTGGATTCCTTCCTACTGAATCAGCTCTTCCCATGAGGAGCCAATAGTTATGGACACAGGAGTTGAGCTCAAACTGATGGGACAACATCATCCATGGGATGCTGGATCATCAGTAATGAATGCAGAACTTTCAGACTGAAAGTGACATAGTTGAGGCTCTCAGTTGTGAGTAGGCATGGGGATTTCATTATCATCACAGAAAAATACTTGTGTTGAAAAGAGTGGACATAGCCTTGTTGAGCCTTGCACCTACTGCTTCTCAATGGGTGGTCAATTTGGAATGGATAAGTCCACTGAGGCAGAGTGGTGACTGAGACCAAGACCATTGTCCAAAACATCTTTATTGGAATAGCTCAGACTGGAATTATTGGCAGAATCTCCTAGGCCTTTTGATTTCTATAAGATTCTGAGCCGTCCCAAGGTTTTTAATGGAATCCACATCATAATCCAGTGACCAGCTTAGGAAAAATACAGCTATTATAAACTGCAAGGACTATGAGACCCTTTATACGGAGGTCTTGATGAACAATGAGGTAGAATTTTTAACAACTTGGTAGACTTCAGTGTATGCTCATGAAAGATGCCTGCGTCTTCTAAAAGTTTCAGAAAGAGGAAGGTGGTATTTCTTTTTTCTCTGTAGAGGGAGAAGATCATTCATGGCATTTGGGTAACTCTCTGTGTTGTGGAGTATTCCAAATACTTTCTGTACCACTGGATTATGAGGCCAAACCTTGACAGTGATAAACCGCGTGCCTATTTTAACCAGGTCCTTATTTCTCGTAGGGTGCAAATGGAGCCTGCGTGTGGTCATCCCATTGCAAGATCTGTATTGCTGTGGGACAAGTGTAGTGCCAGTGTTCTCTGTACTATGTGTACCTTCTATGCAGAGGTTAGCAAGCAGCAGACCCCCATTATCTATGACATTTATTCTTCTCCACCTGAGTGGAGTCTCTCTGCACCCTGCTAGTTTTCCTAACATTTGCGTGTTTCTTGTCAGTCCTGATGCTACTTCATCCACCACTCCTTTTGGGCAAGAAAAACTCTCTCTAACCTGCAATTTCATTTCACTTTTCCTGCATCTTTTCTGGTTTTGACTGGTGCTTCTGAGGCCTGCTACTTGCTGTCCAAGAGCCAAGAAAAGCACTGCCAGGAGATGGAGGCGGCTTCTGCAGAAACTGCTGCTTCTCCAGAGTAGCAGTTCTCCAAAGTACTAGTTCTCCAAGCTGTTGTCATCAAGACAAGCAACAGTTTGGCATCAATAATGTATCAAAATGACAGATATATCATCAGCATCCGTGGAGAAAAGAAAAGCAAGCCCTGTCTGGTTTTGAACACCTGAAGATACAGTGCACTGTTCTGTTGCTTATGGTCATCTTCCTACTTTTTTCCAGGACACAGTTTTGTGCATGGTAGCACAAGTACTGGGATAAACCCATTTTTGCCCTGATTGTTGTGGTGAATGAGTAGATTAAGCTCTGAATATCACACAGAAGTTATCATAAAATTAGCACTGCTGTTCACTCTCAGTGGCGGGCTGAGTGTTGGCAGCTGCGTGACTCCAAGCTTTACAGAAATGTAGAGGGAGAAAGGAAAAGTGTCCATACAACTGACTGCTGTCTCATGCTGTAGCTATTTCTGTTGGTGAAAAGTGTATAGTTTCTGCAAGTTTGTTGGAGTGTGATAATCTGTTCATATAGTTACGCACAAAGGGTCCAGATACTCCTACTTCCAGAAGCTGGAGTTGTGATCTGTGTGATGAAGTAGCTGCTCTGTAACTATGCTCACTAACATAGTGAGCTTTCTCCCAGGCTCTGGGCTGTGATTTTTCTTGCCAGTGAGTGTACTCAGGTATGGCTCTCAGCTCTGCGTGTGTTCCTGGTCAGTTGATGTATGATGTAGTTCACCCGTTCCCCTAAGTGTGAATCATGTATCTATTGATTTAGGCTTGTTCTTCTGTCTACTGCCATCACTGCTTTGTCCCCTTAAACAAAGTCCTGCCTTTAACAAGCAGTTTATCTCCTGCTTCTTCCTTGACACCTGGCAATCCTCACAGTACTAGTAGTTTTACTGCTGGAGCACTATGGAGTTTGCTAGCTTTTTCGGAGCCTCCAAAAGGAAATGTGAATACATTCCAAAGTTAGTCAATGGACTCCTACTCTACAGAGCCAGTTGTGCCGCGCTGAGGAGGGCTTGGAGAGGCAGGGGGGGGTCCTGCTGGACCTATATGAGGGGATTCTTATCCTTCCATAGAAGCACTTCCATGCTCTCAACATGCCTGAGAGCATTCAGCAACGCTTCCCTCGTGCTGTTTCCTGATGATTTGTCATCAGATTGCATGTTTGCTCCATGACCTGAATGAATTACTACCTTCTGGGGGGTAAAGTCAGTTCCTTTTCTGTATGAGCTCAGCTTTCTATGTCTAGAAGGGCTGTCTTAGCCAAGGCTTTGTATGATGCTACTCCTTGGCATCTTTTGAATGTCTCTCTGTAACCTTAGTTGCTTGGTATGTTTATTGTATGTTAGACCTAACGCTTTGCTCAGATCGGGTCTGCATTCTCTGGCAGGCACTGTACTTCATTCATATGCTCTGTTCTAGGCATTTCTTTAATTGCCTTCAGTTTTTCAGGGTCAAGCTGTAATTCCTCAGTGCTCAGTACATGCCTGGCATAGGTGTGGATAGGCTGCTTCTGCTTTAGCTTCATTGTGTCCATCCTGAAATTTTGGCTTTGACACGTTTTGGGAGTTTCTGGGTTGCTGGATTCATGCCCTCCAGCAGGTCGACACTCCCACCCAACTTGGTGTCATCTGCGAACTGACTGAGGGTACACTCGATCCCCTCACCCAGATCATTGATAAAGATGTTAAAGAGAATTGGCCCCAGTACTGAGCCCTGGGGGACACCACTCGTGACCGGCCGCCAACTGGATTTAACTCTATTCACCATTCCAGGAATGGTTTTCCTGGATTCCTTCCTACTGAATCAGCTCTTCCCATGAGGAGCCAATAGTTATGGACACAGGAGTTGAGCTCAAACTGATGGGACAACATCATCCATGGGATGCTGGATCATCAGTATTGAATGCAGAACTTTCAGACTGAAAGTGACATAGTTGAGGCTCTCAGTTGTGAGTAGGCATGGGGATTTCATTATCATCACAGAAAAATACTTGTGTTGAAAAGAGTGGACATAGCCTTGTTGAGCCTTGCACCTACTGCTTCTCAATGGGTGGTCAATTTGGAATGGATAAGTCCACTGAGGCAGAGTGGTGACTGAGACCAAGACCATTGTCCAAAACATCTTTATTGGAATAGCTCAGACTGGAATTATTGGCAGAATCTCCTAGGCCTTTTGATTTCTATAAGATTCTGAGCCGTCCCAAGGTTTTTAATGGAATCCACATCATAATCCAGTGACCAGCTTAGGAAAAATACAGCTATTATAAACTGCAAGGACTATGAGACCCTTTATACGGAGGTCTTGATGAACAATGAGGTAGAATTTTTAACAACTTGGTAGACTTCAGTGTATGCTCATGAAAGATGCCTGCGTCTTCTAAAAGTTTCAGAAAGAGGAAGGTGGTATTTCTTTTTTCTCTGTAGAGGGAGAAGATCATTCATGGCATTTGGGTAACTCTCTGTGTTGTGGAGTATTCCAAATACTTTCTGTACCACTGGATTATGAGGCCAAACCTTGACAGTGATAAACCGCGTGCCTATTTTAACCAGGTCCTTATTTCTCGTAGGGTGCAAATGGAGCCTGCGTGTGGTCATCCCATTGCAAGATCTGTATTGCTGTGGGACAAGTGTAGTGCCAGTGTTCTCTGTACTATGTGTACCTTCTATGCAGAGGTTAGCAAGCAGCAGACCCCCATTATCTATGACATTTATTCTTCTCCACCTGAGTGGAGTCTCTCTGCACCCTGCTAGTTTTCCTAACATTTGCGTGTTTCTTGTCAGTCCTGATGCTACTTCATCCACCACTCCTTTTGGGCAAGAAAAACTCTCTCTAACCTGCAATTTCATTTCACTTTTCCTGCATCTTTTCTGGTTTTGACTGGTGCTTCTGAGGCCTGCTACTTGCTGTCCAAGAGCCAAGAAAAGCACTGCCAGGAGATGGAGGCGGCTTCTGCAGAAACTGCTGCTTCTCCAGAGTAGCAGTTCTCCAAAGTACTAGTTCTCCAAGCTGTTGTCATCAAGACAAGCAACAGTTTGGCATCAATAATGTATCAAAATGACAGATATATCATCAGCATCTGTGGAGAAAAGAAAAGCAAGCCCTGTCTGGTTTTGAGCACCTGAAGATACATTGCACTGTTCTGTTGCTTATGGTCATCTTCCTACTTTTTTCCAGGACACAGTTTTGTGCATGGTAGCACAAGTACTGGGATAAACCCATTTTTGCCCTGATTGTTGTGGTGAATGAGTAGATTAAGCTCTGAATATCACACAGAAGTTATCATAAAATTAGCACTGCTGTTCACTCTCAGTGGCGGGCTGAGTGTTGGCAGCTGCGTGACTCCAAGCTTTACAGAAATGTAGAGGGAGAAAGGAAAAGTGTCCATACAACTGACTGCTGTCTCATGCTGTAGCTATTTCTGTTGGTGAAAAGTGTATAGTTTCTGCAAGTTTGTTGGAGTGTGATAATCTGTTCATATAGTTATGCACAAAGGGTCCAGATACTCCTACTTCCAGAAGCTGGAGTTGTGATCTGTGTGATGAAGTAGCTGCTCTGTAACTATGCTCACTAACATAGTGAGCTTTCTCCCAGGCTCTGGGCTGTGATTTTTCTTGCCAGTGAGTGTACTCAGGTATGGCTCTCAGCTCTGCGTGTGTTCCTGGTCAGTTGATGTATGATGTAGTTCACCCGTTCCCCTAAGTGTGAATCATGTATCTATTGATTTAGGCTTGTTCTTCTGTCTACTGCCATCACTGCTTTGTCCCCTTAAACAAAGTCCTGCCTTTAACAAGCAGTTTATCTCCTGCTTCTTCCTTGACACCTGGCAATCCTCACAGTACTAGTAGTTTTACTGCTGGAGCACTATGGAGTTTGCTAGCTTTTTCGGAGCCTCCAAAAGGAAATGTGAATACATTCCAAAGTTAGTCAATGGACTCCTACTCTACAGAGCCAGTTGTGCCGCGCTGAGGAGGGCTTGGAGAGGCAGGGGGGGGTCCTGCTGGACCTATATGAGGGGATTCTTATCCTTCCATAGAAGCACTTCCATGCTCTCAACATGCCTGAGAGCATTCAGCAACGCTTCCCTCGTGCTGTTTCCTGATGATTTGTCATCAGATTGCATGTTTGCTCCATGACCTGAATGAATTACTACCTTCTGGGGGGTAAAGTCAGTTCCTTTTCTGTATGAGCTCAGCTTTCTATGTCTAGAAGGGCTGTCTTAGCCAAGGCTTTGTATGATGCTACTCCTTGGCATCTTTTGAATGTCTCTCTGTAACCTTAGTTGCTTGGTATGTTTATTGTATGTTAGACCTAACGCTTTGCTCAGATCGGGTCTGCATTCTCTGGCAGGCACTGTACTTCATTCATATGCTCTGTTCTAGGCATTTCTTTAATTGCCTTCAGTTTTTCAGGGTCAAGCTGTAATTCCTCAGTGCTCAGTACATGCCTGGCATAGGTGTGGATAGGCTGCTTCTGCTTTAGCTTCATTGTGTCCATCCTGAAATTTTGGCTTTGACACGTTTTGGGAGTTTCTGGGTTGCTGGATTCATGGTTGTTGATTGCCTTTATGTGTCAATCTCCTGCTGCTGCCGTGAACTTCCACTTCAAGCCTGAAAGTCTTTCTAAGATACAATTCCATTTACCATGGAGCACTTCAGCACCCAAACCGATGTGCAAATCATTCAAACCCAGTGGTATCTACTGAAGGATTTCAAAGAGATTTTCAGGAGTGTCACAGGTTGTATCTAAAGAAAATACGAAAGACATACTCATTTCTGACCTCAGGTTGGTGTTTGATTCTTGAAATATGTCCTTGTCTTCTCTTACAAGCTGGATGGGGTCCACAGTGGCAATTCTGCCTTTCTTTTGTGCTGAAAATACCTGTGGTGGTTGTAGAACTGAAAATAAATCCCTGTGGCTTCCTTTTACTTACGGGGAGCAGAGCAGTTAAGGACCAACTGATTCATTTTCTTTTTCTATAACTTTCTTACTGACAGTTTGCATTGTCTCACTACCTTATTATAGCACCTGATAACTTCTCTTTTGTCTCGTATCAGCACCTGGAACTGTTGCAGTCTGGTTCTTGTGCTTCAGTAGGAGGTATTGACATTTGGAGCCCCGCCTGGAACATTTTAGGTGTCTTTCTGATTGAAAGCATTTCTGTAGAGTGAGCTGTTAATGAGCGTCCAAAGTTAGAGACCAAAATTGGGTTTCTTAGCTGTGTGATGTATCAGACACAATAGTATATGGGGGTTTTTGTTGTTTATAATTTTATATGCATCACTGTGTTCCTATAGGGGGTGGTCAGCAGTTTGCACTGCTAAGGCTGCTGCACTCCAGATCTGATGAAGACTTCTGTGGAGTGCCACAAGGTTGTGCCTAGGCAGGCATCACCCAAGCACCTTAGGTAGAAGTCTCAAGACTGTAATGTGGGCTGAGAGGGTAGAAGTATGAAAGAGTCTGTTTTTATGTTGAGATTTATTTCTTTAAAGGTTCATTGTTTTAATTTTGGTTCTTATAAAACCTGGCTTGGTTCTTATAAAACCTTTGGAACTCTGGCACCATTTCCCTGGTTTTGGTGTTTGCTTCAAGGAGAAAGTGAAGGCAGACCTCTAGGCAGCTGGGATCCTGCCATTGTACTTTTCTGCATCTGCAGCTGACCACAGAGAAGGGACAGGAGGAAAATTCTGTTGGTGAAGGTGTTTTTTCTCAGAAGCACATTTTTTGGTTGTACCAGTGGAGCAATTATATCAGTTATTATGATGCTTCAGATAATGATATGTCAACACACAGATTGGATCTAACAACAGGCTGGATTCAACGGGATGAGGTTCAGCAAGACCGAGTGCCGGGTCCTGCATTTGGGTCACACCAACCCCCTGCAGCGCTACAGGCTGGGGGCAGAGTGGCTGGAGCTGCCTGGCAGAAAAGGACCTGGGGGTGTTGGTGGCCTGTGGACTGAACAGGAGCCAGCAGTGTGCCCAGGTGGCCAAGAAGGCCACCAGCATCCTGGCCTGTGTCAGGAACAGTGTGGGGAGTAGGACTCAGGAGGTGATTGTCCCGGACACAGTTTTGTGCATGGTAGCACAAGTACTGGGATAAACCCATTTTTGCCCTGATTGTTGTGGTGAATGAGTAGATTAAGCTCTGAATATCACACAGAAGTTATCATAAAATTAGCACTGCTGTTCACTCTCAGTGGCGGGCTGAGTGTTGGCAGCTGCGTGACTCCAAGCTTTACAGAAATGTAGAGGGAGAAAGGAAAAGTGTCCATACAACTGACTGCTGTCTCATGCTGTAGCTATTTCTGTTGGTGAAAAGTGTATAGTTTCTGCAAGTTTGTTGGAGTGTGATAATCTGTTCATATAGTTACGCACAAAGGGTCCAGATACTCCTACTTCCAGAAGCTGGAGTTGTGATCTGTGTGATGAAGTAGCTGCTCTGTAACTATGCTCACTAACATAGTGAGCTTTCTCCCAGGCTCTGGGCTGTGATTTTTCTTGCCAGTGAGTGTACTCAGGTATGGCTCTCAGCTGTGCGTGTGTTCCTGGTCAGTTGATGTATGATGTAGTTCACCCGTTCCCCTAAGTGTGAATCATGTATCTATTGATTTAGGCTTGTTCTTCTGTCTACTGCCATCACTGCTTTGTCCCCTTAAACAAAGTCCTGCCTTTAACAAGCAGTTTATCTCCTGCTTCTTCCTTGACACCTGGCAATCCTCACAGTACTAGTAGTTTTACTGCTGGAGCACTATGGAGTTTGCTAGCTTTTTCGGAGCCTCCAAAAGGAAATGTGAATACATTCCAAAGTTAGTCAATGGACTCCTACTCTACAGAGCCAGTTGTGCCGCGCTGAGGAGGGCTTGGAGAGGCAGGGGGGGGTCCTGCTGGACCTATATGAGGGGATTCTTATCCTTCCATAGAAGCACTTCCATGCTCTCAACATGCCTGAGAGCATTCAGCAACGCTTCCCTCGTGCTGTTTCCTGATGATTTGTCATCAGATTGCATGTTTGCTCCATGACCTGAATGAATTACTACCTTCTGGGGGGTAAAGTCAGTTCCTTTTCTGTATGAGCTCAGCTTTCTATGTCTAGAAGGGCTGTCTTAGCCAAGGCTTTGTATGATGCTACTCCTTGGCATCTTTTGAATGTCTCTCTGTAACCTTAGTTGCTTGGTATGTTTATTGTATGTTAGACCTAACGCTTTGCTCAGATCGGGTCTGCATTCTCTGGCAGGCACTGTACTTCATTCATATGCTCTGTTCTAGGCATTTCTTTAATTGCCTTCAGTTTTTCAGGGTCAAGCTGTAATTCCTCAGTGCTCAGTACATGCCTGGCATAGGTGTGGATAGGCTGCTTCTGCTTTAGCTTCATTGTGTCCATCCTGAAATTTTGGCTTTGACACGTTTTGGGAGTTTCTGGGTTGCTGGATTCATGGTTGTTGATTGCCTTTATGTGTCAATCTCCTGCTGCTGCCGTGAACTTCCACTTCAAGCCTGAAAGTCTTTCTAAGATACAATTCCATTTACCATGGAGCACTTCAGCACCCAAACCGATGTGCAAATCATTCAAACCCAGTGGTATCTACTGAAGGATTTCAAAGAGATTTTCAGGAGTGTCACAGGTTGTATCTAAAGAAAATACGAAAGACATACTCATTTCTGACCTCAGGTTGGTGTTTGATTCTTGAAATATGTCCTTGTCTTCTCTTACAAGCTGGATGGGGTCCACAGTGGCAATTCTGCCTTTCTTTTGTGCTGAAAATACCTGTGGTGGTTGTAGAACTGAAAATAAATCCCTGTGGCTTCCTTTTACTTACGGGGAGCAGAGCAGTTAAGGACCAACTGATTCATTTTCTTTTTCTATAACTTTCTTACTGACAGTTTGCATTGTCTCACTACCTTATTATAGCACCTGATAACTTCTCTTTTGTCTCGTATCAGCACCTGGAACTGTTGCAGTCTGGTTCTTGTGCTTCAGTAGGAGGTATTGACATTTGGAGCCCCGCCTGGAACATTTTAGGTGTCTTT
>NW_015090976.1:381650-409063 GCF_001431845.1 Calidris pugnax | reverse complement strand
GAAGGGCAACGGAGCTGGTGAGGGGTCTGGAGAACAAGTCTCCTGAGGAGAGGCTGAGGGAGCTGGGGGTGTTCAGCCTGGAGAAAAGGAGGCTGAGGGGAGACCTTCTCGCTCTCTCCAACTCCCTGAAAGGAGGGTGTAGCCGGGGGGGGTCGGTCTCTTAACCAAGTCACAGGCGATGGGACAAGAGGAAATGGCCTCAAGTTGCACCAGGGGAGGTTCAGATTGGAGATTAGGAAAAATGTTTACACTGAAAGTGTTATGAAGCCTTGGAATGGACTGCCCAGGGAAGTGGTTGAGGCACCATCCCTAGAGGTATTTAGAAGATGGGTAGACACAGTGCTTAGAGACAAGGTTTAGTGATGTTTTTTCTTACCAGAGTTAGGTTGATGGTTGGAGTAGATGATCTTAACGGTCCCTTCCAGCCTGGACTGTTCTATGATCCTACGATTCTATGTTCATCTCCTCCTGAGATAGCAACAAAAATATCCATTTCATTTTCCTCTATTTTCCATGGCCAGCCCAGACCATTTTTATGTAATTTCGATGCTTTATTTCTCTTTGCAAGACTGGAAAGTTGGCTTTTCTACTAGATCCTAGTCCCTCCAGCCTTCTTGTTTTCTCTGAGTACTTTGAAATTTAATTTTCTTTCTTGCTCAACAGACCTTAGCAGACTGACCTCAGTGCATGTACATATTAAGTACAATAATCAAAAGGATTCTGTATTTCTTAAACCAAACTGGTTCTGTGTTAGCAGAACTATCTCACAGCATTGCAGGTAGCTGGCTTTCTTCACACAAGTACAGACTGATTCCTGCATCAAGCTGATAGGAGCATGGTGCTTAAAGTGTCCCTGTCATCACATACATATTCTATAACCCCTTTAATAACCTGCATTTCCATCTTAGGTAGGTTTTCTGGAAAGTTGTTCCAGGATCTGATTGGTCCAGTGGTTAAAAATCTTATTTCTAGCTATGGTTAATTAATGGAAAATCTGCAGCTATCACTTGGAATGTCCTCACTTGACCCAGCCTTGTCTTCCCATGTATTTGTAGGAAGTAATGCATTCTCTTTCATAAGCTCTCCCTTCCAGCTATGCCTTGCCTCACATCCAGTTCGAACTCACCTCTCCTGAAGAGGGTGACTGGTGCTATGGGCAGAGGTCTCTTCAATATTCTGTCTGCTGTCACTCTTCTTTCCAAATCCCTCCAGGTGATCCTGTTCATGCAACTCTAAAGTCTTCCTTTCTGCAAATTCTGCTTTTCTCTCCATGTTTCTTCTTCTCTCCATGTTTCTTCCATGTTTTCTCTCCATGTCTCTTCATTACAAATTCTGCTTTTCTCTCCATGTTTCTTCTGCATGACTTCTATATTATTACTTGTGTATAATTCTCTGAGGCCGTATTTAAAAGTAATAACTAGTTGGGATGCATGCTGCGTTTGGTTATTTGGCTGTCTCTGTCTCAAGACTGCTTTCCTTTGGATGGTGTGATATCTGCTTCATTGCATGCCTTCCCAGATAAGCAGAAAACTGTGATTTTTAAGAGAATGATTTAAGTGTATCCTTACTTTTCTTCATTGAAGTTGAGTGACTACGAAATGAAGTAGAGTTGTAGTAAAGGTGCAAAAAAAGGTGCAGATTTGTTAAAATAATAAATAATTATGGACAATAAATAATGACTGACAGAGGAGAAAACAAATGAAACTGCTCAGAGTACATATAATCCAAGGTATTTCACAATTGTCAATATTAAAAGTCAACCTTTATTAAGCAACATTCACAATTTAGTTCTTTAAATCTTGTGTGTGCAACTGAGAAACACATCCTGCTTTGTTGCGTTACTTCAGGGATCTGTATGTGCTCGTTTTACTGCTCAAAATGAGTCACATTAAATTACTAGTAAATTGCAATTGCCTCAGCAACGTTTCTAGTCTTAAACAAGAATACTGGACAAAAAATTACCCTTGCACTATTTCACTATCACTTCTGAAAGAATCATACCTACTAGTCATCCTATAGGTGTTTCACCCACTTTCAATCTTGCAAATTGCTAGAAGTGCCAGTTTTCTTCATGCATTTCAGCTCCTGTGATCTGCAGAGTGCTCACTGCCTCTAGAGCGTAGCAGGTGGCATTTGCCATCAATAGATAGTCAATAAGTTTCAGTCTGTAGAGACTGAGGACATTTCCTGACTTACCATGAGGCCCATTTGTATTAATGCATGGTCCAAGCGAGAGAGAAAATTGCCATAAAGCAGCAGCTAAGAAGTCTTAAAGGATGAGGAACTTCTGAGGAGTGTTCAAGAGTCTGAGAGAGAGATCGATGAGTGGAGCCAGGTTCTGCCATCTGTGAAGCATGGAAGCCAAGTCAGTGTGGCCAGTACAGAGGCAGGTCTAGGACCTGTCTTGTGCCAGGAGGAAGGCAGTGTCACAAGGGGTACAGAGGGGCAGAAGAGGGTTTCAGCACAGAGCAGTCAAAGAAACCCCTCCTTACCCTCTCAGTTACCCACTAAGATGCCCTCACAAAACAGGTACAAGGCCCCGGGTACAATAAATGAAGCACATCATGAGATAGAGGAGGACCTTGTACGGGCCGTCTTGCCAAGGTCAGAGAGACCAACCCCTTGCAACAAAACCTGCCTTAAGACCAGCACCGAGAAGAAACAACCGTAAGTTACAGTCACTGGTGCAGAAGAGAAGCACCCACTTGCAGACCAGATCCTCTGTTGGGGGAAGAATGTTGCTCCCTTGGGGCCCGAATTAGAGACATCACCCCAAGACTGAAAAGCCTGGTACAACCTTCAGCCCACTGTCCTTCCCTGCTCTTTCACGTGGGTACAGATGGTGTTGCAACAAAAAGTCTGAGGTCAACCAAAAGGGGTTTCAGAGCCCTGGGAAGAATGCTAACAAATTTGGGAGCACAGGTAGTGTTTTCCTCAATCCTCCCGGTAACGGGGGGAGACTTTGGAAGAAACAGACAAGCCCGGGCTATTAGAGGGGAGATTTAGATTAGATACTAGAAAGAAATTCTTTACAGTGAGGGTGGTGAGACACTGGAAGAGGTTGCCCAGGGAAGTCGTGGCTGCCCCATCCCTGGAGGGGTTCAAGGCCAGGCTGGAGGGGGCTTGGAGCAACCTGGTCTGGTGGGAGGTGTCCCTGCCCAGGGCAGGGGGGTTGGAACTCGATGATCTTGAAGGTCCCTTCCAACCCAAACCATTCTATGACTCTATAACACCTGGCTGCAGGACTGGTACCTCTGCCAAAAGTTTGAGTCTTTAAACCATGAAAGAGCCTTGGAGAAGCAAGGTGTGCTGGGGCCCGACAGCATCCACTTGTCCCAGTGGGGAAATGTGTCTTCTGGTGTAAGCGGGCAGGACTGATCCAGAGAGCTCTAAACCCAATTGATGGCGGGGAAGTGGGTTCCAGCAGGGTTGCAGCAAGTAAGGCAAGGGTTGGCACGGCGTTGCCTGAGGGTGGCAATGCTGGTGGGAACATTGACACTGCATGGAGGGCTCAGGAGCGTATCTGAAATGCTTGTACACCAACGCAGGCAGTAGGAGAAACAAACAGGGTGAACTGGAAGCGTTGGTTGGTTTCCAGACTTACGGTGTCATTGGTGTTGTGAGACTTGTCATAGAGTTGTACAATGATCAACCTAACTCTGGTGAGAAAAAACATCACTAAACTGTGTCGCTAAGCACGATGTCAACCCATCTTCTTAATCCCTCCAGGGATGGTGCCTCAACCACTTCCCTGGGCAGCCCATTCCAAGGCTTAATAATCCTTTCTGTGGAAACATTTTTCCTAATCTCCAACCTGAACCTCCCCTGGTGCAACTTGAGGCCATTTCCTCTTGTCCCATGGCCTGGGACTTTGGAGAAGAGACCAACCCCCCCTGGCTACACCCTCCTTTCAGGGAGTTGGAGAGAGCAACAACTTGTCAGAAAGAGTCCCACAGTTTGAGTGCTGGGCTGGAGTCCTACAGGCTCTTCAGGAGGGATAGGCAGGGCAGGTGCCGCAGTATATGTAAGGGAGAGGTTTTGTTGTACAGCCCTTACAGTTAATGGTGATGTGGTTGAGAGCTTCTGGGTGAGAATTAGGGGGATGGAAAACAAAGGAGATGTTGTAGTGGGTGTCTGCTACCAATTGCCCAGCCAGAATGTAAGCACTGATGAGTTATTTTGTAGGCAACAAGGAGAGCTTTCAGGATTGGTAGCCTTTGTCCTTATGGGAGATTTCAACTTTCCAGACATCAATTAAGAGTATCACACTGCTGTGATGAGCAGGTCTTGGAAATTTTTGAAGTTTGTAGGAGATAACTTCTTGTTGCAGGTGCTCCGGGAGCCCACTAGGAAAGATGCCCTCCTAGACTTGGTGTTTGTGAATAGAGGAGGACTTTTTGGGGATGTGAAGGTAGGTGGCTGCCTTGGCCACAGTGATCAGGAAATGGTTCAGTTTACAATTTTCAGTGTAATGAGAAAAAAGGACAGCAGATTTGCTACCCTGGAATTCAGAAGATCAAACTTTAAGCTATTCAGGAAGCTATTTAGCAGAGTACCCTGGGAATGTGCTTCTGAGGGCTTAGGAATCCACAAGGGCTGGTTGGTCTTTAAGAACTACCTTTAGAAGCAGAGGAGCAGGCAATTCCACTGTGTCACAAGTCAAGCAAGTGGGACAGAAGAGCGGCTTGGCTGAACAGGGGACTCTTCGTGGAGCTCAAAAAGAAAAAGAAATTGTGTGATCTCTAGAAGTGAGATCAAGCTTCATAGGAAGATTACAGAGCTGCAGGGAGAAGACATGAAAGGCCAGAGCTCAATTAGAGTTGAAACCAGCCAGCATTACTTCAAGTAACAAGAAAGGCTTTTTTAAGTACGTTAATAGCAAGAGGAGGTCTAAAGAAAACATTGGACTGGTATTTGTTGAAGATGGTCATCTGGGAATGAAGAAAAAGTGGAGGCATTCAGCATGTTTTTTGCCTCAGTCTTTAATAACACTGACACACCTTGGGCTGCCCAGTCCCCTGAGTTGGAGGACCATGAGTGTGGGAACAGTGGCTGTCCATATGTGGACACTGAAATTGTAAGGGGCAGCTGGATCAGCTCAATGTTCACAAGCACACGGAGATTCTATGATCCTGTGATTTTGTAAGGAAATAATGTGCTATTTGATTAATGCTATACTTTCAAATTCTTATTCTTAGCCTGTTTTATTTCCAGCCTTAGTTAGGAAATAATTGTTTAGGGTAGTATTTTATTACTTTTAAGAACATTATTAGTGGGCCTGACGTTTATAACAGCTGGCTTTCATAACATTAACGTCGGGTGTCAGATTTTACATTTGGCAAAATTTGAGGTAGGAATAAATAAAGCATATTAGATGCTTTAATATAAATTGTACCTTATAGTCAAATACCTCTGATAGCAGCTGCATCATGTGGAGGAGCAGCATTGGGCATAACAATACAGGTCAGGACTAGCCAATATAAGCTGCTTTAAATCGTGCACCTTCCAAACATAGGTGTGCCTCATCTTACTTCATAGCAATTACAACACAAAAGTACTGTGAAAGAAGCCTTAGCAACAGTTTGCATTTTTGCCACCGTTTGGAAGTGGCTGGGATCCGGGAGCAGCCTCCGCGGCGGGGCCCGCACCTTCCCAGGGAAACGCCGCGGCCGGAGAGGCTGGTTTTGGGGAAAGCAGACATCAGAAGGGAGGAGAAGTCTGCAGGCAGACTCTCCTCTAACACCACAGGTGTTTCAGTTTCCTAGAAATGATTAAAAGAAGTGTAGAAGCAAGAAGAGGCATGTGAAAGCCACAAAGTGGGTCAGCTCACGTGCCTCATGAGAACCCAGTCTGGCACTCAGGTTCCTTAGGTTTGGGCACAGCTTTTGAATATTTTCACTTTATAATAATAATAATAATAATAATTAAAGTGGGTCAGCTCACGTGCCTCATGAGAACCCAGTCTGGCACTCAGGTTCCTTAGGTTTGGGCACAGCTTTTGAATATTTTCACTTTATTATAATAATAATAATCGTTACTGGTGTTTCTGATGGAGTAACACAAAAAATTGTATTGTTCATGCCCTGCTCTTGTCTTCTGGCTTGTAAAAATTAGAACTGGCCTGCTAACCAAATGCAGTGTTTTATTCCAGTCGGGTGATGGTCTCCTACCCTGACATTTTCAGACCCCTACACAACTCCAGCAGAGGTGTGAGCGCTGTACTTTGGAATATATTTCTTACAAAAGGCTGGCTTTTCCTGGTTATTTTATACAGGCTTTTTCTTCAGTGAGGTTGTGGGTCTCCAGGTATTAAAACTGCTGCAGCTGCTGCTTTCCACAGCACTGGGGCTGGGGCAGGGCCCCTTCCGCAGGCCGCTGCCAAAGGCTGGGTGTCACCCCCAACACATGATGCTCTTCTCTTCCCCGTGGGGAGCTCTGGGCCTCCCTCCCTGCCTTTTTCCCGAGGTGTGGGCTCCTCCCCTTAATCCCAGGAAAGACTTAAAGCCGGCAGCCTGTGCCACCTGCCTGACATCCCCTGCTCTCCTGCCGGGCTGGAGCTGCTCCTGGGCCTGCTGATCCGCACCCAGCCTGACTCCTGACTCCTGACTCCTGCTTCTTCCTCTGCAGGGCCGAGAAGTCCATCCCCCCTCGGGCTGGCATCTCCTGGCACTGGTGGTCTTCCCCACGATTCAGGTATTTGCCTCTGAAGTTAAGCTGGGTGGTGGTGCAATAAAGCTGTAAAGGTGGAAAGTGTGAGAGCTCCCCGGTGCCTGGAATACAGCTGTCAATGGTTATAGGACTTTGACTAAATGGGTTTCTTTACCGAGCTTGAAACGCTCTTATCACCTTTGGAATCAGTCTGAGAAGAGATTTTTTTTCTTTTCTTACTTGGCTGTTAAGTTAAAACATCTGAGGTTTTGTGTCTTTTTGTGGAAGAAGGAACCATGTAAATGGGACTAATGATACTGGTGCTAATGAATCTACCAGAGGAATTACGTCTTCTGCAGCAATGGTTCCACTCAGCTCTTTTGAAGCTCACATCATCTGCCCACTGATTTTTGCTACCAATTTTTTGGCTTGCTGTTCTTATAGTTCCTTTGAACTGATTCTTAACAAACGTTGACAAACTTCCTAGTTTAAATGCACATAAAAATCAAGACAACTTTAGCCACAGCAACATTTGGGTAGGTTTTCTTCTGTCTTGCTTGTATTACATAGTTTTAAAATAGGTATGAATTGCTGCCCATTCTGATCTGGCTGCATTTCTCCAACTTTTTGTGCAGATAACAAAGACTGCATATAAGCATAAAGGTATATTTTATGACGAATCAACCCTTGCATACACCAAGCTATATACACACTGAGAAATAATACCTGTAACAATTTTCAGCATTTTGGAAATGGAATTTTGCTGCTTTTTATCTCTTAATTACTAGCTTTTCGGTCTTTTCAACAAGAACATGTGAGCTAATGGTTGCAGAAAACATTTTTTAAAATCCTGTATCACTATTGCTTCTATTTAATTTATCTTTACCAGGTACTTCTGTAGCACATGATGTTTACAGGTTCCTTTGACAGGGCACAGCCTGGTATGCTCTAAGTCATAGAATGTCACCTCAGTGCTTATGGCCACAATCTAATCAGCAAGAATGAAGGACAAGAAAATGGGGAAAGAGTAAAAATAGTTGAGAATGGGCTGTTTTCTTCAGATAGTAAAGACAGTATCTGATGCTAGGGACAATGCAGTTGACGTTTTCAATGGTATTTTTCCTTCTCAGCAAGTAGGAAGGAGTAATTATAAATCTGGCTTCAGCTGTTACTTGTCTGTAACTTCTCTGTTACTTTTCTGTATTTTATAATAATAGGGCTGCTGTGATAAAGCTGAATGTGACTCTGCTTACTCCACTGTCTTAAAAAGGATATAACAAAATTAGAAAAAAATCAGAGGCGGGCAGCAATGCTGGAAGCACGGAAGCAGGACCGTGCCAGAGATACCCAAGCAAACCAGGCCTTTGCATTCAGGAAAAAGAGCTGAGTAAGGGCAGAGAGAATATGAGAGAAGATCTTGGAAATGCTCGGTGGCAAATCTGAGAGAGGCACCGTTCACTTTCTTTACCCTGTGGCCACCAAATGAAGTTGTAGGAGTTGGATTAAGAACAAAAAGGGAGAGCATTCTTTATGCAACAGGTAGTAGAGCTGTGCAACTCACTGCAAGAGGATGGCACAGATGCTAACTCTTCATGGGAATTTAAGGGGAGACTGGATACATACGTGAAAGAGAAATTCATAGATGTTTCCTATACATAAAGAAACTGCATCCCTAGACATCCATTTTACCAGTGTAGTAGAGATATTATTGAAGTAGGTGGCCCTTATGTTTTCTAGGTCTTTAGATGGAGCTCTTATTGTGTATGTTCTAAAAGCTGATGCTTTTAAATGGTCACCCTGAAATCCCATATCAATTTATTTTGCTGTTTGTTACGTTCTCTGTGGTCAGTGACTCAATTAGGGAAAATATTAACCAAGGCTGTTGCCCAATACTATTCCATCACCATTTATAAAAGCAGAACTGGTTTCTACTGTTGCATGAAGATTATATCACATCTAAGAGATTGTTGTTGTAGCACAAGCTGATCTGATGACAGAAAATATTGCAGCCCATTGTTTCAAATTAGACTTAACCCACTCTCATTTTCCTATACCCGAAGAGTCTTGTTCTAAAACGATGTGTTGTTTTCTTGTGGTTTTGTTTCTTTTGTTTTTTTTCAGGAATGGAGAAGCTGGTTGTTTGTCCATACAAGAGGCCAAATGCTCTCTATAGGCTGATTTGCTTTCCGTGGGCTGGAGGTGGAACTTCTCAACTTGCTCAATGGGGCAGACTCTTCAGCAGCTCAATTGAAGGCTAGTCATTTCTGTAGTTTGAGTTAAGCAAGTCTGACATACATGGTAGCCAATTTTTTTTTGAATGGCATATAGTGTTCTTGAGAGCACTGCAATCTTACTCCAATGAGTCTTATCCAGAAAGGAATTCCATTAGGAATTACCATTCCCATCAGGGTGCTGAGTTTACTGAGTTTCTGTATCACCTTGGATCAAATGATATTGAAACAGCAGTGTACTGGCATACTGTTAACACATTAAAAAAAAAAAAAAAGGCATCAGCAGGGTTAACAATGAAGATATGAGAACTATTTTTAATGTCGAGAGACTGCACAGAATGAATTCCCGTTACCTAGAGTGTTTCCCTGGGTTTGCACGCCCTGCATTGAAACTGGAGTTTAAACTATGGATTTGTAACAGTGAAATGACATTTAGTTACAGTGCGAAGTAATTGTTATTGCTATCAGGCTGTGTCAGCACTGAAAAGATCCATTTCTGGACTATTTGAAGAGGAACAAAGGCCGTTTTCCAGACCTTCCACAAAAGAAAAGAAATGATGTAGGGTTTATAGAGAGCATTGCCAGGGCAATTGTACCAGTCCTCTCAAGGCGCCTATGCTTTCTGTAAAAAGTTGCACAAATCACATCAAATTTTCCTTGAAATTTAGGGAAAAAAAATTTTTTTTAAAAAAAAAGCTTGGAACTAAAAATCACATCAAATTTTCCTTGAAATTTAGGAAATTTTTTTTTTTTTTTAAAAAAGCTTGGAACTACTTCAAAAAAATCTCCAGTTTTGAAAGGAATATAATAGGAGCGTGTAATATGCCCTTCCATAGGAATATAAATTGCCATCAATTTATACTGTTACTCCACATCTTACCCTGTGCAGTGCTGAGGAGCTTGCAAAGAACACAACAGGGACTGTGTGAGTCTAATATGGTTTAACTTTCTAATGCTGCCCTTGAAGGGATATATTTTACACAACCCTCAAACTTACTATTATTGAAATTAATGAATTTGTGGTTGGTATTAATACTAATCGTAATAAAGCTGCTTTGAAACCTCAGCTGAGATCAGGACCTTGTGGATTTCTAACACAAGGAGTTTACCAATCAGATGAATTTGAGAGGCAACATTTGTGAGTAAAGGAAAGGATGGAAACCTCATCTCTCACAGGATTAAAAGACAGTAATAGCAACAGCAAATACACTGTATCAGCTGTAAGAAAGATAAATTTATATAATCTCTATATTCTGCAGAATAGATTAAAAAAACAATTAAAATTATTTTACTGTTTCTATTTGAAATAACTATTATTCTTTTCCCACCCCTGCTCCACCTCTTCTGCAGTGTCCTCTGTAAGGCTCCCTGGAAGAGAATCTCGTCTGAAGGAGCCCTTTGCGAAAGACATGGCAACCATAGCTGATGAATTTTCAAGTGTTTTGTTAGAAGAATTGCAAGAAAAACCATTTGCATTTTTTGGCCACAGGTAAACTTATATACATCTTTGGACACCCTGGTGAAGGAGCTTTATCTTTGAACTCTCAGATTAGATAGTTTCTTCCCTTCATTTGCAAAAGCTTTGGGGACTGACCTGCTGGAGAGCAGCTCTGAGGAGAAAGACCTGGGAGTCCTGGGGGACAACAGGATGACCATGAGCCAGCAATGGGCCCTTGTGGCCAAGAAGGCCAAGGGCATCCTGGGGGGCATCAGGAAGAGGGAGACCAGCAGGTGGAGGGAGGTCATCCTGCCCCTCTGCTCTGCCCTGGGGAGGCCCCATCTGGAGCACTGGGACCAGTTCTGGGCTCCCCAGTTCCAGAAGGACAGGGAACTGCTGGAGAGGGGACAGCAGAGGGCTACAGAGATGATGAGGGGCCTGGAGCATCTCTCTTACGAGGAGAGGCTGAGGGACTTGGGTCTCTTTAGTCTGGAGAAGAGAAGGCTGAGGGGGGATCTGATCAATGCTTATAAATACTTCAAGGGAGGCTGGGGCCGGTCTTTTTTCATTGGTGCCCAGGGGCAGGACTAGAGGAGATGGGCACAAACTTGAATATAAGAAGTTCCACCTAAACATGAGGAGGATCTTCTTTGCTGTGAGGGTGGCAGAGCCCTGGCAGAGGCTGCCCAGGGAGGTGGGGGAGTCTCCTTCTCTGGAGACATTCAACCCCGCCTGGACACGTTCCTGTGGGACCTGCTCTGGGTGGACCTGCTCTGGCAGGGGGGTGGACTAGATGGTCTCCAGAGGGCCCTTCCAACCCCATGTGATTCTGTGAGAACACACTTCTGCAAAGGTCTTTTGTCAAGTCATCCTAAAAAATGCTGTTGATCTCAAAGACTCTGGTTATTTACTTATTGCTTCAGGCACAATGTCTTCTAAAAATGGCAGCGTTGTGCTTCTTTTGGTTTTTTTACACTGATAAATTATAATTGTATTTACTGTTAATATTTGTGCCAGTGCTTGCTCTATATGAATGCAGGAGGTGAAACATTCATAAAACACATAGATTTTTTAAGATCACTTAGAACCAAGTATTCAAAATAGCTGTTCTTACTGCAAATTGAGGAGACTACTAAAAGAGAGAGATTAAAAAAAAGATCTGATTTGTAAAACTAGACTGCATAGGAATACACTTCATGTCAATTGGCTAATATCACTATAATTTACATGTCATATATGCTTTCTGTAACTGTTCAAGATAGCCAGTTAGCACTGAAATTCAAATTATGTTTAACTTTTCCAATTTTTTATATCTGTTTTTGCTTACTTTGCTTTAATTTCTCTGTTTTGCTGCAGTTTTGGATCTTACATTAGTTTTGCAGTTGCACTGCACTTGAAAGAAAAGTATGGACTAGAGCCGTTCCATCTTTTTCTGTCAGGGGCACATGCCCCACACGTAAGTTACAGAATCATTAATAGTACGAAACAAAACAGTAACACTTGCAGAAAAATGTTCTATTTTCTTAGAGGAAATAAATTCCAAGGCAGACAGAGAATTCCACGTTACAGTATATTCCCTGCTGCTAACCTCAGCCTCAGAAGAGCAGTCTCCTTACACTAATGCTATCTTCTTTGAATGCCCTATTATTTACTATGGCCTTTGGCTTAATACTAAAAAGTAATCAAACCAAAATACGAAGTACCACTCCCTATTCTGTAAGGTGAAATGACTGCCTTAACCTCGTCTTTCCTAAACTCCTGCCTCAGCCCTCAGTACATTTGTCTGGTACTTTCTTTCCCTCTTCATTCTTTGTTGGCTTTTTAATCTCTGCTCGGCTCCTTCTGAGGTGCTGGTGGTTCCACTCATCTTTCTCAGGAGAACAACAGTGAAGTGGCTTTTTCCCAGCCCTCCTGGCCTCAGTCATCACTTGCTATTTCCATTCTTCTGTTTCTGAAGCTTCTTAGAAATCCTAGTACGAGCGAACAGTATATTCCCTGCTGCTAACCTCAGCCTCAGAAGAGCAGTCTCCTTACACTAATGCTATCTTCTTTGAATGCCCTATTATTTACTATGGCCTTTGGCTTAATACTAAAAAGTAATCAAACCAAAATACGAAGTACCACTCCCTATTCTGTAAGGTGAAATGACTGCCTTAACCTCGTCTTTCCTAAACTCCTGCCTCAGCCCTCAGTACATTTGTCTGGTACTTTCTTTCCCTCTTCATTCTTTGTTGGCTTTTTAATCTCTGCTCGGCTCCTTCTGAGGTGCTGGTGGTTCCACTCATCTTTCTCAGGAGAACAACAGTGAAGTGGCTTTTTCCCAGCCCTCCTGGCCTCAGTCATCACTTGCTATTTCCATTCTTCTGAATCTGAAGCTTCTTAGAAATCCTAGTACGAGCGAGCTAATACTTCATGGAAGCAATTATTATTCCTGCAAATTTCCATAACTGGTTGGTCTCTCCAATCCTACATTAGTCAGATTTGTGTCCACTGCTAGGCTTTTCTTCCTCTTAAACAGATTATTTTATTAGTTGTATTTCAATAGTGAGATACTGAACAAAATTAAATTAATGGCTATTTGTCTGTGGAAGTTTCAGACCTTGAGGGTACTTGGCTTACTCAGAATCTGTATTTTCAGCAGAGTTTACTAACCCTTTCCAAGAAGTATTCTCTGTGGATGTTAACCTAATCAGACACTGTATTTTGGAGACAGAGACTCATTGTATTTTTTTACTAAAACAACTCTTAATGAAAATACTGTTTAAAGTGTATTATATCCAACACCTGATCAGTTTTTTCTGGTGCTGACAGTCTGAAGAATTTGTTCCCATCAAAACTGCATCCGTATCTGATGCAAAAGATGAAGACATTCTTAAATATATAGAAATTTTAGGAGGAACTCCTTCCGAGCTTCTACAAAATGAAGATGTTAAGAAACATCTGATACTTACTTTCAGAGAAGACCTTAGAGTTCTTCAGACACTTTCGTAAGTTTTACAATTCTGTATTACATTTATATTTGTATTTTATAGCTTTACTTCTGTCCAATCATTTCAGGTTTTCTTCTTTCTTTCTTTCTCTGTAATTGGTTCTCATTTCTGTTATAAAAAGAACATGAAATCATCGTTTTCTCCTTTGTGCGCTTTTCCATTTATATTCTGGGATTTAAGCCCTAGATGAAAACACCACTTACTGTAGCAACCACTACAGTGATTACAGCAGGGACCATGTGATGGTGGCATCACGGTTCTACTTAGGATCCAAAGTCAGTAGCCACTAAAAGGAATATTCTCACATCTTTTCTTTTTTTCTGAGGCTAATAAGCTCAACTGATCGTGCTTCAGGATGACTGCATTCAGCCTCCTGATCCCTGATCTCCTAACCGCGTCCCCACCAGATGCTCACGTAGCTGAGTGCTTTGAGTTTTGTTCCCTGGCAAAGACAAGGACACCCTTGGATGTGGGACCCACTTTGGCCATAGGAACCTGGCGCTGATAAGGCCCTGAAACACTAGAACTTGACTAGAAGCAGACAACAGAATTGTTTGTTGTAGGTGAAAATTTTCATTGCAGGTTGAAGCTCTTTTTTTTTTTTTTTCCTAATTATTGAGTCATTCTTTCTTTAAAATTTTAGACCTAATTGCAGTAGGGTAAAGAGCTAAGAATCTTACAGCTACAGTAATTCCTTTCTGCCCAATCTAATTCCTGAAGTTTGTTACACTTTGGAGGAGAAATAAAAAGCTATTTTGCATGTGGAAGCAAACCCCAAATATAGGTATTTTACGGAAAGTCTTACTACTACTTCTTGTGATCACAGTTTCGAGAAGGCAGAGAGGAATATCCCCTTCTCTTGCGATATCACCTGCTTTAATGGGACTGAAGATAAATCACATGATGTAGAAGGTACTTTGCTTGAAGAGTTTTCCTCTTACGCATTTTCCTGTTGTATCGAATCAGTTAATGAGGACTCTTCTAGAGTCTTTTATCTCCTTCTTAAATGAAACAAATCAACAATGGGACTTAAAATAATTACCTAATAATAACTTTGAAATAGTTATGTAAAATGATCACAATAGTTGGCATTTCTCTGACACTTTAAATATCTTTTGCAGCCTGGCATGATCTAACAAGTGGAGATATCTCCTTTTACGAGCTGCCTGGAGGTCACTTTTACCTGCTGGAACCCTCTAATGAAATTTTCTTGACAAAACACATAACAAAATGTATAGAAAATGCTGGTCTATGAGTATTTCCCTCTATTTTAATAGCAGAAGGTGTAAGATTAGTCCAAAGCACTTCATAATAAGTCATTCTTTCTGTACAGCTGTGTGCAGTTGTGCCTAAGAGTTGCTCTGTTCCTCCAGATCTTTGTAAACCTTTAAAAAGGAGAGTTTTTGTGATTATTTTTTTTTAAATAAACATTGGCTTTCATTCTTAAAGAAGTTTTCGTCTTTTCTCATCTTGGATGTGCACAAACTTCATTCCATGACTTCATTCGTAAAAAATGACAGCTATATTATTTTACTTTTAGAGCTTTTCTGTTTGTGTGCTCCCGTAAAAATGCTAAGTATAACTTAATACCCACAAAAATCCACAATTCTTACAGAAAGCTTAATTTATTAGGTTCATATTTATTTAGAATAAGATACAATCTAAAAATAGAGTATGTATGTAAATACCCTTTACAGTCAAACAGCTTATTCTTAAAAGATTTTACTGTCAGACTACACAATAAGGAGTTAGTATTGCATTCTTCTCCACAGAGTTAGTGTATTAGCTACTGAAGAGTTAGTTGTTAGTGGGAATTATTTTGAGTATTCTAGATCCCATATTTTTCTACCATTGCTTTTGCTTTAGAGATATAGGCATTCATGGCGTCCTCCTTTGATAAACCTGCAAAGGAAAGTAGGAGTCATTATCTTTCCTCATCTGTCGTCCTTATAAACATGACTACATCATGTAAATTTAATTGGGTTAACACCTTTTTTCAGGTTCCATGCCTCCCATTTGGCTTTGCCTTTCACGTCTAGCATTCCTGGACAATCTGCAAAATAAATGCATACCTTGGATTATCGTGCAGATTTGCACAATATTTGCTTAATTTCATCAAGATACGGGAGTAAATGCAAAGTATATGTAGGCATACCAATATTAATATCTCCAACAGTAGCCTGTTTGTAGAGTCCATATAGTTCCTTCAGTTCTTCATCAGTTGGTCTTGTTTTTAGTTTTTTTACATCTTCTGCAGCACCATCGAAGTCAGCCTGATGAAAGAAAAAAAAAAAAAAGGTCTTACTTTTTCCTCTCAAGGGGTGTGCTTAAAATACTACGTATAGCACACACAGCACTATCATTGGGTGCTCTCAACTACTGCTCGCTTGGGGTCAGTGGTAACTCTAGGCCTTTTCCATGAAAGATGCTTAATAAAACCTTAAGTTACCAGAAAAGGAACTAGGCCTTCAAAGCTGATGGGGTCAGCACTGCTAAAAGTAGTACAGCTCTTTTTTCCCAACAGTTTTACATCTAAACACTTGAAAGCGTTACAGGCGCCAGGTATCTACAGATACATTGGTGCCAGCAGCCCATACAAGGAGTGTAGGGGATGTGTCTGTGGGTGACACTGAGGGTAGGAAGGTGTTACAGCCCACCACTGTGAAGGTGTTACATCCCCAACTAGTGAAGGGCCTAGAAGACAAATCATATGAAGAGCGGCTGAAGGAGCTGGGGCTGTTTAGTTTGAGGAAGAGGAGGCTGAGGGGAGACCTCATCACTCTCTACAACTACTTGAAAGGACACTGTAGAGAGGTTGGTGCTGGTCTCTTCTCACAGGTAATTAGTGACAGAACGAGAGGGAACGGCTTCAAGCTCCAACAGGGGAGGTTTAGATTGAACATTAGGAAGGAATTTTTCACCCAAAGAGTGGTCGGGCATTGGAACAGGCTGCCCAGGGAGGGGGTGGAGTCACCATCCCTGGCTGTGTTTAAGGGCCGTTTAGATGCAGTGCTGAGGGACATGGTGTAGGGGAGGACTTTGTAGAGTAGGGGAGATGGTTGGACTCGATGATCCCAAGGGTCTCTTCCAACCTCAATGATTCTATGATTCTATGATCTCCAAACCCTTTTGGCCCTGACTGCACGGCAGAGCCCCAGCACCCTTCTGGGGATACTGCCAATCCCCCCGTCATTTCCACGTCTCTGGTGACACTGCAGTAGGTGACCAACGGCTGGCACAGACGTACCTCACGGAGATGAGCAACGCTACTGCCAGGACCACCTTCAACACCCAACTCCTAAACACAGTGTGGGGGGATGCCATCCAGAGCAACCTTGACAGGTCTGGGAGGTGGGCCAGTGTGAATGTCATGAAGTTCAACAAGACCAAGTACAAGGTCCTACACCTGGGTCGAGGCAATCCCAAGCACAAATACAGGCTTGCCAGAGAATGGCTGGAGAGCAGCCCTGAGGAGAAGGGCTTGGGGGTGTTGGTTGATGAGAAGCTCAACATGAGCCAGCAATGTGCACTTCCAGCAGGTTGAGGGGAGATGATTCTCCCCTCTGTTCTGTGAGACCCCACATGGAGTACTGCATCCAGCTTTGGGGCCGCCAACACAAGAAGGACATGGACCTGTTGGAACGGGTCCAGCAGAGGGTCACAAAGATGCTCCGAGGCTGGAGCACCTCTGCTGTGAGGACAGGCTGAGAGAGCTGGGGTTGTTCAGCCTGGAGAAGAGAAGGCTCCAGGGAGACCTTAGAGCAGCCTTCCAATGTCTGAAGGGGCTACAGGAGAGATGGGGAGGGACCCTTTGTCAGGGAGCGTAGTGATAGGATGAGGGGTAACAGTTTTAAATTGGAAGAGAGGAGATTTAGATTAGATACTAGAAAGAAATTCTTTACTGTGAGGGTGGTGAGAGCCTGGCCCAGGTTGCCCAGAGAAGCTGTGGCTGCCCCATCCCTGGAGGGGTTCAAGGCCAGGCTGGATGGGGCTTGGAGCAACCTGGTGTGGTGGGAGGTGTCCCTGCCCAGGGCAGGGGGGGTGGAACTCCACGATCTTAAAGGTCGCTTCCCACCCAAAGCATTCTATGATTACTATTGCTATTTTCCTTTTTCTGTTACTGTTCTATTAATCCATCTTTATCTCAAGGGAGGAGGTTTTTCCCTTTTCCCTCCTTTTCTCCCATATCTTTTGGGGAGGAAGGGGGGGTCCTAGCTGCTGGCTGGGGTTAAACCAAAACCTACTGAGAATTAGCCATTTGTCCACTTTAAAGCTCTGAAACTTGGTCATTCAATAAAGTATACAATTTGGCAGATTTACCACATTAAATTCCAAATGAAATTATTTCCAAATTATATTCTTAAATCTAAAACTTTATAGACTGAAAATATGTCACTATGCTTGTGCAGTTTGTTCCCATTTTAATAAAAATATTTCTCAATATTTATAAAAATCCAAGTATACCATAGAATCTTAGAAAAACATGAAGCTTTAAGTGCAACTTTTTGTGTCTGATTACTTTCAAGAGCAACACTGTGGATTTTTTAAAGATTTTTTTGACCCACTAAATATTTCAGAGTGCTCCAAAACAAATACAGGATTTTTCTAGAATCTAAAACCAAAACACAGAATACATAATATATAATGTAGATAAAACAAAATCATATGCTCCAGCCCACATATAGAAGCTGACTCGATAATGTTGAAATGACCTTACAGCATCTCTTCTGACCTTACAGCTTCTTGTACAGCATTTTTTTTTTTATTTCTTTATACTGTCATTTACTTTAAAGAAAACCAGCATTCTAGCAGGAATGAAAGCGATCATGAAAACTATTTTAATTGAAGTAACTGGATTTAGTCAGCTTGGATCAGAATTAAAAGTGGATTGTATGGACAACAAAAACTCTTTTGCTTCATTGTTTTGTATAAAGAAAATTGAAATATTTTCTTCTACAAAGGTCAATGTCAGAAATATGAAATCTGATTATTTATTTTCCTGAAAGGCTAGAAAACTGGAGTACAAGCTTTTTCACCTCAGTTAAAGAGTAAATTGTTAAACACTTGATAAAGTGTTTTCAGTCCCAATTCATCAAAGAGTTTAAGTAACATCTGAGGGGCTTGGTTGGTTCTGTTTTAAACACAATCTTCACTCTGAAGTGCAGCTAAACTGAGGTTTAAAAAAAAAAAAAAGTGGTCTACGTGATAATAAGTCATTGAACTTTCAGGCAGAAATTGCAGTAATAGACAATTGCCACACAAATTACATACATGCTGTATGAGCGGAACCTGTTCTTTGCATTGAAGTAAAATTCAGCTTTTTTGATGACTACAAGCTCTTGGAGTCACTACTGCCTTTCTCCTCTCTGCTCTTCACTAGGACTCCCAAATCCTTTACAGATACAGACAGTAGTAGTTGCCCAATGCTCCACTTAGAAGCCTGACAAAGTACAAATTTCATGGCTGGTACACTACAAATAGTCACACTAAGTAAATTTGGGAAAGTCTATGGAGGGTCCCATTTAAAAAGTAGCCATATTAGCAGCTTAAGGATTTAAATTTAAGAATAAAAGCAAACATTCATAGAATCATAGAATGGTTTGGTTTGGAAGGGACCTTAAAGATCATCTAGTTCTAACCCCCCTGCCCTGGTCAGGGACACCTCCACTAGAGAGATTCCCCCCCGCACCCCCCCCCCTCCAAAAAAAAGCATCTAGTTGTTACCAACCAACTAAGCCTAAGGATTTCCTCTGTTCTTTCCATAACTCTCCCTTACCGCTGATCCCCTACCACAGGAAAGAAACTCAAGAAAAGAAAACAACATTTAATAGCAAACACTTCTGAGGACTGTATGAGGGTTAGGAGGTATGCAGGATCACCTGCATCCTGATACGGGGCTGGAAGGGACCTCTGGAGATCATCTAGTCCAACCCCCTGCCAGAGCAGGTCCACCCAGAGCAGGTCCCACAGGAACGTGTCCAGGCGGGTTTGAATGTCTCTAGAGAAGGAGACTCCACCACCTCCCTGGGCAGCCTCTGCCAGGGCTCTGCCACCCTCACAGCAAAGAAGTCCCTCCTTGTGTTTAGGTGGAACTTCTTATATTCAAGTTTGTGCCCATTTCCTCTTGTCCTGTCCCTGGGCACCACTGAAAAAAGACCGGCCCCATCCTCTTGACACCCTCCCTTTGAGTATTTTTCTAGGTCTTGATCAGATTCCCCCTCAGCCTTCTCTTCTCCAGACTAAAAACACCCAAGTCCCTCAGCCTCTCCTCGTAAGGGAGATGCTCCAGGCCCCTCATCATCTCTGTAGCCTCTGCTGTCCCCTCTCCAGCAGTTCCCTGTCCTTCTGGAACTGGGGAGCCCAGAACTGGTCCCAGTGCTCCAGATGGGGCCTCCCCAGGGCAGAGCAGAGCAGAGGGGCAGGATAAATAGGACGCACAGAGTCCTCAACCTTCACAATATGTAGCGACCTTTACATAAATACGAGCGTTGAGAGGCCTTTTCTAACCTGTATGGGCTGGCGTTTTGCAGTCTGACAGCAAAGGTTGTATCTCCTCACTGCCCTAAAACAAACATTTTGAAATTACCTTAAAGTAATAAGCTCTGTGGAGCAGGAGCTTGTGCAATTTAAAAAAGAGGAAAGTGCTCTGGCAAGTCAGCTAAACAAAAGAATTTCAGTTTGATTTAATGTTTTAGATTAGCAATAGGGGCATTAATAATGATGTAGATTCAATACTTACAAATAAGAACTCCAGATATGTATATTTATGAATGGAGGGTTCTGCTGTCATGCCAGGGGTGAAATATCTCCATGTATAGAGATACAGTTATAGCAGATATATATCTGTATATATACAGATGTAGGAGACACTTCTATTATTTGCCACCAAATGCAAGTCAATTAATTTTTGTTCTTCTAAAACCCCATTAAATCGTAGATGTTAAAAGGAAATATGGAAACGTTTTATGAATGTAATTATACAAGAATGAAAACCCTTCTATTTCAGGTCAAATCACTAAATGATAAAATCTTCTGTCAGCTGGCCAAGTTTTCCCGACGCACACAGTGGTAGAATCAGATCCCTAAGGAATTCCTGCTGAAAAAGTGTCTGTAACCCTGGCTGCACTGCCACAGTTGCAATAGCTGTGGCTACAGACAGGTTATTTCAGGTATTTTATTTTTTTCCTTAAGTACTAAATCTGCTGAACAGCAATTAAGAAGGGTACAGAGAAACTCCTGCTAATTACTCCATAAAGTCTGGCATTAGAATTTTATTGGACTTTATGAGGCTTAGAGCACAAGTTGTAACAGTATTTCCCTTAGGACCAGCCGTTAGGCTAATGTGAAAACGGTATATTCTCTACATCTACTTGTTCTTGATGCCATAGAAGAAAAAATCCATACAAACAAGAAAATCCTTATCTTAAATTTTATTAGAGAAATCTATTCTTTCTCCAGAAATGAAAGCTTTGACAGCTTCTAGCTTAGGTGCAAACAAAAACATTTTGCATCATGCATCATTCAATCTCTGGTTTATCCTAGGTGTTCAAGAGAGAGGTATCTTTGGCCATAAATGAAACGAACAGTGTTTTAATTATTAATCCCAGTATGTGGTTCATACGTACTTCTTGCAAGCAATATAATAAAGTCTTCACTATGAGGAATTCCTAATATTTGTAATATTAATATTTGCTTTCATGAAAACCTTGCAATCTTTATTTTTCCTCTTATGCGGTACTTCCTCTTGTTGTCCTTCTGTAGGGTAACTCTGCCTGAATTGCAGCAGCTTTAGATGTTGAACTCATTTTTAACTTTTCACCAAAAAATTGCCAAGGGCCATAGAAAGTAAGTAAATATCAATAACCTTCCTTTCAGAAGCAAAACTGGAAAGGTGAACGCAGGTGTTTGAGACCAGCGAGTTGCCAACAGCGCGGGGAGAGCGCCGGGGGCTTTGGGGCACAGCTTGGGGCAGGCAGGCACCCCACCAAAGCTGAACAGGGCTCTGAGCTCACAGTGCTTGTGAGACTGTGCATATGACTTTTTGGCTCGCCGTATACCTCGACAGATGGGTAGCTTACCCCTCCATCAAAATCAGCCCCCTCCACTTTGTGCTTCCCTCAGAGCGGGAGCAAGGACATGGGCTCTTACTGCAGAGGAACTCACACAGAATCACACAGAATCGTAGTGGTTGGAAGGGACCTCAGAGATCATCGAGTCCAACCGAAAAAAAAAAAAAACAAAAAAAAAACCCCCACAAAAACCACCCCACTACTCCCCACCACCTCCCCCCTGCCCTATCGTCTGTAACTTGGGAGAAGAGACCGCCCCCCGTCTCTCTACAACCACCTTTCAGGTACTTGTACAGAGCGAGAAGGTCTTCCCTCAGTCTCCTCTTCCCCAGACTGAACACCCCCAGCTCCCTCAGCCTCTCCTCGTAAGACTTGTGCTCCAGACCCCTCACCAGCTTCATTGCCCTTCTCTGGACCCGCTCCAGCCCCTCAATGTCCCTCTTGTGGTAGGGGGCCCAAAACTGGACACAGCACTCGAGGTGGGGCCTCACCAGTGCCCAGTACAGGGGGACCATCACCTCCCGAGTCCTTCTCACCACAGTGTTCCTGACACAAGCCAGGATGCTGGTGGCCTTCTTGGCCACCTGGGCACACTGCTGGCTCCTGTTCAGCCCACAGGCCACCAACACCCCCAGGTCCTTTTCTGCCAGGCAGCTCCAGCCACTCTGCCCCCAGCCTGGAGCGCTGCAGGGGGTTGACCGCAGCATTAGGACATAAAGGAGTTTTTGTACTTGGGTACCGAAACTGCAGCCCGATTACACAAACACACGCGTCCACATATGCACTGACAACGTAGATGTACAGCATTTATTATGGAGAAGTGCTCAAGGAGGGGAAACTAAATCAACAGTGCAACTAACTTACCACTGAATTAAAAATGGCATACTGTCCATCTTTGACACTCCTAAAAGCAATGTGACATTCTGGACTACACCAATCACTGACTCCTACACCACAGACATCTCTTAACATTACATTCACACACGTTCAAACAAAGCAGCATTCCCGCTCTGTTGACAGGAAGATGAAGAAGTGGTATCAATAATGAAACATAACTGAGTTGCCACAATCAGTTAAAGTTTAAATAAGCTTTATCTTCATCTTGATACTGTGGCCACTGCTGCGTGTGAGCCTCGGCCAGCACTGACCTACAGTCACTGTTCAAAGTCAGCGGAAATCTTCCACGTGCCTTGAATTGTTTTCTGATCTAAACTTCACAGTAAGAATGAATTAGGCTTGTATAAGACAAAAGATAACTCAAAAAAAAAATTTCAGAAAGGAAACCGTTAAGTTAATAAGCTTCTTATCTTCCTATCCTTTTATTCCATTTGGTTCTATAGGCAAGTATTGCAAGGTAACTGTTTTAAAAACATGTAAATGTGTATCTTACACAGCAAGAAATATGCAGAAATGAAATTTAAATACTAAATGTTTCTTTCTTCATCTCCCTCTAGCCAATAACTGTACACAGACCATTGCTTAGGATTTGCTTGCTTACAGAACATGCTTAGGAGTGGCCTATAAAAATATAATTCCTTTTTAATCGTGTGCCGATAAAATTCCCTTTAACTCCTCAATTTAAAAGCATAAGAATATAGACAAACATAAACATACACATGCACACATGCATTAAAGAAAAATGCACAAATCATCAGGCTATTATCACATACTCCCTTATTGCAAAGGAAAAAGCTTGAATGAATTCTTCATTTACAGCGGAACATTTTACCAGTTTGCAAAACTTAGAAATCTTTTACAGTGCCCCCCCCCCAATGAAAACATTATTGTGTTCATTTCATCCTCATTCCTGTACAGCTTGATTCAGTGAATTTTTATGGATAGGGATGGTAGCTGTCAATCAAAGCAACTGTGGATAAACAACCTCTATAATGTCTAATGCAGAATGTGTAGGGTATCATAATATTTTGTATAAAAGTGTACCTGTAGACAGCAGTGGCACATCATACAGCACTCACCTCTTTCTGCTAAATCATCAGGCTAATAAATTTATTTTCTAGAGCAAATTCAAGGCAGAATAAAGCAAACTATGAATTCAGTGATCACTAACTAAACAAAGGTGGTGTCACGTTTGGGATTTGGCATTTCTGACCCACTGAAGAAATCGGATTCTTCCTCTTAGCTGTAAAACACCACAATGAAATCTCTGTGCCGCTGGACATAATTGCAGCTCAGAAGAAAATTGCTGAGCTACTGGCAACACATTCCCTGCATCTAGGTCAGAGCATTATGTTGCTCACTCTTTGCAAAACACACACACTAACTAAGCCGAGACAGACATTATAATGAGACCGGGATAAAAGGGCTTGCAAATCTGGAAGTGAAAGGGATAATAGAAAGCCTAATGAAGAAAAACAGCCTAATCCATCAGGGCATGGGCAAGACAAGGGACGTATTCACAGTTTGCTACAAAGGTAGGAGGCTAAATGCCAGCAACGAAGATAATTTCCTCAAGAACTATTTAAATCTATAGTCAGAGAGAAGGTAGAAGGAAGCTCCCCTGACCCAGAAGGTCGAAAGTAGAAGCTCTCCTACCCAAACATAAGCCCATCAAAATGTGCCACCCCAAAGATGCACACATCTTAAAAAAACATGCACAACTCCCTTAAAAATTATTCATGCTCCCCAAATGCACGAATAGCACTGCTTTAGTGCTAGAAGTTTCCCTCCTCTTTTTATAGCTCCAGGCGACTAGCAGGATCCTAGAAAAAAGAAATATGTACCTACCTTTCAGTGCATAATCCAGTCCTAGCAAACTCAGGTAATCCAGTCCTAGCAAACTCAGATAATCCAGTCCTAGCAAACTCAGATAACCCAGTCCTAGCAAACTCAGACGCGCACATAAAAGAAAAATAATTCAGGAATCGTCTGAAGAGGTAAGGCTCAAAGCAATGACACCACCTACGAACAGTCTGAAATAAGCAGCGTGTCTCTCACCCTCCACTTGCGAAAAGTAACGTTATTTAATCTCCAGAGGCTGTGGCAAATCTCCCGTGCCGCAAGGTGACCGTGATTTTGCGGTACCCATCCCGATGGCTGCCTCCGGGGCGGCACCGCGTCCCTCCCCGTCCCCTCCCGGCCGCAGGAGCGCTCACCTGCAGGGACATGGTGCTCCCGGGGTGCCCGGCTCCTTCTGCAGCTCCTTCTGCAGCTCCTTCTGCAGCGGGGACGCTGCCTCTGTGCTCCCGCGGCGGCGATGGGCTGGCGAGGAGTGGCCTCAGCTCGCCCGCCGCTCCACAGCCACCGCGGCGGGGCTGGAGGCGGGGGGGGACCCGCAGGGACAGCCCAGCCACCGCCAAACGGCGGGGAAGGGAGCACCGAGACCACACTGGTTTCTTCGGAAAGGAGAACCCCCCCCCCAAGCTGCAGCTCTGAAAAACCCGCGGGGCACCCCGGGGACACCGGGCTCCAGACACAAAACACCCTGGGAATGCTGGCTTTTAGCTTGCTCTACTAAATATGGCCACGAAGTCTGAAAAACCCGCGGGGCACCCCGGGGACCCAGACACAAAACACCCTGGGAATGCTGACTTTTAGCTTGCTCTACTAAATAGGGCCACGAAGATGATCAGAGGATGGAGCACCTCTGCTGTGAGGACAGGCTGAGAGAGCTGGGGGTGTTCAGCCTGGAGAAGAGAAGGCTCCGGGGAGACCTTATAATGGCCTCCTCCCAATACCTAAAGGGGGCTACAGGAGACCTGGGGAGAGACTCTTTGTCAGGGAGTGCAGTGACAGGACAAGGGGGAACGGTTTTAAATTGAAGGAGGGGAGATTTAGATGAGATACCAGAAAGAAATTCTTTGCTGTGAGGGTGGTGAGACACTGGAACAGGTTGCCCAGAGAAGCTGTGGCTGCCCCATCCCTGGAGGGGTTCAAGGCCAGGCTGGATGGGGCCTTGAGCAACCTGGTCTGGTGGGAGGTGTCCCTGCCCAGGGCAGGGGGGTTGGAAATCGATGATCTTTAAGGTCCCTTCCAACCCAAATCATTCTATGATTCTATACAGAATAAAAAATGAATATTAAATGAGTGGATAAACCAAAACTGTAACCATTAAAGGAAAAAAAATATCCATCCACACTTCTCTATTAAAGGGAAAAAATGCTTCCATGCTTATCTTGATGGTTGGACTAGATGATCTTAAAGGTCCCTTCCAACCTAGTCAATTCTATGATTCTATTACATCAATTCATAAATTATTTATGTTCACACCTCCCTACGTGGCCTCATCATTCCTTGAGCATGGTTTAATTATGATACTATATGCTTCAGCATTTTCAAATCCATCAGCTTCCATAAACCCATGTAAAAAGAGTGCTTCCCCTCAAGTGAAGCCCGGGTTAAATTAAGCCAGGTCTTGATGAGAAAACAATCACAAGAAAACAGCAACAGTGACAGGACGAGGGGCAACGGGCACAAGCTGGACCATGGGAAGTTCCACTCCAATCTGAGGAAGAACTTGTTTGGGGTGAGGGTGGCAGAGCCCTGGGACAGGCTGCCCAGGGAGGGTGTGGAGTCCCCTTCTCTGGAGATCTTCAAGCCCCACCTGGATGCTCCTGAGTGCTGTGCTCTGGGCAGCCCTGCTTTGGCAGGGGAGTTGGACTGGATGATCTCTAGAAGGCCCCTTCCAACTCCAACAATTCCGTGATTCTGTGATTCCATGAAAAAAAACAAGTAGATTTTGGTAAATATAAAGGAGATTAAAAAAAAAAAATTAAAAAAATGAAGCAACACCATCAGCTCTTGTCTCCAAAACCAGCAGCAGCAACGCAGGTGTTTGGCTGGGGAAGTGCTGCTCTTTCAGGTACAAGTGCAGGTGACCCCCTTGTGCACCAAGGTGAACACAGAACCTGGAGGTGCTTGTGAAGGTTTGTTAATGGCTGACGGCAGACTGGGCAGCACTGGACATAACCAGTGTTGTTACCTGTCCCCTTACTGCCAGCGGTGGAACACGGTGTGCGGGGACAACATGTCACCTGTTAAACAGCAGCGAGAGACACCCCTGGGGCTGTGAAGTCTCTGTTGACCTGACTTGGCCACGATTTCACTAGATGACGCACGATGAAGGAGACGTGCTATTTGTGGAATCAGGGAATTGTTGGAGTTGGAAGGGACCTTCTAGAGCCCATCCAGTCCAACTCCCCTGCCAAAGCAGGGCTGCCCAGAGCACAGCACTCAGGAGCATCCAGGTGGGGCTTGAAGATCTCCAGAGAAGGGGACTCCACACCCTCCCTGGGCAGCCTGTCCCAGGGCTCTGCCACCCTCACCCCAAAGAAGTTCTTCCTCAGATTGGAGTGGAACTTCCCATGGTCCAGCTTGTGCCCGTTGCCCCTCGTCCTGTCACTGGGAACCACTGAGAAGAGTCCGGCTCCATCCTCCTTCAACCCCCCCTTGAGATACTTGTCAGCATTGATAAGGTCTCCCCTCAGCCTTCTCTTCTCCAGGCTAAAGAGCCCCAGCTCTCTCAGCCTTTCCTCATCAGGGAGATGCCCCAATCCCTCCATCAGCCTTCTTGCCCCACGCTGGACTCTCTCCAGCAGTTCCCTGTGAGGAAACGCCACCACCGTTTTAAGGCCGCCTTTCACCATCCCGCCCGTCTCTGCCCGCTCCCGGGGGTCTCTCCGCCCGGGGCCCCCGGCCCCGCCTGGCACCGCCCGCCGGGCCGCGCCTGTCAGCGGCTCCTCTCCGCGCCGTGACGGGCTCCCTCCCTCCCTCCCCGCTCTCCGCCGGGCCCGCTCCGGGGCGGGAGGCCGGGCCGGAGGGGGGAGGCCGCGCCGGCGCAGAGGCGGGCGCAGGGCGGTGCTGAGGGGCGGAGCGGGGCCGCGCTGGGCGCCGACGCGCTGAGGCTGGCGGCGTGTGCCCGGGGAAGGCGGAGGGAGGCCCGGCGGAGGGAGGAAGGCCCGGCGGAGGTAGGGCGGTGGCGGCCCGGGCTCTGCGGTGGGGCGGGGGAGACCGGCCCGCTCCCGCGGCGGCAAACGGCAGCCTGGTCCCGGCGCAGGTGGCAGCCGCTCGGCGGGCGGGG
>NW_015090976.1:366228-381640 GCF_001431845.1 Calidris pugnax | reverse complement strand
GGGGGGGGACGACGCCGTCCTTGGTTTTTTTGCCTTGTTGCTTTGTTTCCTGTTCCTGAGAGCGCGTTTTCCTCATCAGCCGGACTCTTCCCAGTGGTTCCCAGTGACAGGACGAGGGGCAACGGGCACAAGCTGGGCCATGGGAAGTTCCACTCCAATGTGAGGAAGAACTTGTTTGGGGTGAGGGTGGCAGAGCCCTGGGACAGGCTGCCCAGGGAGGGTGTGGAGTCCCCTTCTCTGGAGACCTTCAAGCCCCACCTGGATGCTCCTGAGTGATGTGCTCTGGGCAGCCCTGCTTTGGCAGGGGAGTTGGGCTGGATGGGCTCTAGAAGGTCCCTTCCAACTCCCAACAGTTCCATGATTCCATGATTAGTGCCCGTTTTGTAAAGAAAAATTCAATTTTTCAGCTGTGAAAGATTGAATCTCTCATGTTTTGCTCCTTTCTGTCGCTGACTTTGCTAAATAAAAGGGCATCAGAGCATCACAGCTTGAAAGCTTTTAAAAATGATAGCCAAAACCTTTTTTTTTTTTTTAACCTATTATAAGCTTCTATTTCTGACTCAGTCGCATGTAAGATTTCTAGTCGTTGTTTCCATTTTTCAGTTGTTTACACTTTTTTGGTTGTTGGCCACTATGCTGGTAGACCAAGGGGGTTAGGTAACCACAGGCAGGATGGCTCCCTTAAGGGCTAATGAAATGAGTTGGCAGGTCTTTCTTGGTCCATCTCAGGTCTTGGTCCATCTTGTGTCCCTGGGGCACCCGCTCCAGGTGTCGGGAGCAGAGGGAAGCAGGGGACGGAAGGGGCCAGAGTGGCCCTGCCCTCCCCCAGGACGGGATGGAGCATGGCCTGGGTGGCCCTGCAGGGCGTTTCCTGGGTTCTTCTGAGAGAAGAAGACGGTGCTTTCATAGAATCATAGAATCATTGAGGTTGGAAGAGACCCTTGGGATCATTGAGTCCAACCATCTCCCCTACTCTACAAAGTCCTCCCCTACACCATGTCCCTCAGCACTGCATCTAAACGTCCCTTAAACACATCCAGGGACGGTGACTCCACCCCCTCCCTGGGCAGCCTGTTCCAATGCCCGACCACTCTTTCAGTGAAAAATTCCTTCCTAATGTTCAGTCTAAACCTCCCCTGTTGGAGCTTGAAGCCGTTCCCTCTCGTTCTATTGTTAATTACCTGTGAGAAGAGACCAGCACCAACCTCTCTACAGTGTCCTTTCAAGTAGTTGTAGAGAGTGATGAGAGTAGAGAGTTTGTTGCATTTTGAAATGCTGACTCTGTTTTCTCCGGAAATGCCCTCGGTGGTTTTGACTCCCATTGCAGATAACAGCTTCACAGCTCCCCTTTTCATGGACACAGCTCCCTTCCATGTGTTTCTCCTGCTGGCTCCCGGATGAGGACTTAACTGAGGGGAAAATCCCTCTGGGTCGATGCTCCTTTATGGCAGTACATACTGTCGGGGGAATTTCAGTGAAGATGGGGTTTGTCTTTTTTTTGTTATTATTTTTTTTTTAGTCAAGGTAGCTTGCTGCCAGCACACAGAGAAGGGATGGGACTAGCAAAATGGTATTTTGTGAATATGTAAAGGCTGCAGCTCGAGAGATCACATCAGTGCTGTCCCCATGCCTGCTTGGAGGGAGTCACATCACATTTCATAGAATCACAGAATGGTTTGGGTTGGAAGGGACCTTAAAGATCATGGAGTTCCACCCCCCTGCCCTGGGCAGGGACACCTCCCACCAGACCAGGTTGCTCAAGGCCCATCCAGCCTGGCCTTGAACCCCTCCAGGGATGGGGCAGCCACAGCTTCTCTGGGCAACCTGTTCCAGTGTCTCACCACCCTCATAGTAAAAAATTTCTTCCTGAGATCTAATCTGAATCTTTTTTCTTCCAATTTAAAACTGTTTCCCCTTGTCCTATCATTACACCTCCTGGCAAAGAGTCCCTCCCCAGCTCTTCTATAGGCACCCTTCAGGTATTGAAAGGCCACTATAAGGTCTCCCCGGAGCCTTCTCTTCTCCAGGCTGAACATTCCAGGCTGAATTTCTCCTGATTTGAAGCCTGAGCTCCCCTCATTCTGCCAGCTTGGCTGTGCAACAACAAAGATACCACTAGTTAAGCAAGGAGATGGCGAATATTAACCCAGGCAGGACCATGGGGACTTCCTGGGTTACTAGGGCCTGTCATCGGGCCTGCTGCCCTGTCTTCACTGTGACTCTGGACTAGATAAATCAGAGCTAAAACAGTTATCCTTTCTCTGCTCCTGTTTCATTTTTCTCATCCCTAAAGGCATGGTGTAGGTGACACACCAGTAGAAGACCCTTCTGAGCTTTCTGGAGGCCTGTGGGGGATTGCCTTCCTTTACTAAAAACATAAATTTAAGAGAGTCTGCGGATTTCTATTATACCTTCTAAATGTGGACAAAGACATGGACTAAAGAATAAAAAGGCAAATTAATTTAAAAAAAAAAAAGCTAAATAAGTTCAGGAACCTGGAGCTTGTTTCATAGTAGGGTGAATTTCTGGGGAGGGGTGTTTCCCCATCTCATAACACTACTGCAGTGCTGCTGCGCAACAGCTACAAGTGAGTGCTCCTTCAAGCTGTGGTTCTGGGTTTGTTTTGTGGTTTTGTTTGGGTTTTTTTTTAAAATGTGTAATATCCCCCCAGCTGCTTCAGTTTTAGAAGGGTCTCTTGTCAGTGGTGTTACCTCGCTGTCCAGTTTGCTGGGTTTTTTTATTTATTTAGAGAAAAAAAATAAAGCAGCCTAGCCTGTGCCTTGCAGGAGATCTGTTAAGGATTAGCACCGAGCTGATGGGAGGAGGGCGATAGTTGCCATCATCACTTTGAGATGGGATGTGTCTCTCCTGCATTCCCAAGAGAAGCTTCTGGTAGCAATGTCCACAGCAAACAGTACAGTGTTTCCCTCTTTCTTCCCTTCAGAACTAGGGTGGCAGAACACGGAAGAACCTCAGGATGTCTGTAATTCAGCAAGGGACGGCGACGCTTCGTAAAGCAAAGAAAGTCACTGTAAAGACATGTTTGGATAACCCCTTTGTTTTTCAGTGGAAAACTATAGATGGAGAAGATATGCATTTTATACTGCAGACTTTAGAAGAAAGGCTTAAACATACTGGACTTAAAAAGATTGAGACGCCAAGAAAGAAAAAACGTTCCCTTACAAAAAAACAAATGGAAAGAAAGCGTGATGCCAGCACCACTGAACTCCCTAAAGAGGAAACAGGAGGCGATCGCCAGAAAGCGGGATGGACTGACATAAGTATCAGAAGGCAGCTTGCTATTGGAGTTAACGAAGTTACAAAAGCCTTGGAAAAAAATGAACTGCTTCTCTTGCTGGTGTGCAAGTCTGCAAAGCCTGCCATGGTCACATCACACCTGATCCAGCTGAGCGCCAGCCGAGCCACGCCAGCAGGGCAGGTTCCCCGGCTCAGCCAAACGCTGGCACCGCTGCTCGGCTTAACGTCCATTTTAGCACTGGGCTTCAAAAAGCAGTCTGACAAATTCACTGAAGCAATAGAAGCAATAATCCCAAAGATACCAGCTTTGGAAGTGCCGTGGTTTCAGTACAGAACTGAAGAATCTGTGGGTGACGCGCATACGGATTCTTCAGAAAACGAGGAGCTGGATGAGATCGCAAGCCAGAAGCGGAAGCGTACGGAAAGCAGTCAGCTCGATCTTTCAAATGTAATTTTGCAGCCTTTGAAAATCAAGAAACTTGTTCCAAACCCAAATAAGATAAAGAAACCCCCTCGCAAAAAGAAGAAAGCTTTTTCTGTATAACTGATTTTAGTTTGGCTCTTCAAAAATCAGTTTAATGAATGCCGTATGGAGTGCAGCTAACTGAGCTAATTTTGTTAGGCTTTACAGTGTAAAACACTTGACTACAAGGCAAACTTTATGTTGCATTCAGGTACTTTCTCCTTTAATAAAGAATATTGCTCAAACTTGGATGTGAGTCCTTACCTGGGAATAGGTATTTGCAGTTGGAGATCAGAGTTGCAGTTGGTAACGAGTATGCTGAAGTCATTTAAGACATAGTAAGTACATCTTTGGAACAGTACAAAGCGTTAAACAAACTTTGTATTTCTGTACAGATGAACATTCTTCAAGAAAAATGGATGTGAATGAAGTATAATTATTCAAACAAATCAATACCGAAAGTTTTGGCAAGGTTCATGCCAGTATAACTCTCTTTGAAGCTGATTCAGTGCTTGTTTCAAGTAAACAGCTGTAACAGCGAGGGTGGTTCCCTTTTAAACTTTCATAGCTTGCTCTGCTGAACAATAGGCTTGTTTTGGTCAATAATGTTTGCAGGGTCGGGTTCCCTCTAATACCTCATGTCCAATATGCTGAAGGAAAAACTATTAAAGTATAGAACAAGACCAAATTACTACTGCTGCATTTTGAAAAAGGACTTCTGTATGCAAACTGTTAATGCATATCCCATGAGAAAATGTAAACAACCTAAACTCAATTTGATTTGTAAATGGAGTCTGAAATTATTTCCTACGAAACCGAGGGAAGCCGCGTTCTGGTGTATATAGAATAGATGACAGCTGTAACCACTACAGGACTGAGAAAATACCATGAAACTTTTGAATTTCCTTTAATTTTACCAAGGACTACAAATAGTTTCTTAATGAGAGAATTGTATTGTAGGAAGGAAAGGGAATAGTGCTGCAATTCAAATCCAACAGCCTAGGAGTTGGCGCTCGATATTTTAAATGAAAGCCAGTACAGTGCTGTAGAAGAAAGTGTAAAATGTTTTAACTGAGTTGCTCTGTTGTTCCTTAAAGATTGAAAACTACAACATGTAAATTCAGAAATTTGCTAATCCAGACTGTGAGTGCCATGAGATGGCTAAACTGTATTTTCGATTTATTTAGGCGGGACCTTAGTTCATGATACCAACTACGAAGGGAGGTGGTAGCAACGGTTCTGTAATCGTGATGCTCCCTAAAGTTTAAAAAAAAACTTAAGGCATTTTCTGTCAAAAATTTTGCCCTCCCTGGCTGAGGGTGGCAAGAAGAGGTGAGGGTTTCTTTGCCTTGCTTCATAGTCCTTCATGCACGTCCTTTGCTTTGGCTTTTTGGGTACATAAGCTTTGCAGGCATGCTAGAACTACTGTATTTAATCACATGCTGGCTAACTCTAACATTTAAGCCTTAGCGCTTTGCAGGCATGCTAGAACTACTGTATTTCATTCCCACGCTGGCTAACTCTAACATTTAAGTCTTTAAGCAGAGCATGAGAATTAGCTTTGGTAAAGAACGTAAGCACAGCAATCGTCTTTCAAGCACTTTGCTGCTTGCCCAGGTCCACAGCTCTTTCCAGGCTTTTGTGTCCCCTCCGCAGGTAGGAAGTTACTCTGGGGAAGAAGTTAGGGCAGATGTTTCAAAAGAGGAGTGGGAATGGTGATGGAGCCAGCCTTAAGTTTGCCAACCTTTGTGAAGCCATCTGTGAGGTTTCTGAGGAGTCTTACCTGGTGGCTGTTCGTAGCCCACACCACGACAAAGCCTAGCGCAGGGACAGGAGGCTCAACTCGGGAAGTAACCAAAGAGCCTCTCCTGATGAGCTGCCCACTGGCTCCACACAGATCATGCCCTGCCATGAAGCCCCTGGGCAGCAAGAGCAAGCCACCACTATTTCCATCTCCTGAGCAACTCCCCTCCTGCCTGGGTGCAGGCTGGGACACCGTCGAGAGTCACATCCTCTCGCTTCAGCAAAGCCCTTGAGGCGAGGAGCACAGCTAGTCAGAAGGTCTGGGCACTCACCGGGGACAGGAGGGACCCCGCTGGGTTGCACAGCTCTTGGGGAACACACGGAGGCTCCAGGAACTGCCCCACCACTGGGGCTCAGATGCCCACTCCCCTCACGCTGCCTGGCCTGGAAAGTTTTGTGTCTCAGCTACAGTGTGCTCAGCTTCTACAGCAGCACAGCTCTGCCCTCCTTCCCCTCCACGAGCGTGCTGTATGAGCCACAAAACAAGATGGACAAGTCTACCCCCTGGACTCAGAAGCAAATGGCACTGTTTCCCCAGAAGACAGCCCAGGAGTGGCCACACTCCTCCTTTCACGCACAATTACCCCAAGACCAGGGGGGACAGCTGGGCTGCAGGAAAACCAGGTTTCAAGTCTGTCTATCTCCTCCCTGCACATACTTGGTCCCATCGTGTGGCCTCAATGCTTTTCCAAGCAGTAGTACTGGGAAGGATCTGCCTTCTGATTTTGGAGAAGAGAGGAGAAAAGAAAACGTCTGCCCCCCCCCCCCATTTTATAGAATCATAGAATCAGGCCAAAGGCCATCTAGTCCGACCCCCCCGCAGTCAGCAGGGACACCCCCAACTAGACCAGGTTGCCCAGGGCCTCGTCGAGCCTCTCCTTGAATATCTCCAGGGAAGGGGCCTCAACCACCTCCCTGGGCAACCTGTTCCAGTGCTCCACCACCCTCACAGTGAAGAACCCTCTCCTCATCTCCAGTCTAAATCTGTTCCCCTCCAGCTTGAAGCCATTTCCCCTCGTCCTGTCACTGCAGGCCTTTCCAAACAGGCTCTCCCCAGCCTTCCTGTAGGCCCCTCAGGTACTGGAAGGCTGCTATTAGGTCTCCCCGGAGCCTCCTCTTCTCCAGGCTGAACAACCCCAGCTCCCTCTTCCACTTGGATTTCTGTGAGGGGAGGGAAGGCAGAGAGCATTCCCCTGGCACTGCAGACCACCCATCCCCCTTAGGGAGGGCTGGGCCACCATCACTCCTGGGCAGGGAAGCCCCTCAGCCCCGAGGACAGAGGGAGGCCCTGGTGTCAGGCAGCAGCTCCCTGAGGGTGCCGGGGCTCTGCCTGCAGAGCTGAAGCAGAAGGCACTGAGCCCCTTGGGGACTCCTCTCAGCCCAGCCACGAAGGCACCTTCCAGCCTTTTGGGAGTCAAGATCTTAAGTCTTTGATGAATTAAGGAATTGAGATTAAATCCCTCTTGTTACCTCAGGTATCACTACCCTGGATTGCTTCTTCAGGCCTCCCATGGGGAGTCCCTCTGCACCATCTCCTTCAACTGCTCCGGGCAGAGAGGTGTCAGGGGGCTGAAGCTGTAAAGCCCGACACCACCATGCAATGTCTGAAAGATCCCCTTTAAAGCCCTCAAATTCATGAGGTCCTGAGCTGATGCACACCCAGGGGTCAGACAAACCACGGTCAGTCCCTTCCTTTGTCTGAAGGAGGCCGAGTGCTTTCATGGCAGAGCTATAATGCAGTAAGGGAACGGTGGAATTACAGGGTGGTTAGAGTTGGAAGGGACCTTAGGTATTTATCGCTGTCTCTCAGGCAGAATCCCCTCACCACAATCCAACAGGAACAAGAAACCAAACCAAAAACCATTCCCACTTTGGAAAAGGAGTGGGAAGAAAGAAAAACCCCGCTGCTACAAGGAGGGGGGGTAGGGCTGGCAGTTATGAAGAACAGACAAATTTATCTTCGTCTAAATTGATGTTTTCAGGTACAGAATTCAACTTCCAGCAAAATCTGCCATCAGAATTACAGGCATGTTTAGAAGGAAAGTTTAGACATTTGCATTTCATGAGACATTCAAGTCACATTCAAAAGGTACTCACAGCACAGAGGCTTCGCTACCACAGTTTGGCACTTTCAGCTAGAACAGTTTCTTACTGCAGGTTTTCTCGTGTTCCTGCAGCATCCGTGAGCTGAAAGAACTGCTCTCCTCTCTAGCTGGGACGCGTGTCCAGTGCTTCAGAAGCCTCTCTGGTTGCTGAGCATTCAGGAGGGAATTAAACCAGCTCCCCCCCCGACAGCAAAGACCAGCCCCCCTACACTTCAGGAAGCGCAGAACAGAGACTGCCAAGGACTTGAGGGTAGAGCATTTCTCTTTTGCTTACCAGCCACATATATATATAGCAAAACCTCTTGTTCCAAAGTCAGGTTAAAAAACACTACCTGGAACAATTTATGAATACTTATTTACACAAGATACTTTTCATTAGAATTACAGACTTCATAGGAAATCAAAGTAGACAAAGGAATATGTGCAATTTCGCAGAAGCGTTGAAAACATTCAAACTATAAATATCCTGATAGCACTACTAAAATTCTTAGTTTTACACACAGGCTGATGTTATTCTACTGAGGAAAAACTAAGGTTTTGTGCCACAACTGTAAATTAAGTACAGTAACGTATTATCATTCCAGCAACATAGATAACACCTGCACTGAACAGTGCGATGCTGTTAAATCAATCCACTGATCTATTGAAGATCAAAGTACAAATCTGTATTTTTATTGATTTGGCAGCGTTGCTTATGGAGAAACAAATGCACTAGTTAAACCAGTACATTGTCATACTGCTCCAGTTACAAAAACACCCAGGACTTTCATAGAGCTACAAACGTATCATACTTCATGATTTTCCCCCAAATGATGATATCCACGTGAAGTAAATAAGCAAAGATACTCAAGTTTGTATCCTTCATTCTGTTACACTGACAAACATACACCACCACTTAATAAATAGAAATGCAGCAGTTCGTCCACATAATAGCAAATATTTTTGTACCCTAATCCACCACTGAAGTTCAGTTTGTACAAAACAGTCTTTTCTACAGAGTGGGAAAAAAATACCTTCTTCTCATCAAGGTGCAAGCTAAGCTTTGAAACTTAAATGAATGTGCTTTTATTCTTTTCATGGACAATAAAAGAGTTTCATGGACCTTCTGATCTATCTGAAAATGCATAAATTTGGTCACATATGGATGTCTTCACTGTTCAGGTTTAATGGACTATTTCAGTATCACTGACGTTGTGCTTTTACTCCTCTTGAACAATACCATTCCAAGAGTTATGGAGATCAAATTAACTCAAACGATGACCTCAGAGTTCTAGAAACATAAATGTCCTCATTGTAATACAAGACCAACCTAAAGGAAGCAGAAAAATACAGTATTTTAGTTCAGTTATGACAATAAATCCTGGTATCACTAGGTTTCTGCACCTCAGTTATGGAACTTAAATATGACTAATTAAAAAAAGTTATTTAAAAACCTCTCCCCATTAGATTAATGTAGATTAATGAAGCATTATACCGAACAGAATTCAGAAGATCGCTCTCTCTCTTACCTTTTCGGATTCCATGCCAGGACACCTCCAGTTGTACAAATAATACTGCAAATTTCCATCTCCAATCCCAAACTTGAGTTTTTCCAGGAATGTTTTGTTTTCCATTAAGTCTAGTGCATTGAACACATCAAATCCTTTCTGGCAAAAGCAAAACATTTTTTAAATTTTACTTTTAAAATTTCAGATAACACACAAATTATACTTTACACAGTGGCATACAATATTCAAGAGACGTGGCTAATTAAGTAGAAAAAAAGACAAGGGAATAAATCTTGCCTTTTAATTTGGTACACATACAAAGAAATTTTCCCAATAAAAAGTGAAGTACAAGGCACAACTTTCCTTGAAGATTATCTCCAGAAGGGTAGGAATTTTAAAGCTACTTTCAGGGGTGAAGGTCTGAAGAGTCCATAAAGCATTATCCATTATTTTATCCTTATGGATATGCATTTTTTGCATTCACGTAGAGTGTTTTGAGACACAGCACCTATTCCAGCTAAAGCTGCATAAATACAGCTTGTGGTGTTTTTCAGCTGTTGATCATTCTGCTAATGATAAACGCTATATTTTTGTGGTTCAGCCCTTTTCTGAAATGCCATTGTTTATAGAACTCCAATCTTTCCTGTTACCTTCCCTCCCCTACTCCTGCACCCAGTGACAATCATCAGGTATGAACAGCTGAATTTGCTCAAGGGTCTGGACATAAAAGCCCATTTATTTGCAATTAACTGCAAGGCAGTCTGACCTAAGATCCTGGGGTCTTACCCCTTACTGCAGAAAGGCAGTGCGCCAGCAGCACTTCCTATACTCTTATGATAAAAATAAGTTAAAAACCAATAATGTTGTTACTTAAGCACAAGAAGATGGTAAGGAACATTTGTTGCTCAGTATAAAAACTGGATATTTTTTTTTTTCTTCTTTTAAATATTAGAAATATTTAGATATTAGAAAAACGGAGTTGAAGCAAAAGAGCATTTTAAGCTCTCCATCAGCTTAGGACTATTTAAAAGAAAGTTACAAAGCACAATGAGTTTTGTAAGCTTCTCCACTACCTTACACAAAGATCATTCTGTCTGCAGATGAAGCTATGCTAAGTTAAACTTGCTGTGAAAAAACACACAGAAACAAGACAAACAAGCTGGCAGTGACACTTGGTATCTAAAGATACCTTACACAAAGATCATTCTGTCTGCAGATGAAGCTATGCTAAGTTAAACTTGCTGTGAAAAAACACACAGAAACAAGACAAACAAGTTGGCAGTGACACTTGGTATCTAAATTTTTAAATACTTTAAGTTAGTAATAGACAGAAAGAGGAGTCTCAGAAGGCAGGAAGGGAAGCGGGTGAGAATAGAGACACACCGTAGGTACAGACACACTAATGAAGCTCTGTAATTAAACACTCAAAATTCAAGTAAATTATAAAGTTTACAGATGTAGTTTCAATTCAGAATCTAAACACAGGCAGATTAGGGTCAGGTTAATACCTTCTGAGAGGTATAAAAAAAAGTTCCTGTTCAACGATGCTTGCTCCACAGCTCTGCTAGACCATTGTGGCAGCCCCAGAAGTGAGCTGCTTCCCTATTCATAAGCTCACTCTCCTGCTCTAGATCCAGAAACTTAGTGTCAGCTTTGCCAATAAAATATGCAGGATTTGGCAGAGATCATCCTGCTGCAAAATCCTCCCCCTGTCTCCCCGCAGAATACATGGAACCTAACCGGGTAACTCCAGATTTTGGGTTTTGCTTCAGAGGTCAGGCATTTTGTCCTGTAATTGCCATGATTTTACTAGACTTAGTTCTAAGCTAATTTTCTATAGTGTAACATGAAGATAAAAATTAAACTGACAACATTAAACCGACATGCAAACCCTGAAAGCAATTTGCTGAGTTAAATTTGTTCCTCCAAAATGCATTCTTTGGGAGCTGAAGTGGAGAAAGGACTGTGGTGCGTTGTCCCCAGCCAAGAGCTGAACACCCACCCAGCCTTGTGCTCCCTCCGCTCCCATGGGATGGGGAGAAAACAGAAGGGAGGCAAGGCCACTTGGGAATCGAAATAATGACAGTTTAACAGAGAAAGGAAAAGCTGCACAAGCAAAGCAAAAAAGAGGAATTCATTCACTGCTTCCCAATGGCAGGGAACGTCAGGCCATTTCCTGGAAAGCAAGGTCCTAGTTACTTGGGAATAGAAATCATAGAATCATAGAATCATAGAGGTTGGAAGAGACCCTTGGGATCATCGAGTCCAACCATCTCCCCTACTCTACAAAGTCCTCCCCTACACCATGTCCCTCAGCACTGCATCTAAACGGCCCTTAAACACAGCCAGGGATGGGGACTCCACCCCCTCCCTGGGCAGCCTGTTCCAATGCCCGACCACTCTTTCGGTGAAAAATTCCTTCCTAATGTTCAATCTAAACCTCCCCTGTTGGAGCTTGAAGCCGTTCCCTCTCGTTCTGTCACTAATTACCTGTGAGAAGAGACCAGCACCAGCCTCTCTACAGTGTCCTTTCAAGTAGTTGTAGAGAGTGATGAGGTCTCCCCTCAGCCTCCTCTTCCTCACACTAAACAGCCCCAGCTCCTTCAGCTGCTCCTCATATGATTTGTTTTCCAGCCCCCTCACCAGTTTCGTTGCCCTCCTCTGCACTCGCTCCAGCACCTCCAGATCTCTCTTGGATTGAGGTGCCCAAAACTGGACACAACACTCGAGGTGTGGCCTCCCCAGTGCTGAGTACAGGGGCACAATCACCTCCCTACTTCTGCTGGTCACACTATTTTTGATACAAGCCAGGATGCCATTGGCTTTCTTGCCCCCCTGGGCACACGCCGGCTCATATTCAGCCGTTTGTCAACTAGAACCCCCAGGTCTCTTTCCTCCAGGCAGCTCCAGCCACACTTCCCCCAGCCTGTAGCGCTGCAGGGGGTTGTTGTGGCCCAAGTGCAGGACCTTGCACTTGCCCTTGTTGAAACTCATGCCGTTGATCTTGGCCCAGTGATCCAATCTAGCCCTCTGTAGGGCTTCCCTATCCTCCTGGGAATCAACACTCCTGCTTAACTTGGTGTCATCTGCAAACTTGCTGATGATACACCCTATGTCCTTATTGAGATCATCAATAAAGATGTTAAATAGAAATGGTTTAGTTACAACTACAAAGCCAAGCACCATATGAGCTGCTGGGAAGAAAGTTAACTCCATCCCAGCCAAACCCAGTACATGTGTAAACAGGAGTGCATTCATCATTTCTCTTCCCATCATAGAATCGTCTAGGTTGGAAGGGACCTTAAAGATCATCTAGTCCAACCATCAACCTATCTCTGACAAAAAAATAAATGAGAAATAAGCAATAAAAAAACCAAAAAAACCACCCCACTAAACCATATTCTTGAGGACCATGTCAGCCCATCTTCTGAACACCTCCAGGGATGGTGCCTCAACCACTTCCCTGGGCAGCCCATTCCAATGCTGGATAACCCTTTCCGTGAAGAAATTTTTCTTAAAATTTTCCCTTGACTCACCTCTCCTCATCTAAAAGTCCAAGTGCCAAGTCTGCAAATATAATTAAGCATCTAAGGATGCAGAAAGGCCCAGCAGATACTTTGGAAATCCACAAGCATCTAAATCCCAGCATTCTAACTCTATGATGATCCATTTAACATAAAAGAATGGCGTGTCAGAGAGAAATGCAGAGGGGGGAAGGTACAAAGCCTTGCAGTGAGACCACACAACTGCATCCTCACCTGCTCCATCCGTGGCTCAGTGAACGGCCAGCCCCCAGCTCCCCATGCCCCACTTCAAATGGAGACCAACTTCTATACTTTTTTCCACCTTGACTTTTAAGAATAAGTAGCACCAGTATTTTTAGCCACTTCTCAAAATAATACCAGCCACCTTCCTGTATCTTCATATATCTTAGTACCTTTCAAGACCTTAGTACTGTTCAAGACAGACTTTCAAAGTCTGTCTCTGAACTTCCTTTGGTATTATTCTAGAGCCTGAATATTGACTTTTAAGAATAAGTAGCACCAGTATTTTTAGCCACTTCTCAAAATAATACCAGCCACCTTCCTGTATCTTCATATATCTTAGTACCTTTCAAGACCTTAGTACTGTTCAAGACAGACTTTCAAAGTCTGTCTCTGAACTTCCTTTGGTATTATTCTGGAGCCTGAATAATGAGGTTCTATATTCCCCATGACTATCTAGGAGTTTTCCTTGCCAAATAGCTATTCAAATCAATACTGCTTCTGGCTCAACAAGCCTGGGTGAGCAGCTCCTGTCCCACGGATCAGCTCAGCTGCAGGGCTGTGTGACCATGGCTGAGACACACAAGTTGAAGACCACGTGGCTGCTTTCATGCAGCCTGAAGTCTGAACAGATGCAGCCTTTGCAGACCATCACTGGCTTCATACAGGATCAACACGGAAATCCCTGGGCCACGTGCAGCACAGACAGCTCTGAACAAGCTTCAAGCACCAGGCACAGAAAACATTCCTGTGCTCTGCAGCGTGTGGGGAACGGTTGCTAGAATGGACACCATGGACTGGGTGACCCTGGAGGGCTGAAGAGGTCTCTGAGAATTCATTCAGAGTGCTGGGATGTGCATCACCTGCACAGATCCATACCACAGACCACATTGCTGTGGGCGTTTGCACTCCCATGAAACCCTGATGATTAAGGGCTGAGCGTTTTCAGCAGACAGCACTAAATTCTTACAATTCTGATGTTTAAAAAGGTCATTTATGGTCTCTTCCCTTCCCCTGAACTAAACCATCTATCAGTGCCATTCCATGCACGAAGGTGTGCCTAAAAGCAACAACATGACATCATCTACAGAGCTTTATCGGCAGCAATTAGTAACAAAATAAAATGATAAACTTTGCACAGATCAACTTTTACATTTGGTAGAAATAAAAAATAGTTTGAACAAATGAACAGAATGTATTTAATAGAACATATTAACTCATCCCCAAGGGAAACTATTTTAGTGATACTTCCAATTCTTCTAGTGTTTAGTGAATATGGATAATCAGTGTGCTCTTGGATGTTTATACATGTCAAGCTAATGCAAACACTTGATCTTCATGAACTTGTCATTCCCTAGCAGCACTCAAAGTGAAATGGAAAAACAAGCATAGTGTTTTACATTTCAATACATATAGTATGTCTCATCAACTGTACTCTGTGCTACAGACAGTGAAAGAATACAGAATGCAATGGCATGGATAAATTGCTGACAGTTCTTACCTTGCCACCACTCCTAAGAATCCTTTTTTGAAAGAAGCAGAACCCTCCCCCCCAACTTACCAATTTAGCTATAATGAGCGCATCATTCATTAAGTCCAAGAGGGGGGTCTCCGTATGAATATTGTAAAAAGAATAGGCAGCTTTGAGGCTTTTATGAACAGGATGGTGCATCACTGTTGAAGGTAATGTGTAGAAACTCAGGAAGTCTGTTAAAATACCATTTAAACCCTACAAAAAAAAAAAAAAGTCAATTAATAAGAAGTAATCACTCAGTTATTGGTTGGGCTAGCATGGCAGTTCTACAGAGAGTAAGCAATAAATGCAGCATGGTTTTATACTGTAATACTGCACAGTGTGTAACAGGTAATCTTGGCTAAAACTTGAAGGAATTGAATTCTTGCCAAGGGTGTATCTATACATCCAAGTGAGACTGAAGCCTGAAATGGTCACTTCAGAAAAGGAAACAGACACTTAGGTTTTTCTAGTCTATTGCACCACTAACATTTTGACAACCAACTGCCAAAGCATTTCAATTTGTTTCCCAAGCTTAGCCTGCTATGAACAAAGCTAACAAAGCACACTGCCAAAAAAAAAAAAAAAAAAAAGGAATTTTTTTTTTTCCAATTGAACTTATTTTTAAAAGAATATTTTTAAATTTGACAAAGTTCACATTGAGCAGCAATGGTTTTTCAACTTTCTAAAACCAGAAAAAAAAAATACCGTGCTGGTCCACAAAGCATATGTCAATCAGCCCTAGTGATTATTAATCAAGAAGCACAATCCATTTGCTAGACAATGGCGCTAAATCACATTGAAATTCTAATAAGACCAGTTCTCACCAAAAAAGGTACTTGTACAGAAATCTAAAGTATCCTACATAAACTTTCTCAGTATTTCATGCACCTAATGAAGTTTAGCCAGCTTCAAGGGTGTAGATTCTAGCTCTAGGCAATCCTGCTTCAGCAGGGGAGTTGGACTAGATGATCTCTATGGTCCCTTCCAACTCTGAAATTCAGTGAAATTCAGTGAAA
>NW_015090976.1:330430-357849 GCF_001431845.1 Calidris pugnax | reverse complement strand
AGGGATGGTGCCTCAACCACTTCCCTGGGCAGCCCATTCCAATGCTGGATAACCCTTTCCGTGAAGAAATTTTTCTTAAAATTTTCCCTTGACTCACCTCTCCTCATCTAAAAGTCCAAGTGCCAAGTCTGCAAATATAATTAAGCATCTAAGGATGCAGAAAGGCCCAGCAGATACTTTGGAAATCCACAAGCATCTAAATCCCAGCATTCTAACTCTATGACGATGCATTTAACATAAAAGAATGGCGTGTCAGAGAGAAATGCAGAGGGGGGAAGGTACAAAGCCTTGCAGTGAGACCACACAACTGCATCCTCACCTGCTCCATCCGTGGCTCAGTGAACGGCCAGCCCCCAGCTCCCCATGCCCCACTTCAAATGGAGACCAACTTCTATACCTTTTTCCACCTTGACTTTTAAGAATAAGTAGCACCAGTATTTTTAGCCACTTCTCAAAATAATACCAGCCACCTTCCTGTATCTTCATATATCTTAGTACCTTTCAAGACCTTAGTACTGTTCAAGACAGACTTTCAAAGTCTGTCTCTGAACTTCCTTTGGTATTATTCTGGAGCCTGAATAATGAGGTTCTATATTCCCCATGACTATCTAGGAGTTTTCCTTGCCAAATAGCTATTCAAATCAATACTGCTTCTGGCTCAACAAGCCTGGGTGAGCAGCTCCTGTCCCACGGATCAGCTCAGCTGCAGGGCTGTGTGACCATGGCTGAGACACACAAGTTGAAGACCACGTGGCTGCTTTCATGCAGCCTGAAGTCTGAACAGATGCAGCCTTTGCAGACCATCACTGGCTTCATACAGGATCAACACGGAAATCCCTGGGCCACGTGCAGCACAGACAGCTCTGAACAAGCTTCAAGCACCAGGCACAGAAAACATTCCTGTGCTCTGCAGCGTGTGGGGAACGGTTGCTAGAATGGACACCATGGACTGGGTGACCCTGGAGGGCTGAAGAGGTCTCTGAGAATTCATTCAGAGTGCTGGGATGTGCATCACCTGCACAGATCCATACCACAGACCACATTGCTGTGGGCGTTTGCACTCCCATGAAACCCTGATGATTAAGGGCTGAGCGTTTTCAGCAGACAGCACTAAATTCTGATGGTGCCTCAACCACCTCCCTGGGCAGCCCATTCCAATGCCTGAGAACCCTTTCAGTGAAAAAATTTTTCCTAATATCCAGCCTGAACCCACCCTGAAACGACATTGCTGTGGGCGTTTGCACTCCCATGAAACCCTGATGATTAAGGGCTGAGCGTTTTCAGCAGACAGCACTAAATTCTTACAATTCTGATGTTTAAAAAGTTAATTTATGGTCTCTTCCCTTCCCCTGAACTAAACCATCTATCAGTGCCATTCCATGCACGAAGGTGTGCCTAAAAGCAACAACATGACATCATCTACAGAGCTTTATCGGCAGCAATTAGTAACAAAATAAAATGATAAACTTTGCACAGATCAACTTTTACATTTGGTAGAAATAAAAAATAGTTTGAACAAATGAACAGAATGTATTTAATAGAACATATTAACTCATCCCCAAGGGAAACTATTCTAGTGATACTTCCAATTCTTCTAGTGTTTAGTGAATATGGATAATCAGTGTGCTCTTGGATGTTTATACATGTCAAGCTAATGCAAACACTTGATCTTCATGAACTTGTCATTCCCTAGCAGCACTCAAAGTGAAATGGAAAAACAAGCATAGTGTTTTACATTTCAATACATATAGTATGTCTCATCAACTGTACTCTGTGCTACAGACAGTGAAAGAATACAGAATGCAATGGCATGGATAAATTGCTGCCAGTTCTTACCTCGCCACCACTCCTAAGAATCCTTTTTTGAAAGAAGCAGAACCCTCCCCCCCAACTTACCAATTTAGCTATAATGAGCGCATCATTCATTAAGTCCAAGAGGGGGGTCTCCGTATGAATATTGTAAAAAGAATAGGCAGCTTTGAGGCTTTTATGAACAGGATGGTGCATCACTGTTGAAGGTAATGTGTAGAAACTCAGGAAGTCTGTTAAAATACCATTTAAACCCTACAAAAAAAAAAAAAAGTCAATTAATAAGAAGTAATCACTCAGTTATTGGTTGGGCTAGCATGGCAGTTCTACAGAGAGTAAGCAATAAATGCAGCATGGTTTTATACTGTAATACTGCACAGTGTGTAACAGGTAATCTTGGCTAAAACTTGAAGGAATTGAATTCTTGCCAAGGGTGTATCTATACATCCAAGTGAGACTGAAGCCTGAAATGGTCACTTCAGAAAAGGAAACAAACACTTAGGTTTTTCTAGTCTATTGCACCACTAACATTTTGACAAACAACTGCCAAAGCATTTCAATTTGTTTCCCAAGCTTAGCCTGCTATGAACAAAGCTAACAAAGCACACTGCCAAAAAAAAAAAAAAAAAAAGGAATTTTTCTTTTTCCAATTGAACTTATTTTTAAAAGAATATTTTTAAATTTGACAAAGTTCACATTGAGCAGCAATGGTTTTTCAACTTTCTAAAACCAGAAAAAAAAAATATACCGTGCTGGTCCACAAAGCATATGTCAATCAGCCCTAGTGATTATTAATCAAGAAGCACAATCCATTTGCTAGACAATGGCGCTAAATCACATTGAAATTCTAATAAGACCAGTTCTCACCAAAAAAGGTACTTGTACAGAAATCTAAAGTATCCTACATAAACTTTCTCAGTATTTCATGCACCTAATGAAGTTTAGCCAGCTTCAAGGGTGTAGATTAGTAGGAAATGGGAAATAATTATCACATGGGTTGTGACTGACATGCTGAGTGAAGTTTAGCCAGCTTCAAGGGTGTAGATTAGTAGGAAATGGGAAATAATTATCACATGGGTTGTGACTGACATGCTGAGCACAAAAAATTACCTAGATTTTCACTCCTCTTCCGATTGGGTCTCCTGATACCCCCAAGAAGATAAGGCAAAGGAGACACACAAAGGCTTGCTTTTGCTTGCTTTATTTTTGAGTGACTGATGCCTGCTATTTTGAGCTCAATGAAGGAGATCACATGGATCCTTAAATTGATAGTACTTCAACAGTAAAAATTAAAGTTGAACCCATCACATGCAAAAAAGCTGTTGTCTTAGAGCAGGTACGCATTCTGTAGTAGAGACAAACTAACAACAAGTAACAGAAAAGTTAAGTCACTCACTACATTCAGTAAGGACAACGAAAATATTAACCCAGGAATTACACAGAGTATTTTAAGGTTTCAGCTCTGCACATTAGAAAGACGACTTAAAAATCTGACACTAACTTCTCCAGGTCACACAGGTCTTAAACGATTTTAAGCACTAACAAACCTATGCTTTGCACAGTGGAAAAGTAGTTCAAGAGACAATGTAAAACGAGCGAGTAAAGACCGTGCTGTTCAGTTAAAATGGTGCTGTCAGTGGCACACTCATGCTGATCCTGGTGGTTGTGGGCTCTTCTCTAGGCTTCAACTCACCAACAAAGCCAAAAACCAACCCGGGGGGGACTGGAGGGGGTGGAGAAATAAGGAGGGACAATTAAGCCATGGAAGAGTCCAATGAGCACTGGACCCGCTGCAAAGTAAGTAGGAAGCCAAGCTTGGACAATGACAACCCACAAGCAGGACCTCTCATCTCCAGCAGCACTGAATTTCTAAATTCAGCTGAGACTCCTACACCAAGTCATGTTGCAGTGTGGGAACAGTGTGTGATATTTTGATATTTCAAAATTCTTCTTTAAAATATCCTGTTATACGAGCACTGCAGTTTATCACAACCAAACATTAACAGAATGCAACACCAAGAACAAAGCTTGGAATCACCATATCCAATTCCACCTACAGCACACATTTTTCATGCTGTCTGCATTTCAAAAACGTGATGCTGCTGTGAACTTTTCTAAGTGACATTCACACAGACATTCATGAAGTAATTAGGGCACATTTTACCTCTACTACGTAAGTGTCAATAATATGATCCCGAGGCAGGAACCAGTGGGCTACCTCTTCTTCATCCATCACAGGAGCAAGATTAAACTGTTTCAAGTAAGTGTTGATTAATTCTTGTACTGCTTTAGTATCTTTTTGTTCCATTGGTCTCAAACCTGAAGTCTTTGTGGCCTTATTGATACAGAAGAAAAATAAATGTTAAGATTTTGAAAGGAAAACTGCATACACAGCACAGGTTGAAAGTAGGTTGCAGAGTCACTCCCCTTGCTATAATGCATTCATTATTAGCCTACTTTACCCAGCCACCTAATTCATTATGCTATTTTACAAACAGCTTTCAATAAGAATTCCCTCTCTTCTAATTATTCAGACAGTCTGGGGCGCTTCAATCTTTGTATTTCATTATTGAAACAACTTCATTTCTCCAGAGAAAGAGACACCATTGCCAACAGCCTAGCCTTCACGCAGTTTGGTTTTGTTTATTTTTAGGTCGGTATTTCTTACCTTCTTTGAAACTACCTAGGGCCCAGACACAGAAACAAAAAATAAAGCAACTTGCATATCAGAAGTTAATCTGAAGGCAAGAACACTTGCAATTCAAATTTTTGAAAATTACAGTCAATATAAACCAAATTCAGCTGACAAAGTTTAATTAGTAATATTTAACAAAAAAATTCCACCTATTCTTAACATTTGCAAGCTCCCTTGCTAATTCAACTTTCTATACAGACATAACTGTTGTGCTGTTAACGAGAAAGCTCCTCATAACTTACACCTGCCTCAAATAAAAAAGCTACAGTATTTTAGCAAATAAAGTTATTTGTTGACTTTAAACAACAGAAGAGGAAAAAACTGCTTTCCAGCACTATGCAATTAAAGTTTAAACAAGCAAAGGTGATTGAAGTTTTCCCTTCAGCTTTTGTTAGCTTTTCTGAGTATTTCCTTTTAAGGAGGCTAAGGCTTGTTCTCTTCAGAGCTCATTTATCCTGCTTCATCTGTCTCAGCTACATACTCGGGCACGTATCGCATTAATCATAGCAAAGTCAATTGCAAGAGCAGCCAGGTAGAGACTTGATTACTGGAAGCCTGAAATTAGTGTAGCTGATTATGCTCTGCTCAGGAGGAGTTATTCTGGGGGAGGTATTTATTCCCATACTCTAGGAGTCAGCAGCCAGATGAAAAAATGAAGGCACATTTTGTCACAGCTACAGCCCGTGTCTTTCCTGAGCAGCCTGGGTTTGCCCCCACAGCAGCACATCATCCAGATTTTTAAATGCCCTGAATTCCTAGGGGTATTCACCTGACTCATCGACACAACGCTTCCTATGACATATTTCATAGGAAAATATTTCATATTTCCTTATGCACTACAACATGAAAGGTTAAGTTCAGCTCCCTCTTCTGAAGCCATCTGCTGGAGCAGAATGGGCTGGAACACCTTGCCCCCAGCAATGCTCCGAATGGCCAACAGTAAATGATTACCTGCAGCCCCAGAAGTAAGGGCAAGTGTACAGAACTGGGCTAAAATTTATTTCTCTGCTCCACACATCAAGCTGCACTGGGCATATATTCATGAGGGTATCCTGGCTTGGGATTGCAATCAGTGGGGAAAAGACATGTTCCTGTCACTCTAAGCACAGTAAAAATTCACCTCTTTCAGAAAACTCCTTGCTCAAGAGATTGGACACTTAGGGAAAAAAAAAACCACCTTTATTTTTGATACCTATAGTTACACGCACAAACACAGCCCTCAGTGCGGGTGGTATTTATTAATTACAGTATTTATTATTTCTGAAAACCTTTTTAATTCAGACTGTTCAAGTGATGAAGAATGATTAATTCCTCTTAAAGGGAGATGAGCTCCCGGGGCAATGATATTCTAAGGACTCTAAGAAAAGAGGTTAGAATGCATGAAACAATGGTTGGTGCTGAGGGTACGGTCGGAATGAACCAATCTGGGTGACAGTACTGTTTATGGTAACAACCTGAAACTGAGGATGAAGATCCTCAACAGGACTTAAACCCTTTCTTAGGAAAAAAACTCCAGTAAAACCCAAAGCACAAGATCTAAAGAGAGAACATTAGTACAAGGATTAAATTTTTAGTTTCCATGGGAGAAGCTCCCAAGTCCAATCTAAAAGCAAATAAACAGCTGAGGCGTGTGGACTTTTACATCACTTAGTTGACACAGAAGTTGATTTTTCAAAGCACCTATTTTCTATTTGCACGTCTCTGTACAGTATGTTTGCCTTAATTATATTTTATGAATGAGATACAATGTATGCTTTGTTTTCCATAATTTATTTTTCTGTTGAAACCTGGGTTTTATGATAAAGGAAGACGATCAAGGTACAACTGCCGTTGTTTCTAATGATTCTCTGTAGTTACACTTTTTGTACTGTAAGATCCTTATTCTTTAAACTATTCTTTTCCTATATTGTTTCCATGAGAAACAGCACTAAAGTTACCACCAAAACCTGTATTTGAAATTGTCTACCGCACTTTTTCAGAGTATAAAAAAATCTCTTCCAGATTTGATGAGAGCTATATTAAGCTCATCAAGATTAAAACCTAATTAATTTGGTTATTAATTCTTAAGCTCTGAAAAGTGCTGCCCTGGGCCCACGGGAGAAGCTGACGTGCAGGCGAGGGCAGCAGGCAGGCAGCACAGGAAAGGAGTCTCTCCAACAGCAGCAGGAGCTGGGATCAAGCCACGGCACGTGCTTCGTGCCGAGGAGTGCTGAGTGCATTACTCAAATGTAGAAGTAGCAAGAGAGCCTGCAACATCAAGCTAAATAAAACCAACACACACAATTCTCTCAAGTCAGATAAATCATTACAAAGTACTACCAGTAAGGCAAAAAGTATTTTTCTAACCAAAAGAAGGGTTTGTGTAAATAAAAAAAGGTTTACCGATATGCTACAGCTAAAGGTTATTCTGCAATCCCTCCAAATTGAAAGGTAGCTTTTACAATGAAACTGTTTTCAATCATAAAGCTTAGATTGGCTTCTATAGGCTATTAATTACAGCAATGAGATTTTTTCATAGTACATCTCAGACAGTAGTAGACTTGCCCTGTCACGGAAATGCATCTTAAGGCTTTTTGCCAGCCTAACTATAAGCTGCAAACATGAGAAAAAAATATTTTTAACTAACCTAGCTATTCAACAACATTCTCTGACAGAACAGAACAAGTTGTGAATTAGAGTGGGATCCACAATCCCACTCTACTCAGCCCACTTTCTGATGGACTTCTCTGAGAATTTGAAGACGTGAACTGTTAATTTTCTGCTCCAATAATCTTTTATCAGATTAATCATATCAAAAATAATCTTCATGCATCTTCAACTCAATCCCACACGTTTATGAAGTAATTGTGTCTGGTTTAGCTTTAGTGGGTTGTTGGGTTTTTTTTGGGGTGGGGGGTGTTTGTTTGTTTTGTTTAAGACTTTAGGATCAAAATTTATATTTTCTCCATATACAGATCTACATTTTCAGCAAGTCTCTTCTGTTTAGTATAGCCCTTAAGGTCTTTTTCATCAACCTGATATTTTTTTTTTTTAATGTCCTGCACGCACTGCCTTTCCACATAAAAGCCTGTGCTGTCAGAGACAGATGGAAGGTTATTTTGGGCCTCACAGTAACTGTGGGGATTCTCTAGAAGTCATATTGCTTACATCAGGAAGTCTGTAGAGCTTCATTGTTCTTTGTAGAGTCATGTTTCTACTCAAATGTGAAAATTTCACCTCCACCAGTTTTCTGGGATTCAATGATCGATGCCAATACCTGGAAACAGAATTAATAATAACAACTAATAATATTTTAAGCGTCAGCTTTACTTGCATCCATTTCCCTACTTTCTTGCATTGTTCATTCTCCTCTCCAAATTTGTTTCTAAGCAAGCCCGTACTATGTCTGTAAGAAGCTTGAGCAACACAAGATAAGGAAAAGCTATATCCAAGCAATAGCTTTTAAACAGGCCTGCTATCACCATATTTTGAATCTAAGCAACTACAGAATGAGTAATAACAGGGCTAACCATTTTTGTACTTGCCATAGCCCTGACAATCTCACCATGCTTACATGGTAACATTTATTTTCTTGTACAGACAGGACCCTCTGCTCATGTCTAAGCAGTGTGTTGAAGGAGATCTCCTCTTCCTAAGACATCATTGTGAAACAGAACATCCCTCGTTACTGTAACACAGCAGGACTTTTTTTCCCCCCATCCTTCCTTACAGAAACTTACAGAATCTTTGGTGTTGACGCTTATAAACACAATTTCAAATCAAGAAGTGCCACGTCCTCCAGAAGGATAGAAAGCTGAACTAACACTGCTGGAACTGAACTTTTCCCAGTAGAAATAAAATCCATTCCAAGCAAATGGATCAAGTATAATTATACTTAATTACATACAACCCTTCTCATGTGGTAGTTTTCCCATTTTTATCAAATGAAGTCGTTTCTCCAGGAAGGGTAAAAGTATTTCAAAAAAGCAAGTCATACAATTCCCAGAAATGCTCTGCCTTCTTTGGCAAACCACCAGGTCAACAGGGAAGTGTCCCAGCAAGGAAACAGGGCACTTGAAAAACACAGGTATTCAACGATATCAGCGCTAGCATGGCTTCCACCAGAAGGTCAACAGAAACATCTATTAAGTCTATTTGGGGTATAATAAACACCCCACAATTAGATTTTAGTCTGAGAAACTGTTTTATCCAAGGCACTGAGAGGGAAGGAGAAAAAAAAGAAAATAGAACAAAGCCACCCACCCTAACAAGCCCCCAGGCCTTCAGGTTAGTCAAGGCCACAACATTTAATTTTTTTGAATGTTATGCTTTTATTGTTTCTCGGAAGTTACATAGAATGTTCTTTAAAATGATTGCTATAGGAAGCAGTATTATTATAAACATCACCTAGGTTACCTGCAAGTGGCCACAGGTTTGGGGAGCACCACTCCAGCAGTATAAACAGCCTGAAAAATTCCTTCCAGGTTTACTCTTCTGGTTATTTCCCGAATCAGTACAGGTGCTACCCGTTTAGATCTCAGTTTCTTATGGACACACAAAAAATTGATTTCTACCATTTTCTTCACACTGAAAGGACATGAAATAGTGGAAAATTAAAGAGTTGCACACTGTATATTTTAATTTGCATAACAGTAGTCTTCCGCATTGTCACAGAAGAATTTGAGGAAAAAATAAATTGGCCTGTGACAAAGTACATCTGCAACAAATACTAATCTATGATCCTGCAACTGCAATGGCAAGTTGTGCAATACTCAAGCTTTGTCTAAAGTGCTTGCAACACTCCTTTTCCAGAGCTCTATCGAGACTTAACCAGTTGCCTTACTTTACCATGCAGAATGGCATCCATGCTACATGGTATCATACTACTTTACAATTGTCAGCGTATAAAGACTTGGCCAAGGAAGTCCAGCTGACTGACTATCCTTTAAACACTTTCCAGCAGGGTCAGAAAATTCTGTGTCATTGTCTGTATTGTCCATCAATAAGAAAATTCCTTAAATGTTCTAGTAAGAAGCCCACAATCTTTTTTTTTTGGGGGTGGAGGAAAAGCAGGAAAAGGAGTGAGGAAAAAAAAAATAAATCTCTGCTACATACACAGGATTCTTCTGACTCTTTATGGTCAGTTAGCCTCCTTCTCTCTAAGTTCTCTACAGCAATGGATACCAGTTTAAGATTTGTTTCATGGGGTCACTCTTTTACAAATACAGAAGTAATGGTGCATTTTACCTGTCATAAATACGAATATTTGCAGGAATGGCACTTATGAATCCTACCAGTTTTTTGTTTGAAGACACTCTAACCCCACAGTGCCATTGGGGTAACCAGCCCGGAGGACGTAGCGCCCTAGAATTGATGACAGAAATAATTACAAATTACTGCCTAAGATGATGTAATAAAAACACCCTTCTTTGCGCTCCAGCCAGAGCAGGATGTGAAACTTGCTACTCACCACAGAAGAAATTCAGGTGAATAATCAAACCTAAACATATTATCATCATCTTCAACGTAATTCTCATTTAACAGCGTGTATAACTCCTTCAACTGAAAACACACACAAAAAAAAAATCCACAGATTTATCTACACAAATCCATCAGAATAAACTTTAATGATTTTAGGTACAGATAAAAATTGTTTTACTTACAACTTCAGCATTGCTGAGATCCAACGTGTCCCACATAAAACCCTGTGGCAAAGAATATGGCTCTAGGCGGATATTGTCCTTATCTGGTTCAATTGCACCATGTGAAGTTATAACTTCATCTTTTGAGAGAAGAGGAGGGGGGAAAAAAAAACCCACAAAAAATCCAACAGTTACTTGGGTTACTTGCTAGCTTTCCTGGTAGTTCTCAAAATTGCATTTAACTCACATCATTTATTTTCTCAAAATTATGTGACAGGAACATGAAGCTTTTAAAAAATGCTGGAAAAAAAGAGTATTATTAGCTTATACTACTTCTCATTCTCACAGATTGCATTCAGACTCTCGACTACCTCATCAGAGTATCTACAGGTATGCACATAACTACTCTATGTTAACTGCTGTCCAGTGTCCCATAACACAGAGCAGCAATTTATCAGCACGTGGACAGCATTTAGCCAGCCACGAGATCAACGGTCTCATCATGAGCAAGATGATGTACTCATAGCTAACGAGCTATGGCTCGGATCCTGTCTACCACTGACTTGAACAGACCTGAACTCAACAGGATTACTCAGGAGCAGGGGCATGGCAAAGCCAGAGCATTTAAAGGATGCTGGTGAAATGTGAAACTTATTCCCAAAATCTTACAATAAACTGTGCTTGATTCTACTCCCTTACAACTCAGTTCCCTCAGTAAATAGCTATAAACAGAAGCTGTTGCTCTTCTACGGAGCAGCAACTGCCCAATCACAGAATCATTAGGCTGGAAAAGATCATCGAGTCCAACTGTTAACCTAGCAATGCCAAGTCAACCACTAAACCACATCCTTAAGTGCCATATCTACATGTCTTTTAAATACCTCCAGGGATGGTGATTCCACCACTTCCCTGGCTAGCCTGTTCCACTGCTGATAACCCTTTTGGTAAAGAAATTTTTCCTAATATCCAATCTAGACCTCCCCTGACGCAACCTGAGGCTGTTTCCTCTCATCCTATCACTTGTTACTTGTGGTACTTGAGAAAAGACCAACCCCCACCTCTCTACAACCTCCTTTCAGATAGTTGCAGAGCGTGATAAAGTCTCCCCTCAGCCGCCTTTTCCTTGGGCTAAATAACCCCAGTTCCCTCAGCCATATCCTGGCTTGTATTAGAAATAATGTGGCCAGCAGGACTCGGGAGATGAGTATCGCCCTGTACACAGCACTGGTGAGGTCCTACCTCAAAATACTGTGTTCAGTTTTGTGCCCCTCACTACAAGAAAGACATTGAGGTGCTGGAGCGTGTCCAAAGACGAGCAATGAAGCTGGTGAGGGGTCTAGAGAACAAGTCTTATGAGGAGCTCCTAAACAGGGCAAAGTCTGCCCTCCAGAAGTCCAAGGCAGCAGTTCTGTCAACTCCACTATGTACTTCACCAATAACTGAAAACTGTTATCACTTCATGGTCGTTGTGTCCAAGATGGCCTCCAACTATCCCATCATCACCCATGAGTCCTTCTCTGTTGACAAACAACAGGTCTAGTGGTGTACTTTCCCTAGTTGGCTCACTCACCATCTGTGTCAGGAAGTTCTCTTCCATACACTCCAGGAACCTCCTAGACTGTCTCCTCTCTGCTGTATTGTAGTTTCAGCAGGCAGCTGGTAAGTTGAAGTCCCCCACGAGAAGAAGGCTAGCAACTGTAAAACTTCTCCCAGATGCTTATATAATATTTCATCTGCCTCTTCATCCTGGTTGGGTGGTCTATAACAGATCCCCGCCATGATATCTGCCTTGTTGGCCTTCCCCCTGATTCCTACCCATAAACATGCAACCCTATTATCACCATTGTCAAGCTCTAGACAGTCCAATGTTCCTTTGTAGTACAAATCTTCCCCAATGATGCGCAATCCTGACAAATAGTTATGGCCTGCCATCCAGTTTGGAAGGTCATCACTACCAGCGTCTTTACACAAACTCTGGGAAGTATCAACAGCCTTAATGTTACTGCTACTACGTGGCAGACTTGGCTCAACTGAAGGACCTACTGCTAACAATCCTATCTAGGAGGAGGAAGGATTCTAAAGTTAATTTAATACAAAGATCCCTACAGCTATTTCTTGAATCAACAGATTATTTTTTTTCCAATTATTTTTTTTCCACCTAAACATATCCAGCATATCAAATCGTGAAGACTTCCCAACATGTTCATTCAGCAGATAAAGGAAAAGCTTATAAAAAATAACATCAGTTCAACTGGATCAAGAAGCAATCAATAAACACTGTTGAACAAAACTTCTGCTGGCCAAATTCAACAGAGAATATTTCTATTGAACAACATGAAGAAGTCATTTTTAGAGCCAACGTATTGGTCCTTTTAGACTGGCAAGTAACAGACTCTCACGTCTCTAGAAGTGCTGTAAGACACACTGACCAACCTCAACTGAACTCCCAGAATGAACTGCTGCGCAGACACCTGGATTAGTCTGAAAAAACTCTGTTATGGCCAGGCTATTGATTTACACATCAACTTTTCTCAGCTAGGCTCTTCCTCCACCTAGGAAGGATTGCTGTGACAATTAATACAATTAGTTTACAGAGGTATTTTAGATAGAGTTTGTATGGAGAAGAGCTAGGGCAGGTCAGTTCAATCCAGTGAAAAATGCTGCATCCAGGGATTCTGCTCTGGGCTTCTCTAGGCAAGGAAGTCAGGGAGAAATGAGATCACTGTGGATTAAGCTACAGAAATGGATTAATGAAATGCTGCCCTGTGGAGAGAGAGAGCAGAGAGCTCCTGTGCTTTAGACTCCACCTTATTTCTACTTATTCTACACCAGTCTCCAATGCCATGGAGAGAAACCGGCAGAATGCAGAGCAGAAAAATGACAGCTATTGCACTTGAGACTGCTTTATTTGTGGGGTCCCCAAGTTCTGTTGGCACTGAAGAGCTACAACTGCTTAACGTGACGATAATGAAGGGGGGAAAAGGAGGTTCAGAACGCAATTCAGAGAAAGCAAGAGAGTCAGCAACTACCTTCTTTGACAACAACTAAGATTTAACAACCGTGTTATCAGGGATCAGATCAGTATAAAAATTAACCTGACAAATTCCTTACAAAATTAAAGGCAAGGAGAGGTTATCTCACCACCTCACTTGGTACTAAGAACAGAGAACGGCCTCTGAGAAAGCATGTCTTCAAAGTAGTGTACATTGTGGCACACGAACAGCAGCAGAAGTGTCCACACATGAGAAAACCATTATCCACTTAAAGCTGCATCAAAACACTGTAAGCTACAGCAGGAGAGTCATTATCTCTGCAAGAGCAAATCTATTGGGGGAAAAAAATAATAATCTATCTATTGAAAAAAAAAATAGGAAATCTATCTATTGAGAAAATATATTCAACAGCATTTCCCATTTTTATAGAGAATATAAGAACAAGATTTATTAACATGATTATTTTGTTGCGTATCATGGGGAGGAAGGCAAGCACTTTCTTAAAGAACATCAAGAATTTCACACAAACTACAAAAAAGATTAAGGATCTCTACTGCACAGAGTCCAACTTCATACCCTTTTAGAGAACATGCCACACAGCTGTCACACTTTCTTTCCACGGTCAGCAAGACAGATCTTATGCCCAGGTCCAGTTAAACTTACTAAGTTTAGGTACAGGCTGCGTATCCCAAAACTGGTATTTACGTTTGGTAGCCTCATCAATATTCTTTGCTGGGCCTTGGCATGCAGAGAGCAGCTCCATCGCTCTCTGGATGTCCTGAAGCTTCTGCATTGGAATGGCCGGATTCTGCACACAAACAGAAGAGGAAGCTCATTGAGTATGTTTACTTTCAATAAGTTGTACAAACACATTCATTTATTTTACTGTTATGTATTCATTCGTGTGCTCTTCTCATCATGGTTACTCTAAGCATAACCTTCAGAAGCAGGAGGGTGGAAAGTTAGGCGGGCAACAGACAAGCAGACTCATAAAACACTTAATAGTTTTGAGTAGCACTTGCATTTAACCATGGGACTTCAGTCAATTTGTGTTTTTAACACAAATACTGCAGCATTAAGGCAGGGTACCAGTATCACAATAAAAAGCTTCTTATGTTCTCTGCCCCAAGCCCCAGTAAAATACAATAAAACAGCAAAAAGCAGATCGGCTTAGATATCTAACAATCTAAAGATAAACACTGGTACACACGGAGATGTTTGAAGTTGTGCTTAACACATACAATATAAAATAATATACAAATTCACTCTGGTTCAGTATTTCAGGTACACCGTATTGCTACGGATATCCACTTTTTAACCATAGTTATACTGTATCTCCCTTCTACTAGCCAGCAATTATTATAGTAGGTACCTTTCTGCATTGTATCGTGTGTTGCCCATCTTGCCACTAACACCAGCTGTGCCAACGCTCACAGCTACGGAAAATTTTAACTGACAGAAGCAGACAGACGTAAAAAACCCAAACCTTCCACTTAAAAGTTGAAAAATCTCTATAGAAAATTTATTTGAAAAGCAGAAAAGCTAAGGCTAAGTGTTTCTTAACTGAGCCCTTAAACCCTCACTTTTGATCTGAGTAAGTGTAACTGGAACAAGATTTTTACCTGCGTAGCAAAGTGCAGAGGAATAACAGTAACAGACTTCTGAATCTACAGAGACTTTACACTCCCTCTCTTTTTGATCTATTTATTTGGTTTTTTTATCTCCCAAGTGGGAAGTCCTGTTTTGAGGCATACTAACACATGCTTGTGCTCAGGTATCTACTGCACTGCAGTCCTGGAAAACATTTGAAGGAGTAGTCTCAAATGGATTGGAAAATTTTAAGCAATTCTGCATAGAGATTTCAAGCCAGATGGTCTTTTTACTGAATATCAATGGATTACTACTTCTGTATTTCATTCTCTTTCTAGGATTCATGTGCTGAAAAACCACTATTTATACATGCCATAACAATGTAAAGCTTCATTTAGATACCCTCAGTCACAAAAGGAATAAATCTCCCTTCCTGTAGCTCAAGCAGGCCATCATTTTCTATTTATACTAAAAAACCTGTACTCTCCAAAAATTATGCAATTTCTTTCATTATTTTAAATATTGCAAAATTTTACCTGTAAGCACGCTTTAAATACCTGTCATCTGAGTAGTCGTGAATTAACACATTTACACACTTTAGAACAACACTACTGCAGCATAAAAAACCTACCCTATTTCTAAATTCAGATTACTGTGACATAACTTACATTTCTCAACTAAAAAAATCAATTTGTCTATTACACACTGGCCTGACACAAACACTTCTAATGCCACTAGATAAATTCTGAAATCTTATCAGTAGATTATGAAATCATACATAAATATTGACATACTGTCCTTTATTTTGTATGTTTATTTTAAGTTTCTAATGTTTTTTCTACATTGAGAAGAAGAAAACAGAAAGTGTAAAAAAATGATACTAGGTTCTAAAAAGATCTTACTAGCATATGTACAGTGAGAAGTTCACATTCTGGTACCAACCACAACATGGTTAGGGACATCAGGAGGAATCTCCTTTCAACACATTCAGAGATCAGCCTGGCTAAGTTTACTTTCAACCCTTTTTGTTTTCCTTTAACGGAAAGCAAGAAAAACCTACACAGAACCTCCCATGAATTAGAAAAAATTATTTTGTTTTATTGAGGTTTAGGGGAGATAAAGACAGCACTGTTGTGCAACAGAACTGAGACATGCAATGCTTTTTTGCCTCAGCTTTGGGGACAAGATCTGACCTCAGACATCCCTGAGCCTTGCAGCTGAGTCTGTGGGACTCCCATTACCCACCGCAGGAGAGAAAGTTAGGGACCACTCAGCAAACTAATCCTGCACGTGTCCGTAAGAACAGATCGGATCACAGAATCACAGGGGGATGGAAGGGACCTCTGGAGATCATCTCCTCCAACCCCCTGACAAAGCAGGGGGTTTGCACCCAGAGCAGGTCCCACAGGAACGTGTCCAGGCGGGTTTGAATGTCTACAGAGAAGGAGACTCCACCACCTCCCTGGGCAGCCTCTGCCAGGGCTCTGCCACCCTCAAAGTGCCTCCTCATGTTTACGTAGAACTTCTTATATTCACATTTGTGCCCATTTCCTCTTGTCCTGTCCCTGGGCAGCACTGAAAAAAGACCGGCCCCATCCCCTTGACACCTTCCCTTTAAGTATTTACAAGCATTGATCAGATCCCCCCTCCCCACCTCAGGGTGCTGAAGGAGCTAGCTGATGTTACTGCAAAAAGCATCTATCAGGATTAAAAGGTTATAGCAATTGGTGGAGGTTTCTTACGCCTGGAAAAAGAGAAACATCCCATTCATCTTCAAGAAGGCAAGGGTGAGGATTTTGAGAACTCAGGAGTCAGTACTGTTTTAATGATCTGAACATGACAAAGAGTGCTTTCTCTGCAAGTTCACAGATGATACCTAGTTGCCAAGAATGGTTGATATGCTGGACAACAGATTTGCTATTCAAAGCTACTTTGACAGGTTGCAAACAAACTTTATGAAGTTTGACAAAGGCAAAGTCCTGCATTTGGGACATAAAACGCCCCCACAATGGCAGAGGCCAGCATGGGCTGGCTAGGAAACAGGTTTGCAGAAAAGAATTGGAGGTCATAGTGGGCAGAGAGCCGAACGTGAGCTAGCAGTTTGCTGGCCAGCAAAGGACAGCTGCATACTGGGTTGTACCAGTAACACTGACCACCCAAGCCTTCCCCTTTATACGGCACCCCAAGATCAAATCTCACAACTTGGGCTCCCCATTACAAGGAAAACATTGACATAGTGGAGTGAGTCCAATGGAGGCCCACCAAGATGACTGGGGGGGGCTGGAGCACATGACATACAAGGAGAAGATGAGAGACCTTGGTTAGTTCAGCCTTAAGAAGAGAAGGTTAAGGGAGTAGGAGAAATCTTACTGCTGCCTAATGGGAGGATGTAAAGAAAACTGAGCCAAGTCTTTTCAGAGGAACACAATGATAGGACAAGAAACCATGGACACAAGTTGCAAATCAGCAAAATCCATTTAGATATAAGGAATTACTATTTTTTAACCCACAAGTGTAGCCAAACCACAGAGGTTTTTAAGTTTCCATCCTTGAGACCAAACCACCTGAACTAGTTGGTTCTGCTCCAAGCAGGAGGTTTGTCAAAAGGCCTCCAGAGGTCCCTTCCAATCGAAGTTTCTCTGTGAAGATGTTATGTAGGCTGTTGGTAGCTACAATAACGACTGACAATATTGCAGATCTGGCAAGTTTAATTTGCGCCCAATGTGGACAGTCTACATCATTGGGACTTGTAATGGGGAGAGACTAAAATCTTGTCAGATGGGCAGTGAAGTGCCCTAAAGACCATCATAGGCACACAATGCTAAGCAGCATTTATTGCTGTGGTTACCCTCATGCCAGTGTTCAAAGAGACCAATATTAGAAATAAGAGAGGGAGAAGCCAAAGGGGCTTACTGTTCTACTTTTCTCATCTACAGACAGGTACACCTGTTACAAACTCACTTGACCTCAAAGTCCTTTTTCAAAATCATTTTCCATCGATTCAGAAGCCCCACTGAGTAATACCTCATGATCCTGCATACATTCTCTGAGAGGTGAAGTGTACTGTCACTTCCCCCTGAAATATTTTGTAAACCTCTCTTCAACCAAGAGCAAGCAAATGATAAAAGCCCTTTTTCTATAATATATGTCACATAGTACAAGGAGTACAAAATCTAAGTATCACTTGAGTAACAGCGAAAAGAAATATACTGCTCCACACTGATCCAGACCAGCAGTCTAAGATGCTTTCAAAAAATCTAAACCAGGAAAGTTGTCCAAGACAAATTCATCTACTTCTCAGTGTGTACACCTGGAACGCAGCAGAAAAAGCAAGGAGAGCCCCAACCAACGCTGATGCATTTGCAACTAGAGAAAAGTGGAAGCCATCTAAGAATAGTAAAATAATTTAGCTGCCTAGAGCTTGAGAGAAAGACTTAAATAAGAGCTTTTCTTTCATGCCAATAAGAGAGCAAATTTTATAACATTGCTAAAAAACTGGCTAAACTTCCTGTGACAGTAAAATAATCATGAAGAGTGCCACTCTAACTACACAACTTCGAACGAGAACAGGCTTCCACATTTGCAAAGCACCTCATGCCAGAGAAACGCTGTGCAAAACTGCAAGGTGCTGAGGATTAAAATCTTGCACATGAAAAAAAAAACCCAACAAGTGAAGCAGCTTCCTTTTAATGCAATGAGAGGCAAGATATGGAACAGTAAGTTCGATCAGCAGGGAACCAAGGAACTCCCGGGATACTGCAGCAGTGAACTATGTCTTTATGTTAACATTAAAACTGAACTCACTCTGAGTGCAAAAGAGTTTGAGGTTACTCGGTTATTGTTTGCAAAGTCTTCTTGTATTAGCAATTCAAGCCACATGCTTTATAGAAACACAGAATCAAAACACGCGGCGAGATCAGAAAACACTCAGGATTTCCTTACATATTTTAAAGCATCCCCTGTACCAAATGTACCCATTCAAAGCAATGGTGACACAGAGAAGATCTAAAAAATCTATCAGTGTGTTAATGAGCTGAAACACAACTTTTTTCCCCAATACTACTTGGTAGCCCCAACATATTTGACAAATCTTACAGGATGAATAGTACTGGTGGTACAGCAGTGTAACTTTCTCCATGCTAATCTGATAAAGCAAATATAACTACTTCAACATGCTCAATGGCCCATAAACTTTCTTATCATCATGTCGTAAACTTCAGTTCCCAGGCTCAGATTTCTCTTGAGGTAAAAGTTGTATGTTAAAAAGCCACCATGCCATATTTTTCACCATTCATTCAGAACACAGTAGTCAAAAGCAGATAGACAATGCTATTTTATCACAAAGGCCACAAAGATTGTACATCTCACGTAATTTTGTATTCTTATTTAGAGCAGAGGCCTTTCAGGTGGCAAAAAGTTCTTTTAGTCTGTATCTCCATGTTAGATATGACGGCATTTTATGTAAAATGACATGCTGCTGGGTTAGCACAGCAGGTACACCTTCCCTCCTACTGCCCATGGGCACCAGCAGAGAACATGAAGCTGTAGGAGTTACTGACACTGCACTGAGCCAAGGTAGATGGTGGCTACACTAAAGGCAATTCCTCAAGTACAAAATCTATTTAAAAACATCACCACTGCAGATTAAGATTCCCTGCAACTGTCTGTCCTTCGGTTGAGTCCTAACTGCTGGAAAAGAAAGACAAAACACCTCCTCCTCTGCTTTTCTCGCAGCACACCACCAGGGTGGTGAGGAAGACTCTCCAGCTACCTTCACACACGGCAAGCACCAGGCCCTACCTTGTCTCTAGTCAGGACAGTAGCCATTTACTTAATTCTGATGTGTTAAGGCAGAACTAACAACTCACTTTTACAGAAAAAAGCAAAACACAAATTAAAATTAAATTAGAAGGCAAGCACAAATTAAAACAGAACCAGGCTCTCACTTTTGAAGGCTGTTGAATTTTAATCTCCTGGGAGTCAGACGCAGAGTCTGATTTGGTGCCTCCAGAATTTGGTTTCTCCTTTTTTCTCTTCTGCTTCTTTTTCTTTTTCTTCGCTCCCAAATCCCCTCCAGGACTTCTGCCAGAGATTCAGAGAATGTGCAATGAGAAAAATCAATACCACTGAGCTTAAAATTCAGAAAAAGTTAAATATGGAAAAAACAGCATTTTAATATGAAAAATCTAACAGCAGTTTGAATATGAAGAAAAGGCAGGGGAAAGGAAGGCAGGGGGAACTGACAGCATTGGTGAAAAATCCTGCAAGCGCTTTCTAATTTGTGTTATACTCAGACCCCAGCACAACCAGGCATTTTGACACACCAATGTCAAATGGTGACACTATAGAACAGCCAGTGCTCTTCTCCGGGCTATTACCCAGCACAAACATGAAAGGACCAAATTCGACAGAGATTGGAGGAACTCGGAAAAGTGCAGGAACTGAGGAAAGTAACCTCCTTGGAAATTCAGCTACTGTTAGTGGCCAGATACTTTCTCCCTTCCTGCTCAGCCACCAAGCATCTCTGAATTTGAGAAGAATCCGAAAAAAACATTCTGTTTTCAGGGAATTTTGTTTCTAATTTAAGTAACGATTAAAGTCTTGCTGAAAATTCAGCACAAAACTAACCAAATATTTGTGCTCTAGAATAATAAGTCAACTTTAATTTAAGTCTTGCTGAAAATTCAGCACAAAACTAATCAAATATTTGTGCTCTAGAACAATAAGTCAACTTTAATTAAAAAAAAAAACCAAACCAATAACAAAGTGTATATTACACTTGCAGATGCTGGCATATTTTGATTATCGGTAACACAACTTCTTTTCTCTTTAAGTAGATTCCAATTTTACCAATTATCAAGGTATAGAATTAAGATTAGAATAGAATTTGCGAAGCGTGGGAGGTGTTGGCAACTCTCAGAAGGAAGGCAAATAAGCAGGCAACTCTTCAACAGGTTCATCTCCCAGCAAAACCATACATAAATAATGGAGCTCAAGACAGATACTGGGGTTGGGGGGACTTGGGTATTTTTCACTGGAAAGGAAAAAAGTCGACACAACAAACAATTGTTTATTTTAATTCTGGAAGGGAAAAAAAAAAAATCAGATATGATATCAGCAAACCAAAAGAAAACCTCCTAAGAACAATACTAAAGTTATTGAGATCAGTATATTTGCAAGGGCCATGTTATTCACTGTAACATGCTCACTTTCAAGATGGCAACGCCCAGTCTCAGCATCTATACATTGTCCAAGCTGAAGTCAGCAAGAAAACACTCAAATGTCCAACTGGGAGGGCAAAAGCCTGCAATTAATCAAACATGCAACTAAACAGAGACTCACTTTGGTGAGATCATTACTGTTCTCTAGAACAGCCTGAACTGAAAAGATCAGCCCAAAGAAGCCCTTAACATTCACAGGTACATTGGGTTAAGCTGTGCTCCCAGAAAGGGGGCAGAGAGTTCCAAAGGCAGCACCCCTCGGATGCTCCAAGGATAACAGTGCAGCACATCACACACACCACGGAGAGAGAGAATTTGTAGTGCTTCCCAAAAATCTGCAGAAACCACAGACAGAGCTGTGCAACGGAGGCAGGGAGAAAAACTTCTGTTGCAGAACGAAGAAACTGCCTGATTGCCTAGGCAATTCTGTTAACAACTTCTATACTCTATTTAAAATAATCAAATTTAAATCTATTTGAAGGCCCATATACCAAGCCGACACTTTGTACAGAATCCAAACAGGGAACAGACCCAGAGGCCTGGCAAGAGACCATGAATACGAGAGAGTGAAAAAACCAAACAGGTACAAAACCTAGGATTTCACCACCTCTGGCAAAACTAAGATAAAAATACTAGGGAAGAGCCATTTCAACTTTGCCGAGATTCATTTAATGAGGTACTCTCCGGCTTCCTTGAACTGTCCACAGGCTTCCACCTTCTCCTCCTACATCTCACGTGACAGCAACCACATGATGCCACCACGTCCTTGAGCTGAGTCCCAAAGGCTTTTTCATTTGAACTGTAAGTTTTTCTGTAAGTCTACGGAGAGTTTCAGCAAATTTCAGCTGGCAGATGCCTTCAGCAGGTACTGAGCCAGCGCCGCTCACTCCTCTTCTTGCCTTTCAACAGCAGCCAGCCCCACTTACACCACAGCGGAATCCCGCTCGCTGGGATTACCTGAGGGTCAATGTTTTATTTAGTTTAGTGAAATAATGAACGACTGTTCTCAAAAAACAATGAGAAAAAGCTTGGCAGCAAGGGGAGAAAAAGTAGTTTTGCCAAGCTTTACTAACGTTATCCCCAGTTAAATTGTACTTTTATCAGGATAATCTTAATTTGTTCTTTGACCAGCTCAAGGTCTTTTTTCATACATAAATGCTTATTTTTTAGCCGGGGAAGAGGAAAGACAGGACTAAATTGCTGTAAAATACAGATGGTGTTTTAAACTAGTTATTTTATTAAAATATTTTAATATTTTATTTTTTAATTAATATTTTTTTTTACAATTTAAAAATTATTTTATTAAAACCTTCCAAAATCTCAGTCCTTGGCTTACAACCTTCAATTTTAGAGTTTCCACACTGCCTCTAAAAAAAAATACTGCTATCCTTGTCTGACGGGTTATCCAGGGACTGTTCAAGAGCAGTTATTAATGCACAGCTCCTGCCTGGGCCAGTCCTTTTATAATGCTACAGTCTACAGAACGTTAAGAAGAGGATTTAAAGAGAGAACCACTTGTCCTTCAACTCTTTAGGCACGCCTGCACCCCAGAGATCTGGCAGCAGGCAGTATGCAGAAACTTCTACTGAGTAAACAGGTTTGTCCAACACAAGTTACAACCAGAGATACCAAGCAAATTAGGGCAAAAGCTAAACCAAAACATTGCAGGATTTTTTGTTCTTCTCGTACTCTGCCTTGAAAAGAACCGTTCTAAAGCTGGGATTGAGAATGACTGAGAAGGGAAGAACTCTGTTGCCCAACTTGTAGTAATTACGCTGGACACAACAGCATAAAGGATATGCAAAGGTAACAAGATTAAAAGCAAAGACTCCTATTAAAAGCTTTTCTTTTAATTAAACAATCTTGCGTGCTGACTAAGATCTAAGTCTGGTCAGATACGTTTTGTGGTGTCATCACATAGATGTATCTCATTCTTAGAAGCTTTTTTGGGGGGGGAGAGGATGGAGGGGCATAAGTTTCCCACTTCTATGAAAGCTGACCTTTAAGTGTGAAATCTCTTTATCTGAGCTACCTTCTGCGGTTGCAGCGATACAACTGGGAGCACAGGTCCCACGCGGGAAGCAGGAAAAGGACATGCAACTCAGGTTGATGCTACACCCAGCTGCCAGGTCAGGAAACAGTGACTTTTTCACACATCAGATCAACACACCTGCCCCAGGCTAGCCCACCAACCAGACCACAGGCCGTTAGACAACGAAAAACAGTCAACGTTAGACTTTGGGAAGATTTTGACTGTGTCAGTCAAATAGAGACAGGCTTATATCAGGAGCACTTCAACGAGCAGAGGGCAAGCCTACACCCAGGGCCGAGGTGTACCTAAGCGTGGATGAGGTCTAAGATATTTTTAGCTGCATCCACAATGATGGTTTTGTCCGTCTGATGAACAAGAACGGAGCGAGGCCAGCACAAAAGTGATGTGCAAATCAAAACTGGGTTGAGGCAAAAGAAGAGTCAAAAGACCTTGTTCTGCCCCCCAAAAGACTGAACCTTGCCCCAGACACAGGCTGTGGGTACGACTCGCAGACAGTCACTTCGGCCCACAATTTGATGATTCTGTCTGCAAGTTACAAATGCATGGTCCCACCCACATACCTTTCCACTTATGTACACACATCTGCTGTTTTGCATAAATGTGAAAAAAGACTTTTGCTTCTCCTATCATATGTTGTAGGTTGCATAAATGTGAAAAAAGACTTTTGCTTCTCCCATCATATGTTGTAGGTTTTTGGTTTTTGGTTTTGTTTTTTTTTTAACTGAAAAATTGGGATACTTACTGCGTATGGGGAAGAGTGTGGCAAAGGCAGAGAAACTAACTTTGTGGAGCTCTGAACAAAACCAAGAAAAGCTGAGACGGAAGAACCAGGAGGAGCGTGACGGTTACCCGACTCAGGTGGTGAAACTGTTTTGGTTCCCTTGGTTTTAATTTGAGATTATCTTTCCCACTGAATATTAGTCACTGTTACTTTAATTGCCTTTTTGGGCACTAATTTCTGCTTTAGTAGAAACAGCTTTTTGTAAGATCAACATCTGTTTTAAATTACATGGAATGGTAATTTTAAGTTAGCAATTTCTCAGATTTAAAACCAAACATGTACTTCAGATGTTTATTTTTAAACTGCAAAGGCCTAGGCCTGTGTGGGGTTTTTGCCTTCACAGTATTTTTTTCTCTCTCTGTGAGTGAGGCTGCAAAACTACATTTCTGAAGATGTTATATAGATATTTTTAAATCACAAAAATCAGATGTACACGGGCAAGACTCAAAAAAATTTCAAAGTATTATTATTTACACTAAGGCTGTCCTTGGTTCATAAAGAAAATGGAGGTTTAGCTGCGAAGGGCCTTCCCGTTGCCGTATTAGGCTACCACCACCTCAAGAGAGTAAGAAGGTCCTGACCAGCAGGGCTTATTTTCTTTAAATTTCTCTTCCTAACAAACTGCCATTACTTACAACCTCTCTGGATGAAGATTTCATTTGCATGCATTTCAGTACCTGGAAATACAAGTTTTTGAAGCACGAATACCTTATAGCAATGCCTTAAAATCTAATCCAACAGACATTCCTCAACATTCTGTGTGTTTCCTCTGCCTCCTCCTTCAAGTCTGTAAGGCTGCACTGCAGGATGTAAGTCTCACCTGCTAAAGCTAAGCACTGCCTCCTGTACCTTAAAATATTTATTTATTTATTTTAAATCTAAAAGTATTTAGTGCTGATTATAAAGCTGCCATCTAGCAGTAATCAGAGGGATATACTACTAAAACATGCAAAGTAAATAATGTGTGAGGGCTAGGGGGAGTGGTTTAAGGGTCATACCTTTTCCTCATCTGTTTACTGAACATTCTGTGGCCAAAGCCTTTCTCCCATTGAGCATAAGAAGCTATTTTGGATGAGCTGAGAGACCTTACAATGTCAGGCTCAGCAGGGCGGATTCAGGTGCAATAAATACATTTTTTTTCTACATACACACTAACAAAGCTATTTTGTAAACACCACTTTATTATGAAACAGAACAAGTACAGCATAATGTATCTAGCAGGAGCAAGCTACAGACACAGAACAAGAGAACAGCAATGAGTCACACAACATACACAATCCTGCATCTAAAAAACAGGAGCAGAAACAGAGGACAAAGACATTTGCACAGCTGAGAGCTATAAAATGGTATTTTCTGCAGCAGTCATTCAGTGCTCAAGCACATTAAAAAATAGTAAATTTAAAATATATCTATTCATAGTCATATATATATATATATACACACAAAACATGGGGTTTTGTGGTTAGTATTACAAGGACTTGTTTTCAAATGCCTAGAAACAGCTTGAAAGTAACTTCATTTACAGAGCAATCCTACTAGGGATTGAGACGCAACACATACTCTACCTCTCTCTAAAAAAGTGAGGGTTAAATTAGCATGAGATTAAATACTGGTCAGCAGCAATGAAGACCACTCAGAATTCAGCAAGTCAGTTGACACATCCATAGTCTCAGTAAGACTGCTCATAAATCGCTTAGGTATACGAAGTCCTGTGTCTGCAGGACAGAGAGACACAGCTCAAAGCAAACTTTAAAGCTACCTCAAAAAGTAAGAGACTACGATAGGGGGAAAACAGGGAATAATCAGGCTCCTTTTACCATGGGTTAGTCTACCAGATCAGGGGTAGATCTTCGTGTTTCTTTAATGTAAGATTTTTCGTTTCATTTGATGGAATTTGTTTGAATAGTTCAGCCTGCAGACAAATAGTAGCAAACAAGATTCTCAAAGATTAGAGGAAAATAAATTCAAAAGTCAGTATTAGCCTTCATGCATCAGAAAAATGACAGAAAATGACACTGATACTTAGAAGATTTTTCTACTGAAATGATCTACGACTAATTTAATTAAGCTTCATATAACTTGGAAGCATTCACTTTCTTATTCAAAGACGAATAAAGCAGCTTCTTTGAAAGGCTCATTAAAATACATCAGGGATATTCATCAAAAACAAGCTTTGGGGAGAACGGCACACAGCCTGCAGCCACAGCAGTTGCCCCTCAGAGGTCAGCAAGACCCAAGTTGGAGTAGAGCAGCGAGCTGTGACTCAGAACACACCAAAAACACAATTCTTTGTTCCCCAGCTGCTTCTTACACGCTGCTTCTGCTGTCACAGCGGCCCGAGCACACAGCCGCCAGCCTCGCCGCGCTGCGGAGGGACTCACAGACACCGGCGGAGGCTGGAGGAGCCATATGGTATGAATGAGCTCTGGACAGGCAGCAAACAGCCCGGCCTGGCACCTCAGGTCGGCTCCTACCAAAAAGCAGCAAATCATGATTCCCTGATCTTAGCAGCGTTACTTTTACATATTGGGGAAAACCATCCACCGTGGCATATCTGCGCCAACAAACACAACAAAAGCCCCATGGTAATTAAAAACTATTTCGCCCCTTTTTAATATCCCACGTTTATATTACCGTAACTACTTTTAACGCAACAGTTTTAGCATGCATACCATGACTTCACTGACAGAGCAGCAAGCACGGAAGTTCCCCCCTCTCCTGCCTTTTAGAAAAGTCAGTCACCTAAGTCTCTTAGATGTCTCTCGCCCTGTTTAAGATGCAGAGGTGCTTGTAGCCAAGCAAATCCTAGGGGCAGGAGAAGACAAACAAACAGCATACATCCCCGGACATCCATCATCTACGGAAACGCTCTCAACCAGATGAATCAGAAATTCATGAGGAAGGTATCTGTGTAGCAGTGCACAGATTAACCTATTTCTATTTTAGGTTACTCCAGCCACTCCTAGTTGCGACAACAAAGCTTTTTCTCTGCAATCACGTTTTCTAACCGCCCCCCCCAAAAAAAGCCAAAAAAGTAAATTTAAATGAAGCTGATTTTTAAAATGTGCTCCTCCCGCTTCCCTGCCCCAAAAGCCCCCAGCTCCAGAGCAAGCTCTACCCGGGGAGAGCCAGGCTGCCCAACACCGAAGGGGGCCAAGGGGCTGCGTTTACCCCCCTGCCTCCCCTGTCACCTCCCCCAGCCACCGCAGACCGACCCGCAGCGTGGGGAGACCCGAGATTAGCGGAGAAAGAGCCACAACCCCTCAGACAGTCGGTGCCGCCGAGAGGAGGGACCCCAGCCCAGGAGGGGAGCGAGACGCCGCCGCAGGAGGTGACCCCGGGGCCCCGCCGGGCTGGAGCCAACCCAAACAACCCCCGGAGCACCGGGGGTATTTCCCCCCCAAAAGAAACAACCAAAACCAAAACAACCAAACAACAAGAAAAGCCCTCCCTCCCCCGATCCTGGAAAAGCACAGCCAACAAAACAGGCTTTACCCTCCCTCTTCAGGCCCGCTTTCCAGGCCGGCCCCCCTGCCCCCCTCACCTCAGGCCGGGGGCCCGGTCCCCCGCCTCTCGCTTCAGCGGAGGCCGCTCCCGGAAGGGGCGAGGGGAGCCGAGCCCAAGCGCAGGAGGGCGGCAGGGCACCCCCGGCTCGC